>NC_133226.1:22453994-22774619 GCF_040436345.1 Pagrus major
GTATTCTGGAGTGATGCCACAGTGCCTTGGCTCACAGTCCAGTCTTTTATATGCAACTGGTAACTTGGTTGCTCAACAGACCATCAGATTTCATTTTCCTGAAATGAATATGTCCAACTGATCTCTTCACAAGAAATCCCATTTTTGGCTTAATTTCCAGCACGTCCTCATCAGAAAACGACCGAATAGCTCGACTGTGAAAGCAGATTATTGTGACCCATGTTTAAAGTAGTTGTTGGACGGCAACTTTATTACGGAAGCAAAGTAGGAAGTCAGGCAAAGTAGTATAAAGAGCAACAAGGTCTACACAAGTACAGGCCGACTCAAGACCGCTGTTTGTTTCCAGTATGAAAGTCAAAGTCGATGGTAAGTACAATTTGATAGATAGCTTTGCTTTTTTTTGGCCTTTTATGGCTTTATTCATAAGATATCTTGGAGAGATGACAGGAAACGAGACAGAGGGGAGGGGTGACACGCAGCGAAGGGCTGCAGGTCTGGACCGCTGTAGCGAGGACAGGACCTCTGTGCATGGGACGCACGCTCTACCAACGTCAGTATTTGAAGAGTTGGGGATGACGCAACAATCACCTAGCTTACAAATTTGCCTTTAAAAAGGTGCAATATGTAAGAATTCTAGTTTAAAACATTAAAAAAGTAACTAAAAACATCAACAGAATTATGTCAAAAACATCAATGTATAGCATTGCATTGGTATCTGCTTAAGATGGCATGCTAACAAGCTAGCCCCGGGTTGGAAAACCTCTTGTGTTAACACCAACACTCTCAAGGTAGTCCGGCTAGCTGCAGGGCTAACTGAGCTCACGAGCTAACCGTAGCTACAGTCATGGATTGATAAACAGAATTCAGTTTGCAACAGTTAGCAGTTACTCTGGTGATGTGTTGCTCGCTATTTGTTTGGAGTAAAAAAATCAACAGGTAGCCAATTCTTACATGTTGCACCTTTAACTTACTAATGTAGTGAAGTCACGTTAGGTAAAGTTAACATAGTTATTGTAAGCCACACCACAATATTTTCCAAGTGTACAATGTAGGTCGGGTCGCCTATCACTGGTACGCTGCAACAGTCAGTCAGTTAGTTCTGGGAACAGAGATATATGTCGTTTTCAGAGTCACTTGCAATCAAACTATTCAGTCGTTTTTGAGGATGTGTTGGATTAATTTGGGCCAAACGCCTCAGACAAGCATATTCGCGTCCCTTCTTGTCCTCCCTTTATGCATTCTGCTGGCTGTGCGTTTTAGTGACTCCAGTACCTGCCCCCTAAAAGCTCTCGCTACACAGCTGGAGTGGAGGATCCGGTTTCTAATTATCCAAGGAGAGTTGACAGATGCCAACATAAGCTTAGCTACATCTGTAAATACAATAAAAAAGTTTGGACGGCCTCGTGGAGGATGGAGGACATTTTCTGTGCTTCAGCAGAGAGGTCATCTTACGATTTTGAGTCAGCTCTTGGACTGATGATACATCAGAGGGATATGTTGTGGGTAATAGCTCAGCCTTTCAACTCAAATTATTTTGTCCTCTTTTGAGAGCAGCTGCAGCTATAAGCTTTTCCCAAGAAAAGCAATGTTTGGCACCATTAGCCAACAGTACAGCTCTGCTGGAGGTACCAGACCTTAAATAGGTAAGATTGCTCTTCCAGTTTGCACTGTGGGAGAGTTAGAAGGACATTTTTAAGCATGTGTGACTGGAAAGAAGCTGTTGATCCCAAAAGGAAGAAAGAAGTATTGATGTTAAAAAGTCCATGAAGTCCTAAGTGTGAGGTTAACACATACATGCTGGTATCCTTTATAAACTCTGGCCACAGAAATACACTTTAACAGTTTCATGTAACTTTGACAAAACACTTTAAAATGTAAGGTTTCCTATGAATCTGGAGGCTCACAACACTACAATGGGTCCATATTACTTTGGTTTATACTTGACGTGTCTAAAAACACCTTTATTCTTCTTCCGTAACTCCCTTTAGTCCATCAGATGAGATGGGTGCTAATGATGGGTACTAGCAGCATGAAGAGGTTTCATTAGACTGCCTTAAAGCTTTCCTACCTAATCCAACGGAAAATGGAGCTAAAATGCTAAAAATGAGCTGGTTCCTGGCTCTCGGATGTGCATATTTGCTGGTTTTCTTCTTAAACTAACTATCTTTAAGTTTAGGACTCTTGCTGGACAACAAAAGACATTTAATTGTTGCTGTTAAATGTTCTCAACCTAGACTTGGGGAAACCGTAACGGACATTTTTCAGTATTTTTTGATACTCAAACAAATAAGACAGTGACATTAAGTATGTTAATGACACGTAGCAACAAATTCTATTAAATACGTTTAATGTAAAGGGTCAAACTTAATGAATATCTTTCTTTCATGTTGAGTCAGTGTGTATTAATGAAATGACTAGACGTGTGATTTATTACAGGACACAAATTAAAGTATACAGATTTATGTATAATACTTGAATATTAAATGCTTGTTTTTTTATGCAGAAGATCCCCTTAACTTCATATGTAATGACTGAATAAACACGAGGTTTGTGTTAAAGTCTGTGTTAATATTTAATCACTGTAAGTAATTGAATTGATTCACTTTGACTCAACATGATAGGAAAACTTTGCCCTAAATGTGATGTTTTACGTTCAACTTATGTAATAAAATCAGATGGAAATTTAACATTTAATTAGAATACTTACAGTCACTGTTTTGGGAAAATTATTTTTTGATTGCATTTTATGGACCAAACCAATCGATTAATAATCAACAGACAATCATTAGTTGCGCCAACAGTTCCTTCAAACACTTATAATGTAATTTTTATTGAGACTTCTCTGTACTGTTATCTGTATTTTACATGCTTAGTTAAGGTTTAGATCTGCATGAGTGATCTAACTCAGCATGTGACACTAGAGAGAGTTTCCTCCTCTTCCAAGCGTTGACCTTTATATACAGTGACCTTTTCAGCTGATAGTGAAGAATCCCTATTAAGCGTTTTTCTGTTTTGCATATGGTGTTCTCTGATCCATACAGGAAGAATGACAAAAAAGACTTGCTGATAGACGCTGGGTTTGATTATTCTGGCAGTCACGGCTCACTAAAAACAGATTTTCAGGAGCCCCGACCATGGCATCAAATACGTGTCTCAGCAGGAAGTTGCTTTTCCACTGCAGAGCCAGCATGAGCCCACTTGAATCTTCATCCCTCTTTTGCAGCTTGGATATGAAACTGTGAGTCTCGGCTCGTGAAAGGAATTGTTTGACTTTCTAGAAAAATTAGGTGAGAAGTTAGAAAAAGGAGATCGATACCAAATCTGACTGCTTAGCTTTAGCTTGGCATAAACACTGGAAGCAAGGGCAGGCCGGTAAAACTGCAAATTTGAATTTTAACGCACCAGTTTTTGTCCAGATTAAACAAACAAGGTATCACATGTCAATTAACAAGTTTTAGAGGTTCTGGATGGCGGATTTTGTTACGTTTGGACCAGGGCTGCAGCTAACTGATGATTATTTTCATTGCTGATTTATCTGTCGATTATTCTCTTGATTTATCGATGAGTAGTCTGGTCTATAAAATGTCAAAAAACGTTGATCAGTATTTCCCAAAGTCCAAAATGACGTCCTCAAATTTCTTATTTTGTCCACAACCCAAAGATATTCAGTTAACTGTCGCAGAGGAGTAAATAAACCAGAAATTATTCATATTTAAGAAGCCGGACTCAGAGAATTTTGTCTTGAGATTAATTTAATAGTTGACAAATAATCGATTCATTGTCACAGCTCTAAGAACAGAACCAGGCTAGCTATTTGCTGGCTGTAGTGTGGTATCAATCTTCTCATCTAACTCTCGGCAAGCAAACGAATAGCTTTTTCCCCAAAATACTGAAATATACCTTTAAGTGATTTGAAGAAGGAATGGCAGCAGCATTGTTTGACATGTTGACTTTTAAACCCTTTGAAAGAGAATTTTTACTTCCTCCGGGAGCTGAGTAACTGTCCCTGCATGGGACAAAGGAAGATTTCATTGAAGATTTGTTCTCCATCTAAAGCCTTGGGCATCTAAAACAAATACTACCCTTTAAATCAGATGTTAAGGGTTAGAACAAATGGTCTATCAGGCATGTTGAAAGGAAATCTCTCTCGGTTAAGTCACAAGTCGTCCCATCAATAGTTTGAACAAGTGACTACCGACGATCGTGCCGAGGCTTTTGGTGCAGCTCAAACAGCAACACAATGCAACATCCAGGTAAATTAGCAATGCTCTGCCAGCCAAATGTAACGAGCGCTTACGTGCAGGAGTTCATTTACACGTTTGAAAATTGGACTTTGTATGGGCCTCTGTTTCATCTCTTTGCTGAATACAGTTTTTGAAGATTTACTGCAGCTGATTCCTCCACACTGTACAGTCTGTGGGCTGCCAGGCCTTTCAATAACTCATTAAGTAGATGAAAAGAGAGAGCCAACACAGAGTTCAACACAAAGTCACTTTATTAAGTTTACGGGCAGGTGGAGCAACTGATCAGGATATCTTTGTTCAAGTGGATGCTGGCTCTGCCTGGGAAGAAAAGACCGAGGGGCGGGAGCGAGAGTTGGCTAAGTGTCTCCAGATAATGATGTCCGGGTATCTGATGATCCAAAAAGAGGCAGCTCCAGTCAAGCCACACATCAAAAAGTCAAAATTTAAATCCAAAAAAAAAATCAAGAATGAAAGAAGTCCCAGAGGGTCTTGAAAATATACGCACCATTTAACCAGCGAAAAGAATTAGCAGTGTGTTTAATGTTCCAGCTGTCTGTCTGATATGAAGTCGTTTATCATTAGTTTTCCAGGTGCACTGTGATGCATGTTGGTGTAACTTCTGCAGCCTTTGCTTCGACAATGTATTCTGCTCGTTGGGTTGAAAATGCTCTACATATGTGTGTTTCTTAGAATGATTGATATCCATGTGATCATGCCAATTTAGCTCCGTCAAAGCCTTTATAAATTCATCTCTTAGACATCCACACACGTGTACATCATCAAATCGAGTCTCTGAGCACATACTTTGGACAATAAGTTCCGACAAAATCAATAATCAATATCCAACACTTCTTACTTTCTGTTTTCTCGTCCATCTCCAGCGGCAACATTAGAGACACGGTGCAGAAAAAAGAAAAAGAAGCATTAGGAGATCTCGAAAAATGAATGACAACATAATGACATTACACCAAACATTTTGACAGCCCAGAAGACTGTTTGAGGGCAACTGCCAGGCAGCACATCCGATCCTGGGAAGGTCACAAACTCCAGCCTGACTGGCAGTCTGTCTGAAACAGGCTCCATCCATCGCTGAGTCCTCTCCACACAGATATTCATAATCCTTGAATGCAGGTTATCAAATCCAGATGTGTCAGACCTTGACATTGCTCAATCAAAGAAGGGTCTGGGATACTTAACTCCTTTCTCAAATGTTTGTTGGTGCCTCGCAAATACTTAAGTTCTTCTGAATTCGTTCCACACTCACATAATTCTCTCTCACAGTTGTTCCTTGATCCCCGTCTGTCCTTATGTGCTATTTGGTTTAGCAGAGGTGTTCCTTTATTAACAGTCCGTAACAGAGTTTCCCTGCTGTCCTCTTCATTAGCTAGTACACCTGATCAACAGTGTTCATGCAGTAAAGGTTCATCATTGTTTGATCTGCTTCGTACCTGACCCTGACCTACCCAACTTTTGTGAATTCTGAGTCTCGCTCTTCTCTGCTGCAGCCAAGAGTGGCGGTCCTGGGGGACTGGACCTTGCTGATTTCCTCAAGGGCACTGGCCAGTGAGTCCAGGTCCCCCGAGTCCTGGTGCTGGACTTCCCACAGGCTCAGAATCACTGATGATGGGCTCTCCTGACATGCAAAGTAGCACAGGTTCCTGCAGGCCAGAGAAAACAAAGTGGTGGTTATTAGTGGTTTAGTAATGAAGTGGTTGCCTTGCACTGGTTATGATAAGAAGGCTAATGCCAGGATATTTTTTAAGGGCTACTCCAGAGATTTAATATTGCACTCCTACACACTTGGAGGACTCGCGAGTGACTGATATTAAAAACGAATGAGAAATCACCTCAAAGCAGCCTCATTTTTTTCAAAAACACTAGATCCATTTCCCATTATAGATCTCAATAGCAAGATTAATTAGACTTTTCCTGCCTCCTATATGCACTAAGTCCAAACTCTACACCTCCAGTTTGTAATGCAGGCTTTCTGTACTTCATCTCAAGTCCAGAAAGTTTTTACATTTCTTTTTCTCCAGACCTTCATGTCTAGACGTCTGAATCAAAAGTATGAGATCCAATATTTTCACTTAAATAAATCATAACATGACAACACTCTCCATATTCTCTATACCAGGGATGCCCAAACTTTTCTCTTGAAGGGCCAAACACTAAAACTTAGCGGTGGGCCATGGGCAAAAAGTAGGCGTATATTGAATTATATTGTTAAGATGCAAAATAGTAGTGTCGACTCCATGTTATACTCTTATACAAAACAGTATAACATAATTATATGTTTTGAATTTTTTTTTTTTTAAACATCTGTCGGGCCAAATTGAACCGTAAGGCCAGCCAGCCGGTGTAGCTGTGTGTAGAACAGGTGTGTCCTTTTCCTTTTTTGTGATTTGATCCAGCAACGTTTGATAAAACGGTGATAAGACTCAGTTTCTGCACACGATTAGAAGATGTCTCCTCTCTCTCATCTGACTTTAACACAACATGACTGTGAACGTACAGTGTAGGTAGTGTAGATCTTGATTTATGAGATGATGAATTTGATCAAATGTTTTCATGCAAGTCTTTTGTGCTACTGTTTTCTGTCCAGGTGTTGGGGTCTTTATTATCCTGGACCGTTTGGATAGTTAACCACACCTGCCATCGTAGAGCTTGTCAGCCTGTTGGTGTGACTGATGTATAGATATGGATGTGGTTTCCATTCTTTAAACAGTCTGAGAAGAGCAGCAGAAGACATCATACTACTGTTTTCACGAGCTGAGAAGTGGCCTTCTTTAAGCAAACTGAACTTCATGTCCCTTTAAGCCTTCTCAATTTTGCCTTTCAATATATACATTGAATATTTGTACCTTTTCTTGAGATATAATAATTCCTAAAATACCAGCTTACTTATTTTCATAGTGTGAGAAAAAATCTTTCACTTCATGGATTTCTACACAGAAATACTAATTTTAATATAATAATACTGAAATTGGAATTGGAAATGTCTTGTTTCCAGAAAAATCACTTGATCTAACCATTGGTTGGACTGTAATAGTCGGCAAAGACGAACTAAATTGGTTTCAGGTTAACAATAGCATGGCTGCAGTAACATCCAGCTCCAGTGTGCAGTGTAAACACACGGTTCACTCCTCTGCTGTTGTTACAACACATATCCAACAGAGTGCACTGTTTCCCTACAATGGGATTTCCTTTGTCGCCGTCTCCTCTCCTTCCCTCCCTGATGCCGTTCCCACACACTCGGAGAAATAATTACAAAAATCAGCTTAACGAGCAAGAGACATTCCCATTACATGCTTATTGGTGTGTTCGACTGGGCTGAGGAAAAAAAAAAAAAAGCACTCCAAAATCCTTTCCCTCTCTCCTCAGTCACAGATGTTTGTTTTCAGACGGTTTAAGTGAAATTCCTTAAATCGCATAGTTTCTGTCACAGTGTCTTAGTTAACTTTTCCTTCTCGTGTTTCTCCAACTGGCAGGAAGGAGGGAATAGTTCGCTTTCTGACTGCACAGATCTAAGAGCCTCTGTGGCTATAAGCACTTGATTATTGACTTCCCCTCTGTGCCACCTGAAATACAGGTTAACAGATACAGTATCTGTCTGGGCTCACACATCCTTCTCAGTAAGCGCAGACAGATGTCTGTTAAACCCATACATCATCAGGTGGCGTCGCTCATTTTTGAGCAGTACGGCCATGCAGATGTTCCTGCCATTTACATTATATACGAATGACTCTACAAGCAGTCATCCCAAAAAAATTTTACTGTCAGGTTTTCTGATGACATCTTGGGACTCATGGATAGAGATGCTGACATGTATGGCAACTGTTTGGAGATCAAAATGTTTGTACAATGGCGTGATGATCATCATCTCACTGTAAACACCAACAGAAGAAATTATTTTTCTCTAACACTTGTATAACCCAGGTTCATTCTTGTAAAAACTTGGATGTACATTAGCAGTTGAGCGATTGGCGCCAGCAGGACATTTTAACAAAGTCGGCAGTGGTGGAAATTGGCTTCGGTAGTGGCTGATGATTCAGTGAGGCTGGGATCCTGTACGACAAGAGGAGGAGCTGCCTTTCTGGAGAGCACGCAGACAAGCTCTGTTCCCTCCATTATAACATCAGGCTTCTCAACTGGAGTTGCTGACTTTGAGGGAAAATAATAAAGAAAGACCTCTGGTTTCCAGCATACTGACTGCACTCTGTCTTGGAATGCCAGTGTTAATTCTGTACGCACTCGGATCCAACAGCAACTCTGCCTCTTTGGGGTTTGACGGAGAGTGCTGATGTTATTTTTTCATGAGAATATTACGTTAAGGAATCTCAGCTTGGCTTGTTAACATATATGTAAAAAGTACACTGGTCCACACAGCCATGAAAGTTATGGGAATGTTCTTTGAGAAGATGATAGTGAAACAGGCTAGGAAGTGATTTCCGACCCGTCCCATATCCTGAATTCAGGATACGAACTGATCCCATCAGGTTGACCATTTTATTTTTCGTTAGCCCACCATAATGTTTCAATTTTGTCCCTTCAAAGACAAAAAATGGGCAAACCTGCTCTACAGGGGTCCAATTAAATACAGGGAAATACACCTAAATAGCCATAAACATTTATTCATCCTTCTGTCAGTGGATCTCCTTAACTAAGAACATTTGAATGCGATTATGTCTGCACATGCAGTTCATGTACGTTACAGTGGTGACGATAAATAGTATTTTCATTGTTACTGCCATATGAACGTGTGTGATGGAAGAAAAATCGAAAAACATTGGACCTATTAGACTGAGCCCTGGATACATGGGCACGCATTGTCACCATTTGGCCAATCAGATGAAGCCTCAGCTAATTGTCGTCGATTTGGTGGCGACTGCAACGTTAACTAGCGTGATTGCTGAGGATGAAGAAAAGAGCTAGTATGGGATATTTTCTTGTTTATACATATATAAGTCACATCGTCATTGCATAACAATGTTATCACACATTGCAGAGTTTCCTCAGGCCTAGTTTGTTACTTCCCTATACTGTATTCTATGTATTTTTAAATGAGCAGCCTTTACATCCAAGACAAATTTCCCTCAAACCAAAATTAAAATTATTAAAAACTTAAATCTCGAAGCAGTAGTAGCGAGCAGCCTGTAGCAAACAACGAAAATCCTCCACAGCCTACGCAAATACTGACCTGGCACGACCTCTAGAGAGTTGAGCCGGGGTTGACGGATAGAAACACATGCAGAGACGCTGCTAATGAAGAGTGCTAACAGGAACACATTTTCTTGCCAGAGGCTGGCCTGTCAGCGGTCTGAGACCTTCCTTCAAATTTGTGCAAAACACGGCATCTTGTCTGCAGTAATTCTGACTGTGCTAAAGTTGGCCCTTAAATCTCTCCCCTCTCTCTCTCTCTCTCTCTCTCCTCTCTCTCTCCTCTCTCGGTGCATGTGTTTCTCGATCTATAATGAAATCAGCAGTGTGGCGTGTTACTGAAGGCTGGTTGGTGATGGAAGATTAGGGCTGACACGGTGCCTAAATTCCAGATTAAAAATAGTATTCAAAGCAGGGCGACGTTTACATAGAGGACAGACCAGAACAGGCAGCATTCCTGCTTTCTAGACATCACTCATAAGTAATACCTGTACAAAACACTGCAGCCGATTCGTATGTCTGGGCTTGTGTGACGCGTAGGTGTCAGGGAGTCACTCATGCCATTTAAGGTGATGTAAGGGGGGGTCAGTATGACGTCAGAGTAGAGTATTCAGGAAAAAAATAGTCAAATATATATTTTTTTGATATTCAAATAACATTTTTAATGCTCAAATTTAGCCTATGGTAAATATTTACTATGTACCTATACACAGGCTTTTGTATTGCCAATGCCACTGTCAGCATGTGGTTGTTTTATGTTCTGTCCACTGGAGGGCACTCACGTTACCAATACATTTAAAACAGCTTTCTTGCGATGTAATAATCAAGCTTAGACCCTGTTGCGTCGCTTTCTGATGCTGTAAAGCTAGAGGTAAACTTTAGCAGCCTGAACGTGAGGTCGTGATTCGGATAACTTTATTGTTCATCACACGTGACTCGTTTTTATGCATGTTTAGGCCAGACACTGGAGGTTGCGGTGACGGCTGTCCTTTTATCACCCTCGGTTTTGCCAACACATTTATACAAAAATACACATTAGAATAGTAATCTCAGCATTCGATTAGTACAAATGTTTTTACTATTTGAATTATATTTGACTCCCAAAAGAAACTAAGAAACGCTGAGTGCACAAGTACCAGTCCTCATCCATACTTTTCCTAACAGTGGAGAAACAAAGGGTTCACAAGATCTGCTGTCAAAATCATTTAGCGGCAGCGAGATTAAAACAAGAAGACTCCACTAATCAGAAAAGTCGTGCATTCACAAACACACTGAGAGGAGCTTTGTGAGTGTATGTTTTTGTGAAACTCTCATCTACTATTCATTCACAAGTGCAATGATTTTTTCCTGAAGTAAATGATAATGTTGTTTTGTTTGCACTGATGAAAAGACATCACATCTCACATTTACAGTAAAAGCAGTTGGTCACACCATTTGAAATATTTGGCAAAGAAAAAAATCAGTTGGATTAAGTAAATCTGCGCATATTTTTTCATCCAGGTTCCAACTTTGGTCAATTTTGACACATCTTGACAGTGTTGATATTTCGGTGGACAGAGACAAGCGAGACCAAGATGGTGGAAGTTGCTGCATTGTCTACATTTACTTAACCTCCTCTGTCAGAGTCTAAACCGCTTCCCAAAAGTAATTTACTTACGTTTAATAATAACATCAGATACTTTAAGACTTTTAGTCAGGTACTATTTGTACGGGTGACTTTCACTTTTCCTAAACTTTATGGAAACAAAGAGTTCACAAGAAGTCATGAGTCAAGTTCAACCAAACATGACTCATTCGGAGCACAAGGCCGCAGAATATTCAATCCAGGAAAAGTACAATGGTTAGCTACACATTTCTTTTTTTAAAAAGAAACACAGTAGTCAAATATACAGCAAACCAAACTGCACGATGTCCAAGAGGAACAAGGGAGGAGACATCAGACACTACTTTAGTGAGTAGCTCTGTAAGTCACCATCTTAACAAGATGCAATCGTCTTAATCATTAATGTGTTACATTCTGATTTTACAGCATATGCTACATATTAACACTTATCTTGACATATTGCAGGCTGTATATTTCGCACCAGAATCAGCAGCAGCCAGTTTCAACTGCAGGTCCTGCTAAAGTGCTTGTTTGTTAGTCAACATGTCATTTTAGACAAATTAGCTCCTAAAAAGGCCATTTCAGAAAGTGTCCCCAGCCTCCCCGGTGTAAACGACACCTATGCATAGATGACTCAGCAATAGGTAAATGACAACTGCGCATAATAAAGATAATATGAGGATGAATTGAAAGTCTGAGTGCTACAACTGATACCTGTCAATGTGGAGCTTTTGAGCCAGGAGCTGCCAGTCCTTCCCCTTGGCATTGGCGGTGTCAAAGGTGGCGCTGATCCGCTGACGGATGGACAGGGGGATTTTAAAGGCCCTTGACCCTGTCTGAGAGGTGATGGTGCAGTCTGACTGAGTGAAAAAGGGAACCACTCCCTTTTCATTCTGGCAAAAGGAAAAAGGAGAGAGCAGTGAGGGTGATACTGCAGCTGAAAGTCTCAATATGAAGACAAGGACAAGGACTTATCAAGACAATTTGCAATCTATACATGAAAAGCTCCCAGAGTGGCTCATTAAGCAAGCTCTTAAATCAAATCAAGAGTTATTCATTGTAATATAAGAACCTATTAACAAGCCGCATGACTGCCCACGCGGCGAGAACACAGTGTTTCGCTCCGTGCTGCTCACCTCCACCACGGACGTGTAGACCTGTAGTATCTGTTCCTCGCCTTTGACCTGTCGGACGCTGATCTTGCAGGAGAGCTGAGACGAGGAGTGGCTGTATCGCTCCAAAGAGAAGGCACACTGCAGGGGACGCTGGTTACTGGCCCACACCTGAGAAAAGGAGAACTCCTGCGGAACGATTGGGAAGGAGAGGAGGAGGGCGGACAGGGAGAACGATGAAAGGATTAGGCAGAGGAGACAACAAACTCATTAAATCCCTGCCGAAAGACGTTCGTTATTTGAATCCTGCTTTGCCACCCACTTTGCTGTTTACATGATTAATTAAGACTGAATGAGTGGCTTCTTTAGCCAATCAATGATATGACCTAATCAAGGCGTTTACGCATCAGAAAGAGCACCAACATTTAGAGCCCTTGGAAAGAATATGCATGAAAGAGCTGGAGTCATTAGTGCAAAAAACATGTAATAAGTTAGATATTATTTTACTTACTGCTGCCTGGGAGGAATAATTAGGTTATTTTTGCTCTATAGCGTGGCTAGTTTTACAAGCAAACATTAGTTCAATTAACATCACGGACCTAAGCCCACATTATTAGAAGAATAAGTCCATGTAATGACATAAAATCATCCTCTTAACATCTTTTTCAGTACATGTACAGCCCACAGCAATAAAGCCAGACTTTCCCAGCCATAGTTATCACTTTGTAGGCTTGTTGTGTTTTCTTTCCCAAATTCTGATACTCCTCAAATGCCTTGAATATGCTTGTAAATGCCAATCTGTTAGATCAGTAATGTGATTATGGAATTAGAACAGCGATGCCTTAATTTACCCCGTTTTCACTGCACGTCCACCAAAAATTGTCAGCTGCGACACCAAAAGTAGAGGAGCTTTGGAGTGAATGGAACTTTGAAAGGCCAATTTCAACTTCCATTACTAACTACTGCGTGACCCAGACAGTGGCACAGTGAGAACAGGTCAAAAACAGTGTTTCAAGGATGAATCATCCGCTCTTCAGATCCATCAGACAGGAGGATGGCTACTTGTAAAAGCCTCCTTTCGGCTAGAGTGGTGCCCGAATAAAAAGGCCCACAGCCATCTTCCCCTCAGGACCCTCATATAGCGGCTCTTCCCTCTCCAAGAAAGCCTTGTTGGTATTCTGGAGGCGCTACGGTGGGCTAATACGGCTAATAGGATGTCACTGGCGGGATGAACATCACAGGGCAGAGCAGAACATGCAGTTTGTAGACCCCTAGGAAGATAACTATAAGATGCATGTGTGTGTGCGCCTGCCTGGAAGTCATAATTAATAGTATAAGGGTGTGTGTGTGGGTGAGATAGCCAGCTGTAGTGATCGCCTGCTGTGCCCTTGCTGCCGTCCTTTGGCTTTGATGTGACCAAGTGAGAAAAAGGGGAAACTGGTAGAGGAGGGGGGTTCTAATGGAGGAACAGAGGAGGCCGAGGAGATGAAGGTGCACAGCTTCGTTCCAGATCTGTGACCCTGATGAAGTTTAAATTACAGCCGAGATGCACAAAGTGAACCTGATTTCCTTAAGCTAATTGACACACACATGCACACACACATACACACACTATCAAATACCTACCTGGCAGGTGGTGAAAGGCTTGATGCTCCAGAGTAACTGTGGGACGTCCTGAATGGACACCTGGAGGCTGAAGGTGTTCCCCCGGAACAGCATCATTTTAGGCTCCTCCAGCAGCCGCCCGCCCCTGCTGCGCTCGCCCACTGCCACCTCCTGATAAGGAAAAGGTGTGGGTTTGTTTGTGCAGGGGGTGAGACGGGGGTTAGGGAAGCAGAGAAAAGAAGGCAGATATTTTTATATGGCTGATAGACTCCATGTATCAAGTCTGGAGCACACAGCTGTTTGCGGACAACAAAATGTTTCTGTTGGTGAAACTGTATCCTCACACAGGACACACATACGGGCACATGTGAGCCTCACTGTAATGGGTTAACTACAATTATGCAATGTAACTAACTACATTTACTCAACTACTGTACTTGGTACGGTGTTGGGGTACTTGTACTTTAGTTTTTCATGAAATGTTCTAGCCCAAATGGTTAATCCATTGCTTGAGAACGAAAACAGTGAAATAATTGAGAATAGCCCTGAAGTTCAGAGGCTATACACGAACCAAACTTCCTCTTCGAGAGAACTCATTTCCTATAATCAGTTTCAGAAATCCTGACACTCTCCTAGCAAATACAATTAATGTCCAAAGTCAAACAGAAGCCTCTGTTTTGGAAGCCTCGACTTTAATCTGTCAGTGCTCTTTGCAAATTTGAAGACACACTGTGACCGTGATGTAAATGAAAAATAAAAGCCGAGCGGTGCACGGTGCGTTTTTTAAGCTTTCAAAATGCATCCAGAGTGATTGGCCCCTAAAAAGGTGAAAAGCTCAACAGCAACCCCTCGAGAGCCGCTGCTGCTCACAACACTTAACCAGACACAAAATGCATCAAACAGACACACTGCACGAGTCCAGAGCCTAAAAATCAGATAAAGCGAGCCGCCTGGATTGTTAGCCAAACATATTGGTTGTACACAACGACGAGACATAAACAGAGAACGAAACAAAAGTCTTTTGTCAATATTATGTGTTTTGGCTTCCCGCTTTGTGATATTGTAATTTTTTCCACATCTATGGAGAACAATAACATCTGTGTGTTTGTATGTACTTGCATGTTTACATTTTCTGTATCTTGGGAATACAGGGACGGGTGGGGTTGTGAGTCCTGTCTGCACGGTGCTTATCCGCTCAGTCACACAGCACGGAGAGCGGGGGAATGCAAAGCATACAGGCTGTCACAAACCTGATCAATTCCTGCTGCAAGCTCACAGGGGAAATTAATTGTCGTATGAAGCGCGCACAAAAGCCAACAAAAAGAGAACAAATGAACAAATAACCATGTCTGACTGATGGAGAGGTGGAGTGAATTGGCTCTTGGCACCTGCATCCAATTTTTTCTTTGTTCACATGCAGTTCTGCCTCTCGAACTAAGCCAAAAATAAAGCGGGGGCAGCGGCTATACGGGACAACAGTCATCGCCACTTCAGAAAAAGCGTGTGTGCGTCTAGTTAAGCAACAAATTACCGTTGAAAAAAAAAAAATTTTTTGGCTGCAGAGCGCTTGAACAGAAAGAGGTGTGTGTTTGTGTTTTTTCAGTGAGCCCACACACTGCAAGGACAAGGGCAAACTTTTCACAAAGAGCCATTCAAGAGCACATTGACGAGCCAGTGCCGCAATCTGAGAACGTGGTCTCGTTTTCAACGTGTTCAAACACTCGTCATGTGGAATGCAATGCTGAAACACATTTAATTAACAGGGAGCAAATTGAATTACGCAAAGAAAGGGCAGAGAAGCAACCTTGGAGCATCTGTTGTCTTTGTAATTAAAAGTCCCTCTTTGTCTCCTAGTCATCAAGCATCTCCCAGTGGCAATGTTACTGAACAAGGCAGAGATCTTCAGTGGAGCACAAAAAAAAACCTCAGTTCTTCCAGGCTAAACCACCAGCCGCACCACCAAGCCCGAGCAATTAAAATCTCTTATATCATATTATATATTCCAATTCTCTTGGAGGCTGTACGGACGGCAATTTAAGCCTGTTGGCCTTTCGAGCGTTCTGTCCACCACTTTCAGACTGAAGTATCTCAACAACCAGTGCATGAAGTGGGCAGGTGCTCACGAGTTCACCATACCAGCGCTTCTACATTTTACTCTTTGCCCTTCCCTGACTTTTTCCTGCACACCAGCACTTCTCACGAGTTGCCGGTACTCTGCTCAGGTGGAGGGCACCGCTGGTCGCTGACATTTCTGTTTTTGCCTGCCAGCTTTTCTCTCTCCATGCTTGAAGTACTTCGTGGACTATCCAAAAGTAGCACACACGTCAGAGTCGGACTGGCCATCGGGAACATTGGGGGAAATCCTGGTGCTCCTGACAGTCCTGATGGCGGCTCTGTGGGCTGCTTTCGCCACTGTGAGCAACCTCCTCCTCACCCCCAGATGGTGTAAGTTTTTAATCTTACACCATCATCAGGCTTTTATTTTTTTCCCAATTTGACAATCAAATTATTTGGTTTCTGACCAAATTCTCACAAAACCAATGGAATTCCCATCAGCATCAGCATAGCTTTATACTAATTAGCAAATGTTAGCATAACGTAGTGGTGACAACCATTGACTGTATATAAATATAAATAAAATAAAATGTATAAAATATAAATGGACGACATGCCAAAACATCTTGTTTGCCCCCTGGTGGCTGGCTGCAGTATAGTTCATAAAACCTGCCACCTCCCTCCATGCTAGTACAAAATACATTTTTTTCTAAAGATGGTTTCGGTCATTTTACGACGTTATTATCATTTATGTTTCAGTGCTAATTTTTCTGATAAGATTATTTTAATTAGTAATTTGTTACAGGTGTGAAGGGGTATTGTCATCATGGACAGCTGAGTCAGGCAAGCGTATCGGTCAAAAGTCAATAGTGTTTATAAACTAACTTTACAGTATTTACTAACCATTTACAAAGTATTATGAACATCAGTTGCAACTTTAAAACAAACAGTTGCTGAACACATGGTTTATAACATATTTCATCGTGAAATGGCTATTAACTAAAGTTTAATTAACCATAAATCTACCATTTATTAATTCAGTCCTTGTTTTTCAAATTCAAAATAAGCTTTATTGGCATGAATGTTCAACTTACATTATTATCAAAGCTAAATCACATATCAGTGAATAACTATGTTTTACTTAAATTAATAGATTATCAAACTTAATCCCTGAGAAACAGTAAGTGCAGAGCGTGTTTCTTTGAGTTTAGTTCTTTTAGTTTTTATACTGTAGTCATATTATGCAGCACTACACAACTTTTCTCCACATAGATGAGGCAGTTTCTGAGGATCAGGGACATGGATAAAACCAGGATATCCATTATTCATTTTCTCAAAGAAAATTTCTCTCAGTATGATAAGAAGTGAGTTTCTGTCTCAACCTCTCTTCTTTGACAAAGTGGAAACAGATTGTTTCCTTCCTCTTCCCTCGTACCTGAAATGCATGGGGCGTGTCGTCCACACAGTAGACCCTGAGGCTGAAGCCCAGAGAGTTGCTGGTATCCGGACTACCAAACACAGCCAGCCTCAGCCGCTTGGCTGCCTCCTGGTTCAGCGGCTCCCCCACCAGGGCGTAGCGGCCTGGATGCTCCAACAGCACGTGGCACCTCTGGGCCTCCAGCAGACAGTAGCAGGACGTGCTCTCCTCGTCCACTGACATCACTTCCTTTGAAGGGGAGGACACAGAAGCGATTTAGTTCAGGTGCATTAAGTTCATTTCGAGGTTAATCATCACAGCTCAAAACTAAACGGCTGTCTTTCTGATTATTCTTGGTTTTGAGGATTCAGCACGCAACATTACACAGTGGAGCTGAGCACGCTGAATCATGATTATTAACAAATCAATTACTGCCAAGACTTTGTTTGCAGAGGGAGAAAGAGGCTTTAACTTTACCATCAAACTGAAAGCCGAACCACTGCTCAGCCTGGTGCTGTCTGAGTAATGCTGCTTTACTATTCTATCTATTATTTATTAGCTTATTACCTGCAAAATAGGCTGAAAGAGAAAACAGAGTTATGTAACAAGCCATGAGAGGCATAACTCCAGCATTTTAAATGTGAGAGGCGACCGTATGCTATTAAGGATTTTATTAAGACACCTCACAGACAGTAAACTGGAAACTTTCCCCTCAGACACAGACTCGGGATCAGGATCTCTGCAAACCTGAACGAGGGCCAAATGAATAATCACACAGCTCACAAAACAGATGGGGATACAGTATCGCTGACAAAACGGATTAGCGGGGTGCAGTTGTATCTGATGGCCAATTGCTCGTCATCTTGTGCTCAATCCACCCTAAATCACCTTTGGAACATAACGGTGACCCACAGGTCCCCTCTGCATATGGCCTGGCCGAGGCATATCAGGCAATGCGAGGTAATTTAGTGGCCCACAGATTCCTAAACCTGCCCCATTAGCACTGCAGCGGACGTGAAGGATCTCCATGACATAGCTCATCCCCGCCAGGCAGCCGGGGAGAAATGATGGAGTCGAACTCCGGCGGTACAAAAGTGCAAGCTTTAATGGGAATGGCACTGAGAGGCAGACGGAGCGAGAGAGGAAGACGGAGGGGGAGAAAGACCTCCATCTCCTATTATATCACTAATTCCAGAGATTAGGGTTTGAGTGAGCATCCTTCCTAAGATAAAGGGCTCATTATTTCACAGTGACAGAGACGGGTCACCGCGTTACATTTTCCTAGAGAATATCTCCTCTTCTTTCTCTGAACCTGTCTACGTCTTCCTGTCTGCGTCTTCCTCCTCTTCTGACTCACTCTCTTATTCTCTCCTTTCCGATGGCATATAGCTCCTATCAGTGATGGTTCTTTTGATAGCTCCCTTTTGTGCAACACGGCTGCTGGCAAATTACATCTGTGTAAATGTCACACGGAGTGAAAAGACCAGGCAGGGACAGAGCCACAGGCACTCCAAGGTCACGCCAACTCGGCGGCTCGGGGGGTCACTCTGCCTGGATAAGGTCCCCAGAGCTTTTTGATGAGGTTAGTTAAACATTAAAAGAGCATCTAAGAAATGTCTGCTCTGCCGACAAGGCACGAAAGAATGGATAGAGGCTGTTTGGATTGAAGTCAGATGTCTGAACGAGTCTCCGTGAGACTGTGAAGTGGGTGAACAGGGCAAAGAGTTGAAGGACTTCTCAGAGGTGTTATTTTAGTGAAAGAGCGAGGTGTGAGAAGGAAATCTCACAGCAGCAATCACAGCCAGAGCACTTTGCTATATTTATGGCAATAAAGTCTTGAATCTTTTAAAAAGCAACACTCAAGTTTTATTTGTTTTTGACCGCATGCTGAGGTATCAAACTGGAATGGCAACATTAAAATTTTAGAAGTTTTTTTTTTTTATTATTAAAGATCTCCACACGTTTTTCAGGCACACTTAAAAATGTGTGTGTGTTTGACATATTTCCACACCAAAGTCCTTAAAATGGCACCTTCCTTCTCTGTGATTAAAAATGTCAGAAAATATGAATATGCAAATCTTTTCCATTTCAATTTTAACGGCTGAACTTAAAGGCGAGAAGGCTGCCAGGCCAATTTTTGCATTTGAAGACTGTATTTAACATTTTGTAACTATGTGGATACTTTTGGCAACTTCATGGTGTTTCAACATGTATTTGTTGCAACAAAACCCTGTGTTTTTGACGAGACCTTGCGACAAAACTGTATATGTTTAACGGGAAGTTGAGACATTGTTTTGTGCTATTAATGCATATTGTGATATTATTTAACATTATGCATTTACAATGATATTTGAGGAGGACGAACTCTCTGCTCCTAGGAAGAGGGGCCGGACCCCTAATGCCCCCATGTAATTCAGTCATACTGACCTCAATATGATAATGGACATGAAACATATTCACATATGTCTTTATTAACAACTTTTATCTGCAAGTGTTCCTGTTAGGACACATTGCACCTTGTGTTATCACAGTGACATGACAAAAAACCATATCAGACAGTTTTATATGTCAGAAACAGATTTGCCTTGTGATAAATAACAGAAACAAACAGACAAACAGATGCCATGTGCAGTGCACACAAACACAACCGTGTTTTCTCTCCTTTTAATTCAAACTGTGCTTCTGTTCAAATTTTATGAACAGCTGTACAGCCGATTTCACAGAATCACCAAAGAGTAACGCTTTATAAAATACCATTATCATTTAAGTGACAAAGGAAATAAACGTGTCAATGACTAATAGCCATCATTTGCATTCGGTCTGACATTTCTTTTGGATGTATGACAGCATGAGGTAGAGCTTGAAAAGCTGAATTTTATGCAGAATGACGAATCTGAGCTGGCAACCCTGAAATCGGCTCTGTGCTTGCATGGCCGCACTGCAGGATGAAAATTTTCATCAAAGTAGATGTAGCATGTTTTATCAGCTCGTATTGATATTCTGGTGAAATCTGTGTATTTGCTCTTGTTAAGATTCTGCATCGATGTAGCAGCAGAGTGCTGATAATTACAGCTGAAGTTTTAAAAATAACGGCTCACCTCCCACTTGTTGTCCTGCGTTTGCCTCTTTAGCCGAATGGTCCAATTATCAGCAGCAACCTCCGCGCAGTGGGCTATGGTCATGGCTATGGGACAGGACAGGTCAAGGCCTGGTGGGCCGTACGTGACTGCAGGACTCAAAAAGATCTCCGCCTCCTCCTCGGACACAGTGCTGCAAAAACAGCAAATGCACATATTAAAGCAACGAATCTAATCACATCACAGACATTTATGATAACACTGAGTCATTCTTCTCTGAGTTTTAAGACAGTATGAAAATGAAGACATGAGCTACTAATGAATCACTGCTTAAGCAAGTATTCAGATAGCAGAGTGTGACCCCTTGCTTATGAACAAAGTGAACTCCAATCCTTGGACACTCATAATGAATCAATCCCTGACTAGCTGACACACAGACACACAGATAGAGGAAGATTAAAGCACCAAGACTAATGGACAGTGGGGCTGGGGAGGACAGGCTTTAGCACACAGCGTGTAAGCTTCGTGGGTCGATGGAGCTTATGAAGCCTGCTCTGGCCAGCCTGGTGACAGATTAGCTGGGCCAAGCTGCTCTTGGCCAGGGGCCCAATCTTGGCTGGAAGCCCTGAAGACTGAGAGCAATCAATGGGACCACCATCAGTCATGCAGTTGGCCCGGCTGGACACCTCACATATACAGGACACAATATTGGTGCTGTTGTCACTGGAGCAGCATGGATATTTCTCAGCATCATTAATACAGCTGCGGCAAGGGACAAACCCCTGACACGCAGGCACAGATGCATCACAAATGTGTGAAGTGTGCACGGAGCCACATGTGTTTATGCATGCAAATATAGGAAACACCAACTGAGTGAGAGTCAGCTAGACATGGGGAGTGTCATCTGTATAGGTTACACCTCATAAACACACACAAACACTTAACCACAACACTCGTCCACAGCTCCCCCTCGACTTGATACTGCATAATCTAAACCGGATTTCATAACGTAGTTTGTTCACGCTGGAGAAGCGACAAAATCAACAAAGCCGCAGAGGCATTCAAAAGTTGCAGTTGACTGAATCAATCAACACCTTCAGATGGTACCAGCCATTGTTTTTTGGCTGGTAAGTGAAGCAGATTTACCAACCAGCATACTGACTGACCGCTGTCAAGATAATGAACTGAACTGAACTGAACATATTGACTGACTTTATTCCCTGTTGGTACATAATGTAAGTACATTGATTTCTTAAATGCAAAAACAGTGTGCTAATAGGCTTTGAAGTAACAATTATTTTTATCTGTATTTTTCAGTACTCCCAAAGACCTGTAAACATCTTAATGAGCACAACTGGTGGAGCTGCTTTTGACCAGCTATTCCATTGATCACCTAATCGTTCAGCTGAGACAGTTACTGTAGTACATGGTGTATTCTAGTAGTATTTTAGCATTGAGTTGGGACACAGCTACTGGCTGTGAAAATGGGGGTACTCTCCTCATTTTACCTGAGAGGTTGTCAGCAACAACTAGAATTATTTTTTGAAATCTTCACATTAAGAAACGGCACTTCTGCTGGAGCAGGAATCTTCTGGTATTTTCCATCGCTGCAAAAATTTCCTGCGAGCTGCGTGATAGCTGTTTTATGTATGAGGCGGAGGTGGAAAGGTGAGGTGTGATGTGTGTGCGCGCGCTGAGAGGGGAAGCGTTTGTGCGGCTGAGGTTGTTTGTCAGCTGTTAGTTTAACAGTTTCTGGTGCCGGGTGTTCTGTGAAACTTTCCTTCATTATGCCATGTTACCAATCAACACTAAAAAATTAAAAGAGGTTATGGTCTGCTGTCTAAAAATAAGAATCATGCTTCCAGACAGCACAGTGGCCCTGCAGCTGCACTCTTGTGCTAATCAGCCCCAGGCTCAGAGGAAACCAAGGTTACCTGCTGCTGAGACTATGGTAATTAGCCAGATTGCCTGTGAGCAAAGATTAAAGATGGTTATTTAGCATCTCTGATTGTGGTTGTGAGAACAAAAGAGATTTCACTCCAGGATGATGGTTTAACTGTAGATAGTAGATTGCGGTTATTAGTTAGTGAACACAGCACACCTCTTTCATTCCTCCAGACAACAGCATCCATTAGACACTCATATTTTTTCTCTCTTTTCCTCAGACCACAATTATAATAACATTTGAACAACACCTCATTAGTGTTTGACAGCCTGTTTTTTAACCTCTCACAGTAGTACAACATGTGACATTTCTGCATCAAATTCTCTGGATCTTCGTTATT
The DNA here is from genome assembly GCF_040436345.1 of Pagrus major. Lineage (NCBI taxonomy): Eukaryota > Metazoa > Chordata > Actinopteri > Spariformes > Sparidae > Pagrus > Pagrus major. Next base: position 22,476,550 of record NC_133226.1, read on the forward strand.
TATTTTGTCGAGTTGTGCACTTAAATTATTCCAAATGTTTCCAATAATGTTCAAACCCAGAGAAAAATCTGTAATTTTATTCAAGGTAACACTGCTTTTTATTTGGTTGCCTGTCACTATAACTACCAGGGGAAACAACAGATCAAATGTCAGAGGGTGAAGAAGGAAGCTGACGATCGTGACTAACCGTACTGTGAATAAAACTCTAGTTCGTGACCTCGTCTGTGAACATCCCTGCCTGAGATTGATTTCTATTTGCTGGCACTCGTGTTTTTTTTTTCTAACAATGAAGACAGCAACTCCCATGATCCCATGCCACTTCACAACATGTTTGTTCTGATTGACAGGCCCCTACTTGTAGAGGTTATATACTGTAGTTTTAACAAAATTACAGCCGTAGAGCTGCACGTTTGAGTTGGAATGACTTGGAACAAACCCCAGAACAAAAGTCTTGTGGTGTCTGGCCACGCAGTCAAATGTCAATGTCAGTGGAGCACACAGAAAAAATCCTCTTCAATCAAACAGTGTCCCTGTTAATCGGGATGTGACCCACAGAACGCGATGTGAACAGCTTCAGTGATTTTGTCAGCCCTTGAATTTATTACTTACTTGCCAAATGTTAATACTTAACATCACTCAACTCTCTGCAGCAGCTGTTAGCATGGTATGCTAGGCAGGTAGCAAATTACTTGAGGCAGTTTATCAGATTTTGTGCAACTCCCTCTGGAGCCACACATCTAGTCCCCAGGAGACTTGATGTCAGTTCACCTTTAATATTTTGCTCAATAGATGCATTTATTACAAATATTATAACACATAATATGGTTTTGTCAAACAACAAAATATGTTTTACAACTTTAGTTACTTAAACTTAAAATTGTATGGGGTTTCTGCCACTAGAGGTCTCTTTGTCAAAACAATGAGAACAAGGACATAGTTTGATGAAATTGTGATGTAGTGTGGTATCATGGGAGTTGTTGTTTTCATGGTTAAAAAAACAACAACAGTGCAGATGAAAATCTATCTACGTGACTCAGGCAGAAATGTTCATGGACCAGGTAATGTTTGAAATGTACCGTTACCTTGAATGAAATTTAAAAGTTTCTCTGTATGTAAGCATTAGCATAACACAAGCTCTGGTCGTTTTTATTGACGTTTTAATGCAGAAATGTTCTATATCACATCTTTAATGCTGCACTGGGTGTTGTGACTGTGTAATAAAACAGGTGTCACTGATAGTGACCCATCGGGAGAATTAACACCCACTCCTGCAGTTACCTGTAGTTCTTATTGAATTTCTATTCATTCTTTGGATTGTACACAACTAAGCCGAACTGTTTTGTTTCATTCTCACTCTCATTGCTCTCGTCAGTCTCATTTTCAACTGTTTTTCAGCAGAAAAGCTCTTAAAAAAGCCGACTGCTCACCACCTGCACAGCAACAAACAGCAGACAGGGACAATCTGTGACTGGCTGGGGAACATAGTGGAGCATTTAGCAGCTTAAGATATTTCCCTCAGGAGTAAGTAGAGATGAACATTTGTTAAGTGGCCAGTGATGCGACTCCAATAATGCTAATGTTGCTGTGTGTGTGCTGATGTGTAAATCAGCAGTTGCTTGCTTACACATTAGCCACAAACATCTCGATGAGGTGATCATAAGGCGGCGTTGGGTTTTTACAGCTTGTGCAACGGCCCCTGAAGCAGCAAAGATAAATGAAGGCAGGTTTAAGGTAAAATTTAAGAAGAGGCTTAGTAAAAGTATTGGTACTTGATAAAGTTGGACAACTCAGTGTGTGCACACAACACAGTGCATGTAAGAAGACATCAAAGAACAACCACCGGCCAAAATCAAAACCAAAAGAAGCCTATTTTGAGGCAGGTGTGACTGACACCACTGAGTTATAGTTGCCTCCAAAATATGCTTAAAAATGAGGATGACACTGCTCAACTCATTCACTCAAACATGCGTGAGTCGCATCATACCAGCCATATCTTGTCACACACTCTGATTCTGCCCTTGGACTACCCACTGTCCCCTGCTGAGCCGGAGAAGATCGCATACAAAACAACCTCGTAAAGCCCAGAGGATGAACGGAAAGCTCTTGCGAACACCTGAAACCGAGCCAGAGCTGATCGATTCTCATTCTTTGCAGGGGAAAGCATCGTCTTATGTAGATGGCCGAGGTTTGAATGGGAAGAAAGGATCCAATTTCTCTCGTGGACTCTGCGGCTGTCAGAAGATAGGCTTTGACTGACAGCTCAGCGGTGCACGGCTCCTGCAGCTTCTTAAACGACAGCCAGAGAAGTAAACAGCATCAGGCTTATCAGAGCAAAGCAGGAGGCTGGAGGGCAGCAGCTTGGCTGAATTGGGGGAGAGTTTGGGTAGGGGAGGGTATAACCAGCCCTCTAACTGAGCTGTGAGCCATAACCTATACAGTGACCTCTGATCTGTATCTCTAACCAGATGACCCTAGGGACTTGACGGGGGGGAGGGTTGAGGTGGAGTGAGATGACGGTTGAATTTCAGATGTCCGTAAATGTCACTTTTGATTCTCCCTCGGATGTAGAAATCGAATTTCATTGAGAAGCGCAGGCGGTTAGCCATCTTGTAAAGGTGATATCTTGCTAGCAGGGTTTCACACATAAGCTGACACATTGATACCGTCTGCTATAAATCAAGAACATGTCCAAAAACTGACTCCCGTCTGTCAGGTAGCTTTTGAGGCTCTGTCGCGAAGAAGTCAAAGGCATTAGACTCCTTTTCAAACGCTTCTTATCTATCATGCCGTTTTCTCCTCAAGTAATAGCTTTGTGAAAATCTTGACGGCAAAGTCACAGAAATAAACTGCTGGCAGGCAATAGTCATCTAAACTTTGTGGCATATCATGTTGCAGCGAACTAAAAACCAAATCAATATCACCTATCATCATGACTGCACAATTTTCCCCACTCTAACCAGTCATGATGGAGGGAGATATTGTCACAGTTATGTCTACAAACACAAAACAGGCTAGTAGAGTCATGGAGTGTGTCTTTCTCTACTGAGACAGTTGCTTAAGGCAGTAATGCAATCTGTCCACAGCTGCCAACGCATTTGTGACACATATGTCCTCCCCTGTAGTTGCTGCAAGATGAGCAAGGATCCCATGCTGGGTGGGAATACGCCTGCGTCAGAGCTTTATGTTTATGCGTGCAGCACATGTGAGGATCCTTGTGCATGTTTGTTCTCCAAAGAGAGGAGGAGACGACGTGGCAGGAAGAGGGACGAGAGATGCTGCGTGACGGGCTGAAAGATTAAAAGAGAGCAGCCTGAGAAGCAGACTGCGCCGGCTCACTGAGAGTCCCTTACCTGCTGTCCTCCTGGTTGATGATCATGTACATCTCCCAGGTAGTGTCTTCTGCGATCCCCCCGTGAGGCACCAACAGACTGATACCTGCGGAGAAGGAGGTATGCAAGAACCTGATCAGCACACAGCCAGACATGCACGCACACAGACGCACACACCTGCCGGGCTGTCGGGTGTCGTTACTACAGGTGACAGCCGGAGAGGTGACGGCCCCCAGAAAAAGGTGACTGAAGCAAGTCCCCAAGGCCTTGTGAATCAATGCTGCCAGCAGTGTCTTTGTCACAAGCACACACACACAGACTGTCTTTATCTTAGACACACATACACAATATTCTACTGAATGATAAACAATTACTGCCAATTTACACTGCAGTAGATAAAGCCCCTCAAGGGACAGGATGATGAATGTAGGCCATGGGAAAGAGCTGCCTGAGTAATGTGGTAGACTGAGCATCACAGGTTTACATTACATACACTAGTCAACATTTTCTGATAGCATATAGTAAGTTCTTTAAGTTCATCATATTTTTTAAATTAATTTATAAATAAATGTAAAAATAAGATGATTTACTTTAGAAATATAACATTTCTGTGACTGAGTTTGTCAGGACACAGCAGTTGGTTAAAATACAAATGCATTCTGACTTCATCGCTTCAGTAAATAATATATTCAAGCTCATGTTGCTTCGCCGATCGATGTCATTTCCACATTTTTGATGCAGACCAAGCACTGACAAGGTCAAACACTGTGCCGTTGTTTCAAATTGCGGCATGCTACAGATTTTTAACTTCTCTTTGATTTCTGGCTTTACGTCGAAGGAATTTCAGTGGGCACGCAGAAACATATCCAATGAAATTTCTCTGCTTCAGACTCACCTGTGTTAGGCACCACCAGCCTCCCTCCAGCATGACCAAACACCGCAGTTGCCTTGTGGAGAGGCCTGCTGGGAGTCAAAGAGACTTGCGGAGTGAAGAGGTTTTTGCCTCTTCTGCCCAGCGTCGTCCCCACCGCTCTGTAGTCGGGAGCCAGACCCCTTGGAAATGTCTGAGGGTGGGACATGACATGGTACTCTGCCCTCTCTGCCACCCCTGGAGATGCAATACAAAAGGTCTTTGTTGCAGTCAAACAAACTCAGATGGTCAATATTAGAGCAAGGGAAAAGACAGGGATATTGCTTCAGTCTACCATGTGAAAGTCATGTGTATAAGGCAACCCATCCACCCCAGCCTGTCCTTTGTTTACTGGTACTTACATACGTAGTTTACATAATCACATCATTAAAATGACCTATTAAACTGGAACAAAACCTAGTGGACTGTTTCACAGCATGAATTACAAAAACCTCATATACACAAGCTCCATTCTTATCGTGCTGTCAGGTACAGACATACCTCCTCTCAAATTGACATTTCGGTCAAAACCTCCCCCCAGACAGCAGTTGTCAAATCCTCGTTAAGCACCAAAACTAGGCTTGGCCAGCCTGTCAAACTTTGGATTTCTCCACACAAACTGAAGCAGTGTTCAGGGGGGCTGTAGTAAGTCAGAGTCTAACTCTGGATATAAAGAGTTCGGAGAGTGTTTTATTCTGACTTTTCAAAACCCCAAACTCAAGGGCAGAGTCGTGAGGAATGGATGAATGGGTGTTTATCTTCTTTAACAAGCTGAAAAAAGGTAGCATGTCCAGCAATCTCGCTTACTAGATAGTAGAAAAATTACATTACTAAAGAAGAAAATACTCTGTTATCAGGGGTAACGTTACGCTTGTATGCTGTCCTCTTCCTCAAAGCCTTTTCTCTTGTAACAGCGAAAGTGAATTGTACCGTTTGAAAATACAAAAGCTCAGCAGCCAAACAGAGTTTAACAGAACAAAGTAGCTTTTGTATTTACAAGTATTTTATTCTGCCTTTTACAGAATTCGCAGTATAAAAAGATCAGCTGGAAGCATAACAAAGCCAGCTGGAGACTCTGAATCTACACGCAACAGTTGTCATTTCAGCCAGCAAAATGATGTTCTACCTCTGTCGGAAATCAAGGAGCCATTGTTTCCAAAATTAACACAAATTAATAGTGCCGATATCACTGTGAAAATGCACTAACTAAGAGGGGACATGGCTTAGTGAACAGTCCATTTGTGATGCCAGTTGCTTTTCCACGGCCATTTTCTTCAGATGACAGCTTTCTCAGAGATTGCTTGAGGAGAGAAACCGGCTCAAAACAAGATGGATTACCCATCTGACAGCAACGGCAGAACTGTACACTTCTCTGTAATTATTGCCTTTTCAAAAGTGGCTGACCACCTCAGACACGGGCTTTCGAAACACTTTCTATTTCCTCACCTTTGACCTTGAGATCAGGCAACGGGTCGAGCAGCGAGCGCTCGGCCATCAGCTCCTTGTCGATGGAGTCCTGGAAACACATGGGGCTGGTGTAGGTACGCGACACTGTCAGATCGGGTTGCATGGATGAATTAATAAGCAAAGGGTTGGCTGAAAAAACACGCAGAAGAAAAACAAGCAAATTACTGTCAGCAATTAGACATCTTTGAGCAACAATTACATTTCAGGAGAGCGACACTTCAAACTAGACTGCCGCTATAAACGACAAGAAAAACAAAAGAGTATGTCACGACAATTAGTTTTTATCCACCTGTGAGTACTGCTATAATATCATCACCATGGAAACATGAATAGCATACACCTTACTGTGCCAGCGTCTCAATTAAAAGTGACAAAGGGCAAATAAGAACGGTTACGGCGTACTGATGTAGTGCTTTAATTTGATTTCACAGGGGTTTAAAACAAATCCGTGACAATAGGCTCGAGTACTGCCTCTGAATTAGATTACATGTTTATTAACAGCGATTATTATGGGAACTTTTTCTTTACATTTACATTCCGACTTTGGGGAGGTGCAGGAAGATATACGGGTGCTGCAGTCATGTCATGTTTATACTGTAAGTTGTAATAAACTCAGACTCACAGTGCTACCCTGTGGATCAATCACGAAACACAGAACAGAGAAAGTTATTATAGCATCAAACAACTGTATTATTTATTGTAGGATTATAGAAGATAAATAATCTTTTTTGCAAAGTGATAGCATTTTGTGACAAATGACTCGTCGACATTGTGTCAGCGAGCATGACAATGGAAGACACGGCTGAGGAAGCAGCGTGGAGTCTCCTAATGAGCAAAGAAATGTAGATTGCCAATTTATTTTGTTGGGAATGTTGTTGAGCTGTTGTCGCAGTGACTCATGATCAAGGACGTGACTGCTTAAAAAGAAGTGAGATTAATAAATGATTACTGTGTGAATGCTGCAGCGGTGTACAGCGGGCCGTAACGTATAAGGAGGGGAGGACATGTTGGGTTTTTATGAAGGTTTCGCCCCCCCCATCAACTGGAACAGGGACCAAGATTAAAGCTGCTCCTGCCTACTGCTGTGTTATCAAAATGAACTTTATTGCACCCTGCTGAGAGCTGTTGCCGTGGCGACCTGTAATGCCAGCCTTGTAAAAATACGCTTCAATCAGCGGGGCTAAAACACACCACGCTACGGAGCTCGGATGTTTCTGTGTTTGGGAGGCATGGGACTACAGAAGCTGGAGAGCACTAATAAATTACATTTTTTAATTTTGAAATCATGAATAATTTATTGAAGTTTTGTTATAAGTGAGATAGAACTGAAACAGCCAGTAATGCCACAAACCTTCCACCCTGATGAGGCACTTCTTGTCAACAATTTGCACAGAAGAAAAGTCTCAGTAATAATAGATTTGAGTTAAATTGTACATTTGTTTAGAACGTAAAATGTGCTTGTTACCACAAGTTTTCCAGTGAGCCTTTATTGCTTGGGGCGTGCTGATGTTTGCAATAAACCAATAAATGCATGGTTTGCTTTATAGATTAAGCTTTATGCTGTATGTTATTGGACATTTAGTGCACCACAGCGCAGACAGCGAGAATCTCCAGAAGGCTCAAGTGAACAAACTGAGAAATTAAATACAGTCATTTTGAGCCCTAAAGCATTTTAATAATTGATGTTGTTATATCACAATACACAGAAATGTATGCATAATTCATACATACGCAAATATACATATGAATACAAAACCGTATGGCTCGCTGGCATGTTCTGCAGTTTTAATTACACAAAATGACATATGATGACATAATATGTGAAGTGGAACATAACCAACCATATTTCTCTCTGCGTGTGTGTGTGTTTTTTTTTATATATATTTTTGTCACCTACCTTCTCCTCTTCATTTGTGTATAGTTGTAATGTGTGGAGGAGAATAAAAACTTAATTTATATCACTGTGTCACCTCAGAGTATTACCAGTTACCAAGTTATTTGTCATATTTTGAGTTGTGGTTCTGTCTATTTCCTGTTTTATTTTGAAGTCATATCCTCCTGAGTCACGTCTCACCTTCTACTTCCTACCTTTGTCCTTTTCTCCGCCCTTCCTTCTCCACCAGTTCATCATCCCTTGTGTATATAAGTCCTTGTCTTCCCCTCTCTCTTTGTCAGTTTGTCCACTCTATTTCTCTGAGTCTGCTGTTTTGTTTTGCCCTTGTGTACCTGTGTCTCCCTTTCACATCTTCCGATGTGCGTCCGGCTTTTTGTTTCTGATTCCCCGTGTTATCCCTGGTTTGTACTTTGTCTTTTGTTTGTACTTTGTTTTTTGCTTTTGTTCTTGGGTTTCTGGAGTTTTTCTATCTGCCTTTTGTCTGCCTTCTATTTGTGGATAGTTACTTGTCTTGCCTGTGTGTCTTGTGTTTGGGTCCCTTTGTTTAACCTCAACATAATTAAAATACCATGGTAGCAGTTAAAGGTGGGAATGACAGAGTAACTTAGGATAATATCACAAAATACCCCTAAAAATTACCCCATTCTGCCTCTGTAACGGTGACTACGCGACTCTGCTGGCAGAGGGATCTGACTAGCTCGCCAGAATGTTTCAATAAATATAGCAATTTTCGCCGCCAATGTATCGATAAAGCTGCACCAGACGTGATACGATGTACTGATATACTGTCAAACCCCTAATTGCAATTGCAGTCCTCAACCTCCATCATTTCCATTTTTCTAATTTATAACATGACATCAATCAAATCCTCATATTTTTGCCCACAAAGCTTGTGATTAACAATATGCATACAATATACATAATTAAACATTTTAATCAGTAATTTCTGCAAGGACACAACCATGGCAAATGCAATCCAAATGCCCTTTACACTGGACTGATTCTTGTGATTGTGTCGGGCCATTTTGAGAATGAAGATGAACCCATTTTGCCGAGGTGGATGTAGAGCTGCACGGCCGAGGTTATATTTATGTAAATGAGGCGCTGAAGGGCAATTTAAGTACTTGTCTTTAACTGCTCCTTAGCAACCTCTTTTGACAAAGTCAAGTTCAAAGAACATTGTTTGGGCCTTTAAATGAAGAAATCACAATCAGAACTCCTTTCATGCATGTTGAGCTTTGCCTCCCCCGATTCCTAATAGAGATTTAACACAGTGCGAGTTCAAAAATGCAAATCAACTCACACATTTAAATGGGATGAAGGCAGGAGTCTATACTGGGCTACACCATAATTAGCATCCACAACTGTTGGGTCTACATACGGTTTGAGGTCCTCCTCTTTGAGTTGATTAAGTACCTGAAGCTATCATACAGCTGCAGGAATGATAGGTGTGTTTCAACTCTCCTCTCTAATTTATGGGGTGTGCTGAATGTAATTATACAGGAATCAAACAGCGTGCATATCATAATTAATTAAATAAATCATCCAACATGGCACCAGGCTCCAGCAAATTAACCAAACAGCTGTACTATTGCAGATATTCAGCATATCCTGAAAACGTCCTCCTCAGGATTCGATGGGACTATTAGGGGGGGAAACGATTTCAGGAAGCATAATAAATGGTGTGTATCTGATTGTAGAAACCCAAAGCTTTCATTAATTATTGTATCATTCTCTCACAAGTCTTACTTCAAGCTTGTTCACCACGGGTGTAGCACCTTATGGCACGACATTAGGTGGAAATCATGGAGTCACTGGCTCACCTTGACGAGAGGTCTTGAAGCTGAAGGACTGGAAGCCCCCTGTGAGGGCAGAGGAGTCGATGACATCAACACCGTACTCACTCTGGCTCCTTCGGTAAAGAGTGACAGCGATGATCAGAAGCACCACCGTCACCACCCCCGCAGCAAGGCCTGAATACAAGGCCACGTCACTGCTGTTCTCCACACCTTGGAAAGTAAGAGTGAGTAAGAGAGAAGCACATTTTTCAGCAACTTTTTTTAAAGTGCACTGCGCTTAATTAGGACGCGAGGAGACATCTTCTCCCAGAATAAACTGGAAAACTGTGCTGCATAGGAACATCAACTGAATTAAAGTTGCAAAAAATATTTTATACGAGCCAAGTCTACCTTGGTTTTCAAACTACTTTAGCGCCTTTTCTTGTTTTCTGTTCCTCGTCCGCCCTGCCTCCTGATGCACAGCTTCATTGTTCCATCCTGGAGTGTTAAAGCTGCTAATGAGGAACCTCGGAAGGAAGGCGATTATAATCAACCCAGCACCTGACTGTCATTTCAAACACTGCTTGGCTCTGCTGTTGGAGGCACTCTGCGTTCCACTGGGATAATGTGACAAAACCAATTCATTAAATTAGCTCATCGGCAATGATTATGCTCTATCTGGTCCCACCAGTACTGCGGCGTCCAACTCCACAAAGAGAAAAGAAAGAGCGGGAAATAAAGGGGCTGCTAGCTTATTCTTAAAAGATAATGAGATCTGCACTGAAACAGGACATGCTGAGAAATCCTCTAAGTAGCCTGAAGCTCAAATGAGGAGAAATGGACAAAATATGCAAAGCGGCATTAACAGCTACAGTAGCAGGTTAATTGAGGGCTTGGGAAGTTTTGGCAGCCTGGCTGCATTCTTTTCCCCGTTTCCGACAAACAAACATACGCAACTGTGTTAAAGGACAAGTAAGGAGAACATGAGCCTGTAGCTTAGTAGGAATCAAATTATTTTTGTCACTGTGCAAAATAAACAGTAGTAATCAACACATAAATGGCCCATTAACATAGTCTGCAATAACGCATGAAGCAATAACTATTCAGTAGTTAACCACTGGCTGTGTGGCTTTAAATTCTGTACCTGATGTATTTAAAAACAATGGTGTTAATGAAAATTCACAGATAATTGGCACAGAGACAAAAATGGTTGGGAGCAGTTTATAGAATTGAGCATCATCCATAACTGTTAAAACAATTACACCTACGTAATAAAGTTTAATTGAAAATCTTTTGTAATGTATTTTAAGGAGTTATTCAAGCACGTTTCAAGGAAAAACTATTTTAAAATTAAGGCCAATAATTTACATAGATGTTCACATATAACAGTCTAACCGACCATGGCACTATACCAAGATGTAATTTATTTACCTTAATTACACCTCACCTGCTACTGCCAGGAAAAAAATCCTTTTATTTTTAATGAGGATGAAACTTTGCCAGGCGTGCACACAAATACATATAGATGTTAATCTTTTTTTTTTTTTAATCATTAAAGGTAGCTTGCATATATCAAAAGAAAGAACATGAGCTGTAGGCTATGCAATGTTAGCTTTCAAGCCACAAAACAAAGGCTATAATTTTGTGGTGTGAACATGAACACATTGCACAATTTATTTTTTTCCCGGTGAGCTACTCATTCTTTATTTCCCCGTATATCTGGCTGAGGTAGGGATACCTGACGACAGCTTGCGACCAGGGTGCAAAGTTAACTTTTTGGTCCCCTAGTCAAACGGCTAGAGAATGTTAAATTTCACCTGCCACTCAAAAAAAATGACCATTGTATTTTTTTGGCTGGTGAGTGAAGCAAATCTATCAGCCACATGCATATTTTACCAGCATCTGGCTGGTGGCTCTAGCTCATTCTGTGCCCTTCTTGCACCACCACAGGCCTGTGTGACACTCGCCCAAAGCCAGAGCCAGAACCTGAATAATGCAGACTATCTAGGCACAACAGTCATTGACATAGCATGGTGATCAGCACATGACAGTATGCTGACAGCCTACTCAGAGAGTGATAGATTCGAACAAAGCATATCAAGCTTGGCTCCAACTCAGCGCTCCAGAGGAATTTTGAGAACGTGGAGACTCTTGTAGGCTAAATCTAAGCACTTTCAAGGACCCCTTTAGTGCTCGGTAAAAACACTTTCAAGGTCTCAACTTTTTTTTAATCCAAGCACTTTCAAGTACCCTTGGCAACTCTGTTAATTACTGTTAAAGTCCATCAATAAAAGACATGAACTAACTTTCAGTAAGAGTCAAAATGGATGCCAGTGGTGGAGAAGACGCTCGCTAAACTTCACACCTACAGTCAGAAACGCTCCCAGCGAGCCTGGAAAGTGACTCGCTTTTAACAGAAATGCATTTCTCTTCTCATCTGCTGAAATGCATGCCAGCAATGAACTGAAGAATGACTTGTATTTTTCACTTAGTATTCATACATGCTGTCAGTCAGAACATCTGTATCCAAAATAACCCTCGCCTCTATTTTAAGTTAAGGGAGACTTCACGATGAGTCATGCACAGTGTGTTGGTTTTCACAACCGCACCTGTCAGAGGGATTTATTCCTTTTCATTCGATAGCTACTCTCCAGCAATCATAATGTAAGTGTTGTTTCCTGTTTTAGCATAATATGCTCTCGTTGTCTTGCTGAATGTCTCTCGCTTATTGCCAGTTCACCGCGCTGAAGCGGACGAATGGCTGCCGCTGATGGTCCCCAATAAAAACATTGTGTTGGCACCGTTCTCGCTCGTCAAACGTGGACTTTGTTACCTCGCGTTTCCAACAAATAGCCCAGCATCAGGTGAAACAATGTAAGTAATTTATGACGATGATGATGACGACACTAAACGAGAGCGGTGAGGCTGTCAGAAAACAGAAGTAGCGTTGTTGTAGACGCTTATATCTTTAAAATAACATAATATAGGCAATGGAAGTTAAGGAGAAAACTCACCCTGTGGCTTAACATCATGTAACAGCTTTCGATCTGCAAAGACAGAGAAAAAACAGAATTTGAAAGTTTCTCTTTAACCTTTTTGAACAATACAAGTGTTATTTGATTACTACTTGTGTATGCATCCATGCCTGTGCACACTGTCTGTTATGTACGTGGAGTGGATGAATAACGAAGATGGATGAGGCTGCTGCTAATGAGCATGATTATAATGACGATCATGATCTAGCCCACACTGCCAAAAAATTATGAACAGTAAATCCGTAATGACACAGTCCCTGAACACAATGGGACTGACAGTAACGATGTTAAACTATCTTTTTCTGCCCCTCTCGTCATGAATCAGTGGAAAGAGATGCTGATGGTGATGTTACCCACTCTGTGTGCAGAGGCCGCCGGTGCAGTTGTCTGTAGCCAGCGCCACCCCGTCGCACAGCCGTCCTCCATGTTTGGGCTCCGGAGCCGTGCACTCTCTGCTGCGCTGCCTCTCACAGTCTGAACTACACACCGACCACTCGCTCCACTCTCCCCAGCCGCCATCCACTGAAGGAACCAGATACAAATGTTTAGGAATACAAGGGATGCACATACGTAGCCATGTGCATAATGCATGGTCGCATGCATTGTCATCCCTTAACTCTACATGGAGATGTGTGAACGAACACGTTCGTACAAGCACAAGTACAAACGCATAAATAAAATACAGAAAAAAAAGATACACAGGCGAAAAAAATCAACTGACACGATAAAGATGCTCACTTCTCTTCAAACGATTCCAACATCAAGGCGAAGTGGATTCGGTTAAAAGTTCTCTGGGACTTTATGAAAAACAATTTCAAGGTAAGAGCTGAACTACTATCTATACAAAAACATTTTCCTCCTGCGGGTGCATGAATGTTTTGCCGTCTTGCTGACTTGGAGCACAAAGACACTCTGCTTATGCCACACTCCATCAAGTCTCCTTTTCCACCTCCAAATGCTCTAAAAGTTCCCTTCTTCCTGCTAATCTAAACGCAAATGCACGCCGTTTATGTTCAAACTCAGATGCGGTAGAAAGAATTCTTCAGAAGGAGGCAGTCGGCAAAGAGGAGATAATATTTAGAGGAATGCACTGCCTTCCCCTGATAATTTTTTTTTTTTTTCCACTTAAACCTGATGAGCTTTTTCTTTTATACTGGTGCTATGGTTGAAATCATAAATTCGGGCTTGTCTGGAAAAAACACTTGGGTGGAGCAGATTACACTGAAGTTTTGATAACTGGAACTGCTGCTCTGCATCTCACAAGCTATAAGCTTCTGCTGTTTGTTCTTTCACTCAGGTTCTCTTTATCGCTTGCTTGCTTTTTTTCAAGCCCTCTCTCCATTTCCTATTTAGTTTCTTCTCATTTGCTGTTTAATTAGGCTCCACCGCATTAGATTTCAGATACAACCCGTCGTCAGTATCAGCAGCGGAGACATGCGGTGCATTCACGGTGAAATGTAACCGAACTAGGGGAGACCGCTGCTAAACTGCAAAGCACGCCTCAAGCTTTTAAACTGATTTCCTACTTTCCAGGCTGACACAGTTCTCTGTTCATTTCAGGTACTGAAATCAACTTACAGAGACTTTAAACTCTCGTGAGTAATCAATTACAAAGACCATTTGGTTGCCTTCACTTTCTGTCACTTTCACTTTAATATTGTGTGCCGATACGTTTATGAGCAGAGAGAAACGTCTCCACCATTAATGCATTCAAGGACGTGCTGACATTGGAAAATTCATAAAAGCCGGTTGGCAAACAGAAGTGTTTTTAAAGGAATAGTTCAACACTTTGGGAAATAATCACTTTCTTGTGAAGTGTTAGTCAGTTAAATAAGGAGCTCTGAAGAGCAGAAGGTTCGCTTAGCTTAGCAAAAAAACTGGAAGCAAGAGGAAACAGCAAAACTGGCTCTGTCCAGAGGTAAAGGAAACCTGCCTGCCAGCAACTCTTAAGCTCACTAATAAAAAGCAAATGGATCATTACAATGGCCGAAGTGTAAAAACAGCTTTTGTTACACTTCGCTTTTTGTAGAAATTAAACAAACAAGGCTTCGTTGTTATTTTCATTGCACAATGACATGCAGTGGTAGCCATCTCCATGCTTAGAAATTAAATAATTAAGCAGCAGAATATAAATAGCACTGAGGAAATAAATAAAAAAGGAACAATATATTATATTTATAAATTAAATATTGATATTGTGTAAATAATACACATATGAAAATGTCATGAAGATGTTCGGCCTTGTGCATGTTTAGTTTATGAGTTTATCTGGTTGCCTTTTTCCTAGAAATTGAGTAGATGATAGTAATGGTTAATTTTGTACATGTTTCTTTTTTTTACAATTATGCTTACAGACTCTCTCCTCTCCGCTCTTATCATGAATATGCTTGGCCACGATAATTGTGTAGTGAAAATCTGATATGGTGACAGCCCTAATTATAAGAAAAATAAACAGTGTACATACATGTATATAAATGGATGCACTTCAAACTCAGGGATATGAGAACTCTGTCGTTTCAATGTAATAGGCCCCTTTTCTTTTTAACAGGCATCAAACAATCCCAACTAGTCCGCTCATGTCTCAGTAGCCAACTAACTAGCTACAGTAGCAAACATTACATCAGTCGTTGCTGATTCATGCATGACAGTCCCACATTTTGATCTACCTCAACTTCACATTCCCCCCCTTTGATGGCACATGATGCCTGAAATTTGTGTGCAAATTGGTACTGCTCCTCTAATATCAGTGCAGACTGGCACGGGGTGCTAATGTTAGCCTATAAAGCATGTGTAGTGGCCAGGTAGTGAAGCAGAGAGGGATAGCAACGGTAACGATCACCACACCTGAAGGCGGCATATTGGAAATATCCGATCATGTCTGTTTACATAAACGCCATCGACGACGATTGGTGACACATGAGGGTCTTGTCCCAGTTAATGGGGAGGGATTTCAACCACTACCCCTTGTAAATCTGTTCTGAGGGGCAAGGGGGCACTCGATAACGAGGGGGTAAAAATTGGAAACAGAATTGAGCCTCAGTGTTGGAAGACTGATTTTAATACCTTTAGACAGAGCCAGACAAGCTGTTTCCCCCATGCTTCCCATCTCCATGCAAAGCTAAGATAATGGCCTGCTGGCTATGGCTTCATATTTCATGGAGCAGATATAAGAGTGGTATTAATCTTCTCATGTAACTTCTGGAAAGAAATCAAATGAGCAGCTTCTCCAAAAATGATGCACCATTCCTTTTATTTCTCAGTATATTTCATGAATGCATTGCTTTCAAGCACCTACATCTAAAATCTCAGCGTTTCCTTGAAGGCACCCCAGGAGTCAACATTAAGACGTGACTACAAACTGAAAACTGTGAGGTGGAAGCGCAGATTTGAAAAAATCAGCATGCTTTTAAGCAAATGCACAAACACTAACAGCACGGAGACAAACTTCCTCGTGCTTACCTGGACACAGTGTGTTGCAGGTGCTCTTCTGCACCGACATGCCCTCGCAGAAGGCTCCCCCGTTGAGAGGGGCTGGATTTGTGCAAGTGCGAGAACGTTTTTGCACACCGCGACCACAGCGTACGTTACAGGGGGACCAGTCTGTCCACGATGACCAGCCTCCATTCACTGTATGTGTCAAAGAATGAAAGGAAGGAGATGAAGAGATACAACAAGAATGAAAACTGGCCATAATATTTTCTGTCAGGAGAAACAGAAGCACACCGACAGCGCAGGGGTTCACTTAGAGAGACAATGAACGTCTCATCGTGAAAAAAGAAACTGTCTTTTACAAAGATGATCAATGGTGTCTTCCCTTCTGTCTACTTCCCCTTCTTTCTCTGATTCGTTGCCTAAAATAATGTACTATGATTGACGTATCAGCTCACTTGCTGTCATAGCACAGGAAGAAATACTATGCTTCGCTATTGGACATCTGTCTGAGGCTATCAGGACCAGTAAGCCTGTCAGAGACTTCATTAGCATTAAGGAAATTAATGATTGATGGGCCTCAACAAAGGAATGTCAGAAGGAATTAGATGAATCCCTACAGCCGGTAAATGTCCTCCCTGATAAAAAAAAATAAAACTAACGGGATGAAAGGTCAGTAAAATGAGCACTGAAACACTCCAATTAACAAGGTGTTCCTCTGGTGTGCAAGGAGGTGGTGCTAGCATGACATTATAATTTCATTTATTCTCCCTTGTCCCTGCAGAGCTCTCTGTGGGGCTATAAAAATGCTGGAAACGGTCTCTGCTAGCCTGGAGCTTTACAGAGCGTTCCACACAAGCGTTTAGTGCTGGCAGATAAAAGCCGGGGAATTGTGACAGCCCACGTCACTGCCTCACCGCTATTAATTATTGAGTTCTTGTAAATATTGTGCCTGTGTCTCCTTGTTTTTACACACCCGAGAGATCACTTGCCCATTACCTGCTCATTAGACTCTTGTGTGAAAAAAGACCACACGCTGTGGTTGAGCAGTGCTTTTTTTTTTTTTGTCTTTGGGGAATTTGCTTATGTTGCCAATTTGACAGCCTACTTCTGCAGTGAAATTTTATATTTTGAAGCTGTTCGACATTGTTTTGATTATCTGTTTGGCAAACTTAAGGAATTCTACTGTCATGGCTTTCTGACTGAGGCAGAATCAAACCTCAGACACATTTCTTCATAAAAAATAACCACATATATTGTATGTCTTGAATCTGACACCTTACCGTAGACTACAACAGTGGCCGTGGCGCTGCGTCTCTTCGCCACAATGTTGCTGGAAACGCAGGTATAGTTTCCGGAATCAGAGAGGCGGGCTTCGGAGATGATGAGATTGTGGTCGCCTCTTGTATCAACGACGGCTTCAGAGCTGAGGGGCTCTTCGTTTTTCAGCCATTCCACCTGAAAATAGCAGAGTGGGCTACATGAGTGACATAAACGTCTTTTTTTGTCTGATGTACCCCCACAGCCCGATCAAATGAGCTTAACGGCACCACTCACACTATTTTGATGGTAATAAAATAATATAAAAGTGGATTTTGTTACGATGTTTCTTCATAACCATTTAAACACTGCTTTTAGCTGACATTTTCAACCGTTTCTCAATTACTTTTAGCAAATGATTCGACTGTTTATGCATTACTTTTACTAGCATTAGCTATTTCAACAGCTTAACCCTTACTCATAGCTAACTATTTCAACTATTCAAGCTAACATTATGCAATTTCAAGTCTTTAAGTCAATTTCCAATCTGTATCCATTACGTTTAGCCATTTCAACTGTTCAAGCCAATGTTAGGCATTATTTTAAGCTAACTATTTCAACTCTTTATTCATTGCTTATGGCTAACTATTTTAGCTGTTCAAGCCAATATAATGCATTAGCCCACTATTAGCTAAACTATTTACTTTTACATTACTTAAAGCTAACTATTTCAACTGTTTGAGTTCATGTTATTCATTACGTTTAGCTAACTTAACTGTTTATTACCATTTATCCTTCAGTTTAGCTATTTCAAATTATTGTAAATTGACAATATTTCAATTTGTAATCTAATTTGTTTGTGTTGTATCACCTCACATTTTTTTAGTGTTGAGCGAGAGTTTATTACTTGAGCTTTTCATGTGAAGTTCTGTAAATGTAGGCTACACCCGCCATGGGGCAAGTACCCCTTGCTGGCAACCACTACATTACATGATCACTAAGCCGTTTCTTGTGCGAACCACAACGTTGTCCTCAGGGTAAAGCTCCTCTGGAGTAAAATACATTGTAGCTGCTTAATATGATTGATATGGTTCGGACATCTTGGTGTAATCTTGGACTCAACAGCTCTGTCAAATCAGTTACAAAGTCTGTATTCTACCATCTTCAAAAGATAGCAAGAATCAGAGGATTCATGTCCAGGCAGGAGTTAGAGAAACTAATCCATGCTTTCATTTCCAGCAAGTTAGATAACTTAAACGGTCTTCTCTCAGGTTTTTCCCTCAAAAACTCTTAGGCAACTTCAGCGCATTCAGAATGCTGCTGCCAAACAAAGACCAAGAAAACTGAACACATCACACATTTTCCCAGGGCTCTTTCACTGGCTTCTAGTGTGTCAGAGAACAGAGTTTAAAGTACTGCAGCTTGTCTATGAATCTCTCAATGGCTTACAAAATCTGTCTTTTCACATATTGAACCCTCTCCACCTTTCAGGTCATGCTGCTGACTGTTCCCAGAGTGCAAAACCCAAACACGGAGAAGCAGCGTTTAGTTACTCTGCACCACAGAGCTGGAACAAACTTCCAGAGGATGACTTGCACCAACTTTGACCACCTTCAATTCCAGGTTAAAAAACGACGATGGTCTGCATCAGCCATTGATCGACTGTTACATATTCATCATGAGGCCATCTTGCTTTAAACTTTGTATATGTATCTGTAGTCTTAATGTCTCAATTTTCCCTAAAAATTTTTTTCTTATCTGCATTTCAATGTTTCTTTTCTGCTGTTTTAAAACACTCAAAATTGCATTTGTGCATGAAATGTGCTATGCAAGTAAACTTTTGCCCGTAATTCACTTAGAATAACAGTGTTTTGAAAGGCAGTAACTATTTACATTACATACATATATCTATATAACTGTGGCAGTTAACATTTGCTATGTTTCAGCGATGTTGAGGTACAATCATACACAGTTGTTATGTAAGATCTGATTAAAACAGATATGTTGTGTTGATACAACGCTGTAGTAGTTGGAGCAGGAGAATCTTATACTACATATAGGGAGGGAGTCGGAGATGGTGGATGGACTAAACAACGACAGGGCTTTCATTCAGGAGACCGGCTGTTAAGACCAATGTGAAACCAGAAGAACTCATGAATGTAGCGAAGTTACATCACGTACATAACGTAAGTTACTTAGATTTGTTTGTAATGAAAATTACAGAGGTAATGTAATGACTTAAACCCAAATCATGAAGGTTTCCTAAACCTAACCAAGTGGTTTTCTTGCCTAAACCTAACCAAATTGTGACCGTATGATGAAGGTCCGTGAAGGCACCTCCATACTTACGATTGAGGGCAATTTGCGAAGCATTTTCTATTATCAAACAGAGGTTTTAATATGGTACAAGAGATATGTTCTTGTATTGATTTACTGTCATTAAAGAATGATCTGAGGAAAGAGTGTGATATCATTCCTTATTCTCTATAGTCCTATACGACAGCGCCACAGAAAGTGTGTTCCTTTTCCTTTTCTTTTCAACTGCGGCATTTCTCGGATGCCTTGCAACATTTATTACGATAAGTGAGGGAACGCGTTCTTATTGCAAGATAAGGGGTTTGTAGGAAAGGTATAACATGGTTGACATCCAGTCGGAGGGAGTGATGCAGTAGGGCACATCTTCTATAGTTACCAATTCAGTGGCCGTGTAGTGAGTGAACGTAATAAGGAACTACAAAATAAAGGACGTTCTGTTGATGCTCCTCTCCTCGCATGACTGGCCCTGTAAATTGCTATTAATGTGCCACTGGCTTGAGCTTTTCATTGAGAGAGACGAGCTGGGGCATGAGGGAGTAGGGGTTTGATTTATGGCAGTGTATTTGAGGATTAAAAACTCCGCCCCACTGGGAGCTCCATGTGTTTGTGCATTGGGGTTGTACTCCAAGTGTGTTTGTGTGTGCGTGTTTGCGCAGAGTGTCCATTTGCCAAGGGAATATAACAACAGCCAACAAACTCAGAGATTGCTTTGCTCTTTCGAAGCACCCTGGATGAAAAAATTGAGCCGGGAAATCAATAAATCAGGAGTCATGTTGTCACAAACGTTTTTTTTTTTTCTCCTTTTGACGGCTCGAGAAGTCTTTCATCATGTGCCTTTAATTCAACTTTTTTTTTCATCATTTGGCACCACGGCTTTCAAGACAAGCCAACCAGCCAGACTTGGAGGGCTGCTTCGGTCATTCTATCAATGCTTGTCTTTATATTTTTGCCTTTCACTATTTCACACCTTCAATGTCTAATCAACCCCTGTGTTGCCATCCACGCTGTACTGCATTCTCCACAGCTGCTACTATCACTCTACTACGTTAGGGAAGCAGTAATTTTCAATCTTTCATGCTGGAAAAATAGTGCAAGGTGTTATTTTAAATCATTAAAAAAGTCAACCTTTATTTGGTCTCATAGTCTTATAAATATATAGCACAGTCTGGTGCACAGTCATCCTTCCTCTGATTGTATAAAGCTTACCTTCGCTAATCGACTGTGGCTCTATCTAGTATCTTGGAAGCATAGGGAATTAACCTTGCACCCTCTCTGCAAACACCGCAGCCTCTTTCACAAAAAGGATGACAGAGGTGAGCTCTGTTGTTTTCACCGGGGGTCACATTACACAGAAAGTCTGTGTATTGTCTGCAGTATGCGAAAAAGATTCTCCCTCAGAGGCATCTCTAATGTCAGACTAAACATCTCTAAAATGCATGACTCTGAGGCTGAGTTTACTTGAGGTCGAAAACTGGTAAAAAAGTCAAAACCAGGCAGGCAGGCAGGCGGGGGAGACGAGGCAATTTTGTCCAACAGGGGATCAGGGTAGGAAGCAGGTGTCCAATAAGGCAGGCGGGGGGTCATAACAGCCGAAACTCAGGCAGGCAGAGAACATGGCTGGATCTGAAGGACGATCTGTCGGGAGATAAATGGATGACTGGGCCGGTATATATGCTACTGGGCTGATGTGGAAGTGGGAGGTGGACTGTGGCATATTTGCCAACCCTTCCAATTTTCCCGGGAGACTTCCGTTTTTCATTGCCCTCACACAATTCTCCTGAATTTCTCCTGATTTATGACACGTTTTCACACTTTTTTTTTTTTTTTACCACTTTAAGTTATCATAACAGGTTCTGGCTCTGTTCAGCGTGTAGTTTACTGTTCTGTTGAAACTCGACACAATTTTCAAACATCCCGGAGAGAAGATTTCCTGTTTCTTACAGACAGTTTTAAAGGAAAGGGGAATGCATTTTGCAAAAAAACTGCCATGCTGTCAATCACAGGTGTCACACCACATAAATCATCATCAAGAGGCTGACATACAGTACATAGGGCAGTGGCTTGCACAGACTGTTTGGGGCAGGGTGAAGAAATGAACATGGACATGTTTGCATTGATTTCGGAGAATTCAAAGTAAAATTATTTAGCGCAAGACTGTTGTTGGATTGTACTTGTTATGTTGTTATTTTCATTCAAAGCAGTGTGGGACCCCCACAGGTCTCAAGGTCCCTTCCTTCCTAGAGCGATGACTTCCTGTTTCTAATGGACGGTTTTAAAGCAAAGGGGCATGCATTTTGTAAAATCAGCCACGTCGGTTATTCTGTCAATCAAGGGGGTCACACCGCGTCAATCATCATCAAGGCAATATAGGGCAGCAGTGTGCATATTCTCTAAGGAACAGAGGGGAAAAAAACATGAATGACTTAATGAAAAGTGGTGAATATTAGTTTATGCCAAAGATTCATGCGAGTGGATGGTAGACGGGTGAATTATTGTGCCGTGTTTTCTGAGAATTACAAGTAAAAATGTAATTATCTTACATATTATTATTATTATACAAGCAACAAGGAAGATTCTCACCGCAGCCCCGCTGTTATATTACTCTTCTTTTATATCCTCACTCAATAAAATGCAGGCTATTTTTACTTAACTGCATGTGCATGTTGTTCTGAGGTGAGAGAAAGTCACATCCATCAAATGAGATGATAAGAAACTATAATTTACACAAGTTAAGTGTTGTAAGGTCAGTTTGGCAATTACAAACATTGTTTAATCAGGTTTTAAACACAAATTGCTACTGTCCCTCTATTCAGCACATTAACTTGTATGATATCAAATTATTTGAAAAAGACACTACCATTTATTTTAGGAAGAATAAGAAAAAAACGACTTAAACTGAAGGACTTTCCTCTGCAGGCAGCTATAAACAAGTGTAATAGAGAAACTTAAACTCACTAAATTGAAAATTAACCCTCAACCCTTTGTTCTCTCCCGACATGTACTCAGATGGGACGCATATTTATAGAGCAGTGCCGAGATTGAACTTGACAGCTACCGAGATTCAACCATTATGTTGTGGTAAATTAAATATATTTCAACATTTAGTGGATAATGTGTCACCTCAGGAAACGCATTGTTAAACCAAATGCATTGCCTGAAGCAAAGCAGAAAACGTGCCACACTGTATTATATTAAACACATTCTTTTCAATGACAAATCTAATTTCTATCACAAAGTAGCGAGTAAAAATTAATGAGCACAATATATTCGCAACCACCAGCTATTTTGCAGCAATTTTTCATTAATCTGATATTAAAGTGATGCAGAGCGGTGTTTTTTACTCATTTGCCATGTAGCACAAAGACAGAGCGAAGTCATTGGTGCGCGTTAAATTGGTCTTACTCATGAATCTGCTCGCTAATGGAGGGGTCAACGGAAGAACAGGAATACTTTGCTTTATAATAAATACAACACGGTACAATTAATGAAATACCTTGTTACCCTTCAAAAGTTATAAACTTCATTGTGGTAGCTTTACTGGAGAGGAACTGTATTGTATTCTATCAAATACATTCATATCTTAGGTGTAGGGTTGTCCACCCCTTGCAGGTAGCCTTTCATAAATTATAAATCACAATAAAGATACACTATCAAAGATGAAACATCTGTGAAATGCCCTCCGATGTCTTAAATCAGGGTAATTGAAATGACACTGCTGGTATCTTTTTATAAGGAGGGGGAGTGATCAAACTTTCATAACTGTTTATTACAGTAATGCTGACCGCGGGCAACTGTGTTTGGATCCTGGCCAGTAATTTATTACCTGTGACTCTGGATGTAGCACACCTGACCATTCAACCAGCTCAGCGCACACATCAGCGTCTCAGGTAATTCATTATGCTCACATACAGGAACTGACTTAACTGAATTAGGCCATACATGCTAGAAACCCCGGGTTTTCATGGGAGTAAAGTGTAATTTCTCCTGTTAATCTCCTGATTTTATATTGATATAAATCAAATGTGTGTCTTTTTTTAGTTTCTGTGCGGAAACTAGAGGCGTAGGTGAGCACACGCAGACCACCCTGGCTGACGTGCATCACTCGTCAGTGCCTCGCTCGAGCCTTCTGTCCGCTCAGTTGCAGTCCGCTGCTAAAATTGGATGAATCAGGTCCCAAGAAGAAGAAACATGCCTTCCCCTTTATCGACATTTGACTTCTATCTCACTTGCTCGTCCTCTTGCCTCCACTCCGCAGACCGTCGTCCTGCATCATTTTATCCTTCGCCTGCTTCTTTTCTGAAGGTCTT
Organism: Pagrus major; assembly: GCF_040436345.1. Taxonomy (NCBI): domain Eukaryota; kingdom Metazoa; phylum Chordata; class Actinopteri; order Spariformes; family Sparidae; genus Pagrus; species Pagrus major. Next base: position 22,500,275 of record NC_133226.1, read on the forward strand.
GCTGGCAAAGACGACTCCTCAACACTCTCACAGTGTTTGCAGTTGAAGATGTTGATGAAGCTTCTCGGTCATCCTCTGGAGGCCTGACTTTAGCTCTCTGTTTTAGATGTTGACTTCTCATCACTTATTTGAACATTTTGTATGATTTTTTAATTTGCTTTACTGTTAGCTCTGAATTTAAGACTAATTAAAGTCTACTTTCACATCCTTGTATCTATTCTATTAATCTGTGGTGGACAGTTATACGGGGGCGAGGGCGCTGACGGTAGGTCATTCGCCAATAACCCCAGAAAATCTTCCTATTCTTCGCAGCTGAATGCTGGCAGGTATGTCAGGCTGACTATAGAGAGATGTTTATGCTGCAATAAGGTACAATACAAACAGTCACCATATACATTAGATGCATAGATAGGTGTGTGGGTAGATGGTTGAGTTGCTCTGTCTGCTGCTTCCTCTAAAGTGGCCTCTGTGACAAGCCTGCCTCCTCTGCCGCTGTTTTAAACCTTGGCTCCAGCCCTGATACAATATTGACAGTCCCCATGGGCAGCATCTAATACAGTATATGTCAATATGATACTAGGTGACAAGCTCCTGGCTAATAATTAAAACTTTTTTAATCGTGTTTGTTCACTATCTGACGACAACACTCTTTTATATACACGGGGTGACAAGAGGACAGAGACGGCTGTGGCACCGAGCCTTCCATTAATGTATGGATGTAACTGGTAGTAGGAACTAGGAGGGCTAGGAGAGATACGCCATGAAACAATATCACAATATCTTGAGGCTATATCACAATAGACAATATATGTCTTGATATATTGATCTCCTCAAAAGCACTTCATAAATGCAGGGCAGGGGGGGCAAAATCAAATATTGCAATATTTTTGACCAAATAACTCGATATCCAGACAAGTCGCCAGGATTAAATGTTGGCAATTAACGTTTCTGCAAACAACAAACACGTTCACATTTGTACGTGTACCATAATGATATGTCATATAATGTCAACGTGACAAGTTTATTACCTGACTTGAGTTGGAGGGCATGGTGCTGGAGTTACAGACAACAAGGCTGTCAAGCCAGTGACCGCAGTTCAAGACTCCGTTTCAACATTTGTAAGTATGAAACCACTGGATAGTTTTGTAACAGTACAGGAATTTCTAACTTTGGTACAATACCTAATACCAAAAGTATGAGAAAAACTTAACATTGAAAAATAACACTGAAGGGACAAAATGTTTGATTTTCATTTAACGACAAATATTATAATGTTTATACTTCTACGTTAATTTACTTCTGGTAGAGGAAAAGAAAACACTTCTGTCAAATCACAATACATGCAAAATCTGAGATGATCTACAGTCTCATGACGGTAACCACATAATACTGATATACTGCACAGGTCTGGTGGAAACAGCTTTTTTTTATGAAATAGACATTTTTTTTTTTTTGGATCATGTCAAGATACCAAATCAGCTTAATAGGCTCAGTATTGGCACCAATCGATACCAGAAAGTACCTCTCTAACATATAAAATAGTATTTTAGTATATTACTTCACCATTTGCCAAAAGCGTGTGTGCCACCACTTTTACTGAAACCCACTGCAAAGTCTGACACGCACTGTGGAGCCCTCCGACATGCCTCTCTGCCACTCAATTTGTCATTGAGGATTCAAGGGTGGATGGAGGAAGGAAGGATTTTGTCGTGGCAGGCTCATCCTGACCTGCCTGAGCCTGTTTTTAAAATGTGGTTGAATGTAGCAAGTACATTTACTCAAGTACAATTTGGAGGTACTTGTACTTTATTTGATTTATTGCAAATTTATACTCAAATCTCACAACATTTTAGAAGAAAATATTGAATTTGTTAGACAAAATCTCTGAATACTGCTTCCACTACTGGTTTTTATAGAAATTACAACCCGCATTACACACAACAGAAGACATGAGTGGTCAGGTCCATAGAGGGCTCATTATGAGTTCATATAATTACAATTGTAATTAAAAACATGGATTTATTACCTTGTTTGTGCCTCATTAAAAGCTATTATAATTTAACAGTGAAGCTGCATCATTAGCTGGTACAGTAGCTCCCAATTTTACTGTAATATAAAATAAACAAAATATTATCATTTACTCTAAACGAGAAGGATTTCTCAATCAGTGTTGTAAGATATAATTAAACAAGATAAGTCATTTCACAGGTCTGCTTAAATGTTTGCAAAAGCAGGCTGAAAAAAGACGTCTGTGGTGATTCTCGTGTTACCAGAGTCTGTTTAGCAGCAGAAACATGAACTATTTAACTGCTTTTTATGTCCGGCAGCACCTTGCAACCAACTTTCTAATCAATCCTTTTTAGCTGGTTATCGATAACAAGTGATCTATGTTTGAGTGTTGAAGTATCGATTACTGCGGCATCGATCTGCCCTTCACTAAGGATCATTCACTCACCCTCGCTGCAATACTGTTGAATTGTTAAGGGCATTATGTGTTTGTGGGACTCTGTCCCTGCTGCAGGTATTGGCTCTGTGATGTACTGTGGCTATATTATATATATACTGTTAATCATCCGTCTTTATTTTGGACTGTTGTTGTATTTGTTTAATTAGAGGAGATTAATTAGGAGATATGTGTGCAGACATTTTCTTCTGAAAAGTATGTGTGATAAAAAATAAATCTCTGCTCTTCCAAATCTATGTGTTTGTGTGCACTCACAGAAAGAGGCTGCTTTAAGGATGACCGTAGTAATATCATTACTAACAGGGTATTAGGTCCAGTGTAGGTGGAAAAAAAAGTAAAATAAAATAAATAATAATCAGGAATCTGGGGAGGGGAGTAATATTCAAAGAAAAAAATTTTCCAAGATTAAAGTCATACATTTATCAGAGGAATAGACTTAGTATTGATATTCTCTGAGATCAAAGTGTTATATTTACGAGATGTTTTCTGAAATCATAACGTCATAAATCTACGATAAAGCACTCAGAAGTTCAAGGGTGCAATTAAATTAGTTGCACATGCACCCGAAAATGTTCATTGGTTGCACATGAAATTTATTACAGGTTTATCCTTTCAACAATTAAAGTTATCGCATTTTCTAGTAAACATGCATTTGCACCTTTATTCCTGCTTACAAACCTTTAAACATGTTAAGAAATGAATGTAAAATGTGTTATTGGGTGCACCTACAGTTTTTGCTGGTGCACCTAAATGATTGCATGAGTGCGACCAGTGTGAAAAAATGAGTCTGCAGCCCTGTTAAAGCCACAAATCTGCAAGTAAAAAGCAAAAAAAAAAAAAAAAAACTTTTTTTGTAAAGGAACCTAATTCCTAATCACATTCCTATAATTAGAGAGATTAGAGGGACATTTATGTGGTCAGCTATATTAAGAAAGACAACAACTAAGGCTGTTAAACGGATTTGCTTGATTGGCAGATTTGTTCCACAAAAGGGCATATGAGCTCAGTGAGCCAAAAGCTTAAGTACAATAGAATTAAAGTAGAAAGGTTTCATTTCTTTAAACCAGCCTCAGCTGTTGTCTTCTTCAATGTTACTGACCACATAATCGTCCCTCTAGTTTCTCTGTGATCATGGGAGTCGAATATTATGAGAACTGTCTCTTTGGTGGTGAGTGTTCATTTTTTTGGGGGGGCCTTTATCTCAGAGAATTCGTACTCTAAAGTAAATTAAAATAATCGTCTTGTCCTTTAGTTGGTTTTTCTGTCTCATGTTTTTGCTTTGATTTATCTCTCTCACTCTGCCCCTCCTTCGCTCGTTTTTTTTTTTTCTCTCCAAGTGTTCGCTGCAGGAAGTGTATAAACCCAGAGTGTGATTTGCATTCTGTGTCGGTCCTAGAGTCTTCCCTTCGGGGGGAAGCGATAGAGAGATGCACACGCTGATGAGAAGGCAGGGACAGGACAGACTCAAATGAGCCTGATAAGCCAGTGCCTGGGGAGGACAGGAAACGGATTTGCTTAATTGGCAAATTTGTTCCACTTAGATAGCAGCAACCAGTGTTGAACTACACCACACCTAACCCAGCCGACGAGGCCTTGCGGCGGTCTGCTGGTGGTGGGGTTGCGAGGTGTCAAGGTCACTGTGTTGACCATCAAACTGCGGCTAATTTAAAACTGATCCCCGCAAAGTTTTCACTGAACTTCCTTCCTTGTTTGCTCATTTTCCAGCCGGTGTAGTGAGTGCAAATGAAATTAGCTCATGAAATATTGGAAGCGGCATCAAATGGTCAGCGGGAGGTCCGTGAACCGTGCTGCAGGATTTCATTTTTCTGATAGCTGCAAGCTGTTTGAAGGGGTTGAGACGAGAGAGCCAGCTGGCCTTGAGCACCGCGTGTTTGAGCGCAAAAAAGGTATCATCTTAAACCCGACTCGCAGAAAGGTCCTGTCCAAATCGTTCCAATTCCTCCCTGCATCCGGCCTAAACACTCAATTATTCTGAAAAGCAAATGTAATGACCCACATTTACAATCATTTAAATGGGAAGTGAAAGCGACACGGAGACGATTACAAAGCATTGCAGTAGGTTTTGTTCCATCTGATTCAATTAGGGTTGAGTTTCATTAACAAGCGGCCTCCTCCTCCTTTCACTCTGCTCACGCCTGCACCCTCTCCACCTTCCCTCAGTCATCTATGGCCTTTTCTCAATGCAACAACGACTTTCATGAAATCACATTAAACAAATGAGCCCTCCGAATCTGACAGCAGCATATTCTGGAGGCGGGGGTGGCTAAACCCTTGTTGTGTCCTTGGTTTATCTCCACACCATCTCTGGAAATGTTATGTTCATCACTGAATAATTACATTTAAAGTACTTCAAATGACTTTGGATGAGAGGCTTGATGATTAATTACACTTGGTAAAGAATACGGTTAATGTGGCGCTAATGAATGTAAAGCAGTTTTTTTCCTTAAGTTATCGGAGACGTTTTCTTTTCTCTCCGCAACTCAACTTTTAACCTTAGAAAGCCACGGAGTCACAATTTTCCCTTCAGTCGTTCAGAGCTGGCTAAACTAGTTATTTGCTTGGATGTCACTTAAAGTCAGCCGTATAATAGATGTCTGACAGAATTTAACATGAGCTCTTCCGACATGCTGGATAAAAAAAGCACTTTCAATTTTGAGGCTTGAAAATAGGCCATGTTGTTCCAAGCTTCAGTTGATATTTACACCTATTTCAAATGTGTTTTGAGAATGGTTGGAAGTTTCAAACAGTCCTTGTACTGCTTGGATGGGCTGTCAGCAACTGCACTTAATCAGTCATTAGTAGATACTTCTCAAAATAATATCCCGTAGAGATAAGTGAGCCTGGGGTGTGCAGTGATGCTTCGTGAGGCTATGGAAAATCTCGTCTTGTAAATAAACAGTGAAGTTGTGTAACAGAAAATGATGGTTCTCAGATGGTTTTAATGGTGCCCTAATTGTTTTTTCTTAGAAGCTGCATTCATTATGCGCTCATTACTGCGGGCATGATCTTTATCCTCCGGTGATTTTGATTTTAGCGCAGACTTTTCTCTTCCGAGTTGAACAGAGTTCGAGTTCACTCTCCCACACATCATTGCACCAGTCATACATTGGTGAATAAGAACATTAAGGTAGGAGGTACTGTAGGGCTGCTTCATCATGGGAACAAGAACAATCATTATTATTTAACAGGATTACTCATTACATTTGGAAACATCATGCATTTAGTGCAGTGGATACCCTTGAACTTTAATCAAATAAAAAAACGACGTATTCACTGTAACATTATGTAACTATTTTACCTTAAAGTAACAGCTTCAAAAATAATTTTGATGGCACGGTGACTTATGTCAGGGTGAATGGTGTCTCTGTCTCCACTCTGCACTATGTAACTTCAGTGAGCAGGTAGCATCACAGTGCGTAGCGCTATACGGCAGTACATCCCAACTATCAGTGATTTTGGTGAAACTGGATCATATTTCATGGAGAAAGTATTCTCTGGTTTTCTCTCTGATGTCCTCCGGCTGCTCTGCCTCAACTCTCTGTGATTTAGAGAGTTTCCTGAAAGCCACCTGTAACTGTTGCTCTCCTAGCTGACTCTGCTCAGAGCGCTGCCGGGGATTGTCGGTGTTTGCATTGCTTTCGCAGCAGCTTTGGACCGCCGGGAGGAAGAGGATTTCAGGTCCGCGGGCCAGAAAGGGCATCAGAACCAGAGCCAGGTGAGCGGGTAATGAAACAGGGCTCAGCTGCCTCTACAGACGTCATGACAGAGGGGAAGAGACCGAAGAGGACACTGGCAGAAGAAGCTAAGAAGAGGAAAAATAGGCATGACCGAGCAAGAGGCAGTGAGTAATACTAGCTGGCTTGCTAAGTTGTATGCCTTGTGTTGTTGCACCTGCTTGATGTTGGTTGTGTTAGCAAAGTTGTCAGCTCGCAATGTTTTGATCAGCACATTTTGACAGAGGTTTAGCTGGTGGCATGTTACAGTGAGGTGTTGTCTCTGGACTGCACATGACAAAAAATGCCTGAGCATGCATGTTTACTTCCTGGGATTTGTATTCACGACAGTTGTGTTGCAAATGGCATAGAATATGAATTTATACATAATATTGCTTTAATATATATGTGAGAGGATTGCGTCCTGAGAGCATCATTGCGAAACAAAATGCAGCACAATCGATTTATCTCACATTATTATATGTGATTATAATAGTTGGGAGCCATAATAATTGAAAATAAATCGATTAAACGTCCAATCCTCAGGTGCTGTCACCGCTGATTAATTAATACAATTTTAACATCTTCTTTGAGGTAAGTACAATTTTAACCAAAACACTACACACGCCTAAACAAACACTCAGCATATATTAAAAAGCACATTTAATTTCAGTTTGGCTTTCAGAAAAAGTGATTATGAGATTATTACGCTCTGATCAGAGACATTTTGCGGATATTATCCGTCTCCTAAACAGCCTCCCTGTCTATAAAAAGCGGATTCGAGTAAAAACGTTTGGCCATCTCGACTCACCAATAAACTGACGTGGATTTAAGCTGTTTCACTTTGATACATTCTCTGTGGTCGGACTTACAGTCTGTGCACAGATTATTGCCTCTATCACTGCTGGGACAGATAATATGGCATTCTGTGACTTTCATTAACATCCCACACAACAGCCCAGCAAACTCCCCGGTGGCTTAGTTACAGTGAGATGCGGATAAAGTTCTCCCCTCTCTCACTGTTAGTGCTGCCTCTGAGAACATGAAGAGAGCGGCGACATAAGGGGATTTTGGAGCTGTAAAGTCGGCTCTGCAGCGTTTATGTTTTAAAACAGCACGCGGAGTTGGAACTCATTTCATCTGCATCCTGTCAACTGAGCGTTTATTGTCAGCTCCCGAAATTAAATGTTTGCATTTTTCTTCAACAACACAAGTATTAATTTCCATCAGGATGAGTTGGAAATTGCGGAAGTACGAAAAAAAGATTTGAATAAATGTCACGACCAAAATAAATATGCCTCCGAATACAAATAGAGTTCAACAGAGCACGCTGCACCGTGACCTCAATTCCTTAAACTCGAACTGTAGCTTCTCTCTCAGCCAGATTTTTACAGCGCTGGTTACAAAAAAAGGCTTTAACCTCTCAGCGAGGCCTGAAGTCATGAAAAGAGAAAAGTACAGCCACATCCCCAACTCTGGAGTGTGTCCTGTTTTTTTTTTTTCCCAGTGAAAGTCATACTAGAGGGAGCTGGATTTGTCCCTGCATTATTTACTATAACCATTCTCTTTGTTAGCCGGAGTCGCATTAATGAATGCATGAGGAGTTGCCTATTTGATGACCACAATGCATGGGGGATACTCATGGTACACCGATGCTCCATTTGTGTGAGCTGAATCATTCATCACACGCACACACATACACACACACAGAGCACAAATACTGTTTTATGTGCGTTGTGTGTGCTGTAGAAGGAGTCCTTGGACATCTTTAAGGAGTCTCGATGCCCCCATCTACTGTTTTTTTGTGATCAAGGTTTTATTAATACGACAATACAGAACCAATAACGCAGCCAGCAGGAGAAAATGTTTGGGCTGTATAAATTTCAGGTACATAATCACACACAAGTGCTGAGTTTCAGCTTGAATTTAAGATTTAAGATCGCCTTACCCTCCCTTACGGTGGCCGCATAGAGCTGGTTTTAATCCAGCTAAAATCTACACACTGGACCTTTAAGTCTATTAACGTTAGCACACATTAGCAGTGTAATCTTCCAGGTCTGTGCCTGCAGACATCTTCGTGCTTGTTCACTTCCTGCTTGTTTCGAGGGCTTTTTGGCTTCGGTCTTATAACAAGTGATGCACATACACATGCTCAGCTGCCTTTAAGTGTGCTTATTTATCTGTCTGATATGACACTGTGGTTTGTTGTTTAAACCTTATTTCAGTCTCTTTGTTTAATTAAAAATACAGTTGATGAAAGCCTGTCAATCGAAGGGTATTTTTACCTGATCCTGGATGTATGCGTGTTGTGTAAACTTGTGATGTAGCGTCAGATTTCCTTAAGTTTTGCAGCAGAACTGTATTACATTTTGTTGAAACATGACTAAATAGTGCATACATTTATGATCAATGGCTGGAGAACAAGATTACTATGTGAACTGTGTCTTGCTATCAGTTAGTGAGCCAGCTAGCTAATGCTAATAATGTTTTCTGAATGCATTTCTAAGGAGATATTTGTCTTAACGCCAAAACCAGCAGGAAAATAATTTAATTTCCTGTTAGCTCCTTTCGCAGGTAAAACTTGGTGCAAACATGCAAGCTCATACAGAGAAACCCAAGGCTGTATTTGTATTTTATTAGGTTTATTAGGTATTAAGGTTGAAGATGTGTAACTTATAATGGTGTCGCATAATGTTAATTATTTTAGTGATTTACACTGAATGAACAGTTTTCAACCTTAATACACATTGTAACACAGTCTTGCAGTAATGCTTTAGTAAAGCATGTAACCTTCAGTCTTTACTGGCAGACAGGTGTTGATTCAACAGTCTATCCTTGTGTCGGGAAAATGATTAGACTCTCATGTTGCCTCTAACACTTAAACGGGAACTTATGTTTTAATGGGGCTAAATTAGCAAAAATCTCTAGTCTGTACTTCCATCAGTGCACAAACTGTAGGAATATGTTTACTGCCCTACTGTAAATGCGACACCGATTTGACGTGGCTGTCAACGCCCTCAAATACCCTTAAAAAGCAGCGAAAACCTATTTTCTGAGCCAGCTTCGAACATGAATCAGAATCTGATGACAGTCTGTGGGTTGTTTGGTCGCTGTCAATCAAATATGATCAAACCACACCCACACAAGTCCTGATGAAGATGTTTTTTTGTGGGGGTATACGCTTAATAAACACTATAGTTGTTTTTACATTCTTTAACCTTGATTGCTACGTATGAATATTTACTGTGGAAAGAGAAAGTTTACAGGGTTTTTGAAGCTCTTCAGCTTCATCATTGTTTCATAGCGAATCCAATGTGCTGAAAAAGAGGCAAAGTTATTTAAAAATATGACTGCGGCGTTTAATTAAAAGTTTTATTAAAAGATTTGGTAACACTTTAAATTAGGGTACACATATTTACCATTAACTAGTTGGTCGTGCTCATTACTAATTCATTAGTAGAAGCTGTGGGGTTTATTAAGTGTCAAACTACTAATGAATTAGTTATGAGCAAGACCTCACTTCAGAGTGTGGAACATATTCTGAGACTTCATTCAGAGTTATTCAGACACTATTAACACTTGTAGTTTTGTGTTATGTTACTCAAGAAAATTTTATTTTACAAGTCTGGAAAATTTCCAAACTACCCCGATATTATTCATACTCACTTCAAGCTAGTGGTTTTGCATCCTGGTCTCAAGTGTCCTGGGAATATATTAAAGAAATGACCAGCTATTTATTGACTGCTTATTGGAAAATAGTAGAATATTATTAAATCATGCAGGGGGTCATTTCTAATCAATTCTGAGGTAATTATTGTGGTAATTTGGGGGTAATTTTGAATGAATTTTAAATTTGTTACCAGGGAATCACCACCTAGTTACAGTAACATGAAATGTGTTGACCTTTAAAAGGAAGTGTTACCAAATATCCTGCTTTATCCCATAAAAAAGACACAAGTTCTTTTTTTTAAATTCTACAAATGAAATCGGTCTGTTATGATTATGCCGCTCTTAATTGATTATGCTAGTTAGCTGGTACAGTACATCACAGTACCTATCCGGGCCATTGTCGTACCCAATGTCTAACATGTAAAATCTGAATAAGGTTGTAATGTAAGGTACCCTGTCTAACATCGTCAATCCAACCACCCATGCTGCTGTCACATTGCTGGCCTTTTAAAGCCCTTGCTAATGCAGTTCACTCCATAATGATAATAATAATAATAATAAAAAAATATCTCCTCTTACCTTGTTATTTATCATTTTAGAGAGTTTTGGTGTGAGCTGCCAAGTTTTGGAGGAGACAGCGACCGCGGAGATGTCTGCCTTCTCTTGAATATAATGGAACTAGATGGCACTCAGCTTGTGGTGCTCAAAGTGCCAAAAAAATACATTTGATAGACTCAACAGCGATGTCTCTGTCAGAAATCATGACCTGGTAACTCCAGAAACAATCTTAAATACCTATAAAACAGTTGGACCCGATGCCGATATGTAAAATCTGAATAATGTTAAGATTGCCATCCATATAAGGCACCTTCATCAGTAACTGGGGGTCACTGCCTTCACGTCGTCATTCCAGTTCCTCATTCTGGTGTCACTGTCAGCAGGCAGCAGCAGCAGCACACGCTGAGTCACTAGTCAGTACATCTTGCCATGGCAGTAATGGCGAAACACACAAATCGATCCTGGGATTTGTCCACAGATCAAAAAGCTATCTCTGTTTTTTCAACTTCTTATATTTAAAAAATATGTACATCCATGCCTGTTTTACTGCCGTTTCCAAATATCACTCGAGTAAACAAAACTTTGACTCTTAGCATCATGAAATACTGGTAACTTTTTAGTCTGTGAAGACCTGTTAGTCATTTTGCAAGTAATAGCAGGGTTCTGGTCCTGTGCTTTGAAATTTGCCGCTAGGGCTGTCATTTTGTTTACGTATGGATATGGACTGTGTCTTTAAGTAAATGCAAAGCTTCAGATGCTTGGGCACACAGGCTTTGATATTGACATATCTGCCTACTGAGCCTTCACATGAAGGCACAGCGCATCAGAGAGCAGCGCGACGCACACATAAACGCACACAGACACACACACACAGCGCTCGACAGGACAGTCCACAAGAGCCTCATTTTATATTCATAGTAAAAATTAAAATGGCAATGACAGGCTCTCTCTTTCAGACACACACACAAACACTCAGACTCCAAAGAGCGAGAGAGGGAACGACGGTGAGAGTGAAATGAATACATGGCATCTAAATAAGTCATGGTCGTCAATCCTTTTACCAGAGAACATAGCGAACAGAGAGCGAAAGCGATGCGCATGGATAGATATAACTTCCAGGATGAAGAAAAAGAAAACCAAACAAAAGGCGTCTACGGCTCATCAACTGCAGCTCCGGCTTCTACAAAACTGCAAAGCAAAGTACAGATGTGTCTGTGGCTGCAGAGTAAGAAAACATCGGAACATGAAAACAGAGTTACACTGTAAGTAAAGCAGACAGATGACTGCTCCTCTCCCGGCAACACAGGAGAAAATGTTTGAAGTGCAAGAAGCCCTCACCTCAGCCACAGGCACTCCCTCTGGGGGACGGCAGTGCAACACAATCATGCCATTCAGAGGCACCTCGGTGCCTTGGGGGTCTTGCTCAAAGTTCTTCCTCAGGTCTAGGGGAGAGAATAAACAGCCTGCATTAAAGAACAACTACAACAGCACGCAGGAGCACCGAAAAATGCGATTTGTTTCATGTGTGACCTTCTCCACCCACACGTACGTACACGAACATGAAAACAAATGATGCCTTATGCAAAATCATGGCACCGGTTTGAAGGAGAATAACCTTTTCAGAGACAATAAGGTCAGTGTCGTATCAAAGTGACACGGAGATGCTTACAGGCGATCCGGACAGTTGCCTTGCGGCTCTTGGAGGTTCCCAGGTGGCTCCAGGCGACGCACAGACACCAGTAATCCTCCGGGCCGTGAAAGTCCTCCACCTGCTGACGTGACACGTTGATCATCACCTCGCGGATCTTCAGCCCTGCAGACAAGAGGGATGATTGCTCAGATTAGCTTTCATTATATCACAGGGATGATCAATGGAAGAGATGAAGATTTGCAGGGAGCGGATGGTGAGTGAAATTTAAATTTGATAAGATTATCAGCAGGAAGCAGAGCTGCCATTTGCAAGGAGGATAAGAAGGAGAGAATGGATTTTGTTTATATTAAGTATTTAAACTGTACTTAACTTTAATCCAGCTCAAAGTCACACAGCTGGTCACTTCATGGTTATTATAGATATAAGTATTTACAAGGAATTACTTACATCACTGGCCTTTTCAAATCTCCCTTATTTTAAGGGACAGTTCACCCCGAAATCAAAAATACATACTTAGTTTTGGAGATATTGGTCAGAGATGTCTGTCTTAATGGAACTAGATGGCACTATATTGGCAGCAATGTCCCTTTCCAGAAATCATGACCCGGTCACTGAAGATAATCATGATGCACGCTTCCATCAGTCGAAATACTTTTTTTTTTTTTTTTTCCCCACACCAAACTGTTTACAACAAGGTCTGTGGATTGTCTCGAGTAACCAGGTCACGTTTTCTGGAAAAAAGGCATTGCTGCCGAGTTGTTTTCGTCTTTTTGTTGTTTTGTTTTTTTGGCACTTTGAGCACCACAAGCCAAGTGCCATCTAGTTCCATTGTATTTGACAAAAGGCCGACAGCTCTGCGGCGGATATCTTCAAAACTTGACAACTTACACCAAAACTATCTAGATGGGTAAAAAGAACTACAAGTAGAGAAATAAAATATGTATTTTTGATCTTAGGGTGAACTGTCCCCTTAAAACTCAAGTTTAGACAAACAGATGGCCAGGGACCATAGTGGATGTACTTTGTTATAATTGTTATTTAGCCCTCATCTCCTGTTTTAGTATCTGTAAAACATAATCAGTTTATACAGGGGTGACGCTAGAGGCTTTCCAGCGGAGGCATTTACTGAGAGGAGGAACACATCAGCCTGTTTTTCTTTTAAGAGAGCGTGAGCACTCATTTTTTATTTTGAGAACACTGGAAGGGACTATAATTTGAGGCAGAAACAAGAAGCAAAACAATGCAATTAAATGCCACACACGAGCACATATTGTTTCCATGACAATCAAATCATCTAATTTTGCAGCAGAACTCTGACTTCATGTCACACAGGTCATCCTTTAATATCAGTATATTGTCCGTGATAATGAGCTAGGCGTGAGAGCAACACGTTTTAGAGACAACTGATGGGAATCTAAAAGCCTGGTATTTCAATTAAACCACACCATGCACAAAAGATGACAGGCTCGGACCATTAATGTACGATAGGTGGCTTTATTGTGTATTCAGGAAATTGCAGCTTTCAACCAATACATGTGATGTCTGTCAAGCACGGTAGAAAACCTTAATTTCAGCCATGGCAGCCAACTTGAATAGATTCATTAAAATATAAATGCAGAGTTATGAACAGCTAATGTTTGGTGTCAAGTCTCCGACCTCGTCACTCCCCGCAGCATGCAATTAAGGCCTCACAGTGGGGGAATAGGGAGTGACAGTAACAAATATACCCCCCTTCAAAGAAAACTAGTGTTCAAGCCTATGAGTGGATTCTGGAGTGGTGCTGATTAAATGGGTTGCATGAGCTGCAGGGATGCAGTTGTGTGCTGGAGTTAAAGCAGCAATGTGAGCAGAAAACAGGTGTACTCTGGGTTGATGCGTTTGTAAATGTCAGCGAAGTTTGTTTTTGCAAATCATGGATACATTTTACATTTCTTTAGTTTAAATTCTTAATTTTATGATATGACAACAATGTGTTTATGGTTTATGGTTAGATTTAGGAACAAAAAACGCTTGGTTAGGGTTAGGCAAAGATGTTGTTTTGGCTTAAAATATCTGGTTTTGTTGCCACAAAGCAAACTGAAAACTGTCTGGAGGGGTCCTCAGCACTAGCCTCAGTGACAAATACTTTTCCTTTTCTTTGACTGCTTCACAATTAAAGGCGTCTTCATCATGTGAATGCTTTTAATGTGTCTGCAGCAAGAGGAAATTGTGGGTTTGCGTTAGCAGTAAATCTCTGATAAAGCTGGAGCAGATTTAAAACAGAGCGGCTGATACCAAAGAGATAAAATCACCAACAGTAATGCTGCATCATTTCCTGTGAATCCCACAACTGTGGGTAGGCAAATTGAATCTCACATGGGAATGGCGGACCCCGCCACCAACACTTATAACTCTGGAGAGGAAATTGCAGAATGGTGATATATTGAATGGCTATTACTGATAAAATTGAGAACCATAAATAGTATCAAAAGAGAACCGCACAACAATGATATGTAATTTTCTGAAGGCGGTAAATCAGTAAAGGTTGTACTTTACACTGATTTTCAGTACAGCTAACAAGTCGTGCTTAACAACAGATCTCAGAGCAGCTGTTCAGAAATCACTGTAAAGCTCGGCCTCTTGTGGCTCATAGCTTAATTACTCAGCCCTACACTTGTAGAAGAGTCGTCTCTCTACAGGCTTCTGCCATCATGTCGTACACTGCAGACGGCAGCTTAGACATGGGCCGGGATTAAATGAAAACTAATAATGTGAAATGAAAGGTTATCAAAGGAAGCCTAATGAAGTAATGTTAAACAGAAATGTTCTCTGAAGACACTGTAATCCTCTGCAACGACTGACTGATATTATGTACAACACACACACGCGCACACACACCACTCCATCTACTCCTCCTTCCCACCGCTACAAATTAGAGACTTAATCAACATGCCTGATTAAGTGAGAGTGAGGCAGATTTAGCAACGGGGAAAATAAAAACACAAGATTGTACTCAAGTGAGGGTGTAAATTTGTCCTCACATCATGAGAAATGCGCAGTGTCAGTGTGGTATTGTGTGGACAAATAGGGGAAAGAAATAGGGAAGTGTTATTATGATGTGAACCCCTATGGCCCCCTATCCTCCCACTGACCTGCCACCCAACCAACAATACATTAAAAATCTGGTTTGATCCGTATGTGGCTTTTGGTGAGGAGTCTGAAAAAATGTGAATTTAGGATTTAAAGTTCTTGTAAGCAACTGTTACAAATAAATATCCCCGCACCTTTATATCCGTCTAAGATACAACCTCTAAAGTGCTTTTTGACAAGCAATTTCACTACTGGATTATGACAATAGCCTGAAGCAGGAAGAAGACAGGGGAATGGGTTTAGGCATGCCGTCTCTTAATTTACAATTTCTTTTTTGCGATCAGACTTCCTCATCTTTATTAATGATGAAAAAAACAGAAGAATCTAATGAATAAACAACAGTCTACTGTTCCTGATGCAATGCTTTATGCTGAAAGCAGATGAAGTGACTCAGAGTGAGCTACAGCTCTGCAGATTCACTCCAGAAGCTCGTTTTTCTGGCACAACAAGGAGAACAAGGAGAAAACAAATGTGACTCACTCATGCCAGCCAATTTCATTTTACAATCTGTGAAAGAATTGTAATCTTTGTAAGTTTGCTTAAATGACTATACCAGGTGTAACCCACTGTGACTTCATCCGTTTTGATTTTGTCGCCATCTTGTTTTATTGGAGTCAAAAGTGACCATATTTGGACAGGAGGGTGGAGCCTGGGAGGATATCCTGATTGGATCTTACTGAGAACCTGATGAAACATCGTGGTAGCAACGTACTCTACTTTATCAGCTATTTTTCTCCAAGTTGGTCCATAATTTACAAAATGAACATCATACTGTATTAAAGAAGGCTTGAAACTAACAAATGAGATCATAAACTCATTAGGAGATCGTTTACCGAGATAATAAATCAAGTAAGAAGTAGGGTCATTTTCTCATAAGCTTACATACAACCAGACCCCTTTTTGAAACCGTTGCAGGCTATTAGAAAGAACGCAGGTTTAAGGCACTTCTGCATTAGTCTCATATGGCCACGCTAAACTCCACAGCATGGCGTCGACAACTCTCATTCCGGTATTGGCAACCAATCACAATCATGGCGGATAGTGAAAGAGAGTATGCAGCCTGATGGTCGTATGCAGTCCAATGGCAGGCTTACACCAAAAGTCTCCATCCAAGAAGTGAGACTACTTCTGCATTGGCTTCACATTTCAGCCCTGGAAGCTCTGCCCATATTTTGTACAGTCAATGGTCCACACACACACACACACACACACACACACACACACACACACACACACACACACACACACACACACACACACACACACACACACACACACACACACACACACACACACACACACACACACACACACACACACACACACACACACACACACACAAATGCATGAAAAACTAGTCATGACTATATGCCCACATGGAAGGGTGGCTATTGTTTGTTTGAGTGACAGCCATGGTGTTTCTGCAGCAGGCGAGATAAACAAAGGAGTCGAATCAGAAAGATGCTCTGACTCAGGTTTCCTCACATTTGGCGCAGATCAAAGTGCTTAGTCCCTTTGCCAAGAAGCCCGGAATCACACTCACTGACACCGTGTCTGAAAAATTACCCAATAACCGCTCGGTCATGTTGATGACATTCGGTCACTTCTCATTCAGGAATACAAAGAGCTCCTTCCATAAGCCCTGTCCCTGGACGCCTGTTTTCTTTTTTTTTTGCCTTGCCTTCAGGCTCTTGCCAGTGGCTCTTGACAGAGTGCCACAAAGCCTTGACGACAACTCTAAGGGTGGAACGGCTTTCACTTGCCCCTTCAATCACATCCTTTAATATGTCTCTAATGTAGCCTCTATAAAAGGAGTCAGGAAGAGATACACCAATGCTGATGCTCACTTATCATCCCACGTTGCTCTCGCTTTCCCTCTCTGTCTCTGCCTTTCTTTTGGTCTGTCTGGCACGGGGCCTTTGGTCTGATTTCTCCCAGCTTTGGCCCATTGTTTCGCCTTGGCTGAGTCTATGAAAAGGCCCCCCGAGGGAGCCAGGCAACGCCAGCTACAAGTGGCTCCTGATCCAAGCGGCTCAGCAGAACTCGACTGGTCCGGCTCGGCTCACGCAGGTTCCAGTATGTCTCTGTCGTACTTAACACCACGTTAGGACGGAGGATCAGAATTCTGTTTGTCTGAGGGATCCTCGCGATGCAGCTGTGTACATAGTGGGTGACACGGCGTGGGCTTTGGGTTGAGGTGGATGGATATAGCTTTAGGAGAGCGTCTGACTGATGTGAACTCAGCTCGGGAAGTGTTTGTGTGATGTGACATCGCGGCGTGCAGCTCAGCATGTGGGGGCTGTGAGGGTTGGCTGAGGGCCAGACACAGACGAACCCTGCTAGACAAGCGGAACATGCTCGCAGCAACATCTTCAGTCTGGTCCCAGCTGTGTGTGTCATACTTAATCCTGGAACCAAAGGGACGCATTACTCCGTGCATGAAAAAATCATGATAATTCAGGCATTAAAATGCTGCGAGTCCTTATTTGTGTCATTCCCCCAGTCGTCTTGTTTATGTTTATCCGAAAAACCGCGTGTCTGCTTATTAGGAGCAACTTTTGCATTCGCAAGTGGGTTTCACTTTTGTGTGCCACTTCATTCATTTCACTTCCATTCCTTTGTCTAATAACTTGTGACACTGAGAGACTCCAAGGCATCTCACTTTCCCCCTCCACCAGTCCCCACCTTTCTTTATTTGTCCCGGGTTCATGCCTGGTTGATGGTATCTCTCAGCTGCCTAGGATCATAATACACAACAGTGGAGTCAGTCTTTGACAGAGCATCACCAGGAACAGATATCCATACTTCCTCAATCCTCTGTCACTATCTCCTCATCACTGACTCTGCAGGAGCTGCTATCCTCTCCTTCTAGAGACAACCGACGTGGTATCCATTTTCAGCCTCTCTTTCACTCTCCTGCCACCCTCTCTGTTTCCAATGTCCTCTTTCTCCCTTTATCCCCTCTTTCTCTTATCGCTCCATCAGGGTATCATCCTTTCAGCTGAAGTCTATAAGCACAGATATCCCCTCTGTTTCCTCTCTGCTCTTCTTTCACCCTGTCCTTCAGTAATCTCCTGAGTTCTATCACTCATTTCCATCTCCCACCCTTCTTACAGCATTTCAGCGGAGACGAAAATAAAGTTGTTTTCCCCGATAGGTCAGGATGTGCTGCATTTAGTTTACAGCAGCTGCCTTTCTTTTATGTTGTCTTTGAAATTTTTAAGGCAATTCAATGATAAATAAAAGATTTACTGTCTGTAAAGACTCGATACAGCTTCCTAAAATCAGTAGAAGGAGTTTACCAGTGCAAGCTGTTTTCCTGAAGGGAGGTTAAAATCTGGGTAGCAATGATTACATGGAATATCCAGCTGAGCCTTGTCTGCCTGTGGTTTATCAAAAGGCTTAGCAGTTGCAAAGGGGATAAGGAAATAACACTGTTGCACTGAATCTGAAGATACACTGTGCTGTGCAGCAATAATCGTGTTGTCTAGAAAGCTGATCAGTGCCCCGTTTTCTTGGCAAAATATTAACGTTAGCGATCAGTGATGTAACGATGTAGATATAAATTGATTACGTTTTAAGGATGTTAAATATTCTGCTATAATTTAGCACTTCTTAGGGATGGTGGGCTGAAACTGCCAAAATCTAAAGATGAATAATGACAATAAATGTCATTAATGCGCCTTGGCAATATTACAACAGATGTAGACATTAATTAACACATAAAATGTGACACAAATGACTTTTTTGTTTATATTTATTACATATTATCATCCAGATGAGAGTCCTGGTCGAAGCTGCTGTAAAATCACCTCAGCGCGTCCAAGAAAGATGTCTCATGTGGCGTTGTTCTTGTTCCCACCTACACCCTCCCCACTATGCTGGGATTGGCTTTGAATGATGACTGCCTAATGTGTATGATAAAGCAGAAATAGATAAGGATGTGTAAAAATAAATAACAAGTTGAATAAGTACTCATGAAGATGTTATCAATCTGACCTTCAACTACATTTATAGACACACTAGTCCATCCTGATAGACACTGTATTTACTACCCCACAGAATGACCTACTCTATTTTTTAAACTGTATTTATAGACATAGTCAACCGTTCTTAATGATATTTTCAAGCTGACAGAATGACCTTATCTCCTTTTAACATCATTTCTAAAGACAGTTTTCCATTTTGAGAGATATTTTCTACCTGACAGGATGACCTACCCTTTTCTTAATGCAAAGGTTAATACATGCAGAGGCAAATTAAAAACAGAAATATCTATTAATTCAATTTTAGAGCCATTTCTAAATTTATTTTATTTTTTGATTTTGGTAGCTTCGGTCCTTGATACGTTTCATTTTCAGTCTCAGAATACAGTTCAAGGTGTTGTCTTGCATTAGCCTTGACGACTCTTAACAGCGGCAGGAATCGCATAACAATATTTGAGTCAGGACTCGACTATGTTCTCTACAGACAGCGCACTCCATTTGTGTTTATGTGGTGCAGCCATTACTGTCAGCCCTGATCAGCCTCCTGTTTCATGGTTCAGGTGAGGCCAGTTACCTTTAGTGCTAAAGCGAGGGCACACAGAGAATTATGAGAGATTTTGATGCTTGTAAAGCCAGAAATTACAGTATGTTGGCTCATAAAATGCACTCTGGGTGGGTGACACAGTCTCTCATGTCTATACAATGGATATTTAAGCTTTTCATCAAACAGTTGTGCATATCCACAGGGAAACGTGCAAGAACTGCGAGGAACACGCAGAGCCGCTTCTAAAATGAGTGGTAAAAATGTTTATATATCCAAACTGATAAGTAACTTTAAACTCAATTCGATTTACTTACACAAATTCCCACACTGACTGAACAGATGTGGACCGCAGCAATAAGCCTCCTACTGGCAGACTATTACATTCTGCTTTCCTCTGCTCTTTCTTTCAGGCCTCTGTTCTATTGTTTTTCAATGAAAAAAAAGCTAACAACAACCTACACTCCACAGACAGAAAAAAAAAAAAAACTTGTGAAAGTTGGGAATACTGCGTACCGAAATAAAAATCTCCTCCAGTGTTTACAAGCCTCACTGATTTCAGTCACGATTGGACGTTTTTGCTTTGCAGAATTAAAAAACACACATCGCAGATGTCAAAACCGCTCAAGCAGTGAACCCTCAACGAGCCTAATTACCCACCGGATGTGTGGCTGTGTGATAAGAATCACAAAATCGGGTTTCGATACAATACAAAGCAGCAACAGGCCCAGAATCATCAATATCAATGTCGATAGTTATTACTATTAAAAGCTGCTAATGTACTGTCGTGTAGGGGAGAGTAATGTGCCTTGATTGATGGTGTGTGCATGCATTAATAGGCTACTTCTGAATACATTTTCATTATCACCAAATGATTTTCCAAACATAAAGCATTTCTTTTTACTCTTAATGATTCACTAGTTAATCTCTTCATGTCCAAATGTAGCTAATTACACTTTTTTAAAAACACATACAAATTCTTCTAATGTCAGAACGAAAGCGAATGAAATGTTGATGTTCGTGCGATACGTGGTTTTCACAAGGAACTGATGCATGCTCGAGAGGATACCAAGCACAAAGACCACCACCTGCAGTACCGTGACATGTCGGTGTGTTTCTGTTTGGTATATTTTTTATACCCAGTGTGTCTGGAACATGAGGAGTGAGGAGAGGCACTGACAGACAGACAGACAGGAGTTTCATTCACATTCAAATGAGGCAGCTAAAAGCAAAGTTTTTGGTATTTTGGTGGAAAACTTGTAGACGAGTGAGAACGAGGCTGTTTTTGGTGCGAATTCACTCAGATGATAATTTGTCGATTCTGACAGTGAGCACATCCTTTGGAGGAAATGTGCAACAAACACTTTTCATTAAAAAACAAGTGGATGTGACTTCAGAAGAACACTCTGCAGGAGGATAAAAATTAATTGGTAGTATGTCTCAGAATTTGTCATCTAGCAGGTGTTTTATACTGGAAATATGAAAGCCTTCTCCTTCAGTTACTCATTAAATCCCTACAGCCATCTGAAGACAGCAGGACAGATATACGAGATAAACCTGCATCCTTTCAGTTTGTAAAAGTATCGCGCCGGGCAGAGCCAGTGCCCACAGAGATTGACTGAGTTTCCATCGATTGAAATCACATGCAAACGTTACCAGGTTCCTGTAGACCAACACAGACTTCTGCACACATCAATCTGGTCAGTTGTGCCGCTTTATGCGATATCCTGTGGATGCACTGGACGCAAGCAGCTGTCAGTGAAAAACACTACAATTAAAAGTTGCTCTGCTCTCATTATCGCTCATTCTTGCTGTCTCCGTCTGTCTCTTCCTCTCACTCTCTCCTCGAAAAAACACTGGATTACTAGCGAGCGATATTCCCATGCGTCACGGCCTGGTTTTTTTTTTGTCTGGCACTGTGGCATCTCATTTTAATTCCTGAAATGCATTTTTTAGCTGTGATCTGATGTGATACAGCAGGATTACAAAAGTAGTTTTTGACTGATCCAATCATATTAATGGTTTGAACAAACGGTTACCGCTTCTATTATTCATTTATCCTACTGAAGCCTACGAGAGAGGGTTAAGCACAGTAGATCACAGAAAGATATCAGTGGAAGCAGGACATAACTAACTCTGCCCTTTCAATATCTCCAGCAGTCGTCTCTAAATGCTGCACCATCTGCCTTTGGCAGCAGATTTGTTGTGCCTTATTACATTCACGTCTACAAACTCTGCATCATGCAAACATTATTTTCTACTTGGAGAAACTCTCTCCTCTCCTTTTAGTGAGCTATTTTCAAAATGCCACTCCGATTGCCACAGCTGTTCAAAAGGAATGAGACCAGTAATGAGGCCGGCTGAGAGGTTTAATGCCTGTGTCTCTCCGTCGGCTCGAGCTCTTACCTCACTGTTTCAAAGTTTTCATTAACCCATCTAAAGCTTCTGCTTTCTGCTACTCCACAATATCTGGGCCTTGCAGGAGTCTTTGCTTTTTATGTAGAGGCAACCTAATCTGTGTAGTAACAGGGAGAGTTTGACATTTTGGGAAAAATGCTTATTTGCTTTCTTGCCAAGAGTTAGAAGAGAAGATCAATACCACTTTTATGCGAGTACGCTAAATACTGTATGAAGCTATTGCCAACTTGGCTCAGCACAAAGACTGGGAGTGTGGAGACACCCTGCTTAACATCGTCCAAAGGTAACAAAATCCATCTACCAGTACCTCTAAAGCTGCCTAACAAGTTATGTCTCGTTACTGTTAAGTGTAAAAATGATAAATTAATGTGATCTCTGCTGGTGGCAGCAAGAAATACCACCTCAAACATCACCCATTTACAGTTAATGTCTTGGAGTTTAAATGTCTGTTGGTGTAAGGAAACATCTTTCCGAACACTTTTCACAAATATAAGAAAAACTAATAACAGAGGCCGCACATCTAATAAACTCAAACTGATGGCAGCGCCGAAATGAGAGAAGCTGTTCTGATGTTTCGGCATTCAGTCTCCTCTTTTATCTCACAAACATTTCTTTATTGATAGCTGCAATATATTTCAGGTTGACAGCACACCATCGCCGAGCTAATGGTTTGAATAGCACAACAGTGTTATTATTCATAATAACTGCATAATGATAATAAATGGGCATTCATTACAGCCTGCACTATATCCTGCAGCGATACATGACAACAGCGTCTGGTTTCAATCTTTAGGAGACAAGAAACCATACTGAACTTTTTCAACTCTTGGCCTGAGTAGAAAGCGAGCTGAATAGATGGCAGGGAAATAGTCATATAGTCATAATATCTGAAGGATTTATGAACAACATTCGGGTATCTTAGCTCCAGTAGGAAATACATAAACCACAAGTCAAGAAAAGACAATTCTTTCAACATCTGACACTGCTGTATTTGTTGCTGTCTCAGAGAAGCTGCGAGGGTTCGGTTACATGCACAGTGGCCCTAAATAAATGTGGTCTGGCCAGAACAGCCAGCTGTCAAGTGCACAAGGTTGTATTAGTGGAGCAACAATAAAGTATCTTGAAGTATCTGTCTCACATATAACAAGGCTTAAAGTGACATTTCAGCTGAAAATAAAGCCACATTTCTCGCTGTGTCTACATTAGGTAACAGTATTTGGTAAAGCATTCTTCTTTTGCTGGCTCACCAACAGCCTGAATTTCCTGTAGCACAGAGACCACCAGCAGCAGTAGCTTGACATGTTGGTGTTTTTTTTAATTTTTTTAATTTTTTTAAACCAGTGTGTCTGGAATAGAAGTGTGAGGAGAGGCACAAACACACAGTAGATCCATTCAGATTCAAATGAGGCAGCACAAAGCAAAGTTTTGGTTAAAAAAAAGATGTGGTGGAAAAAAACAGACAGAATGGGGTTGTTTTTTGGTGCCACTAAAGTGACAATTCAGCCGAAAATCAAAGCCTGTAACTTGCCTGTAGTGCTGTCTATCTGTCTAGATTATTCTGGTGTGAGTTGCTGAGTTTTCAGCACATCTGTGTCCCTTAATGACAAAAAAGGTTGATTGCCAGTGACTCCCAAAACCACATATATCACTGTGCCCAAAACAGCATGACCATTGCAGCGAACAAGCGACAGGCGAAGCTTCTTCTGTCACAGTTTGGTTGTGTTTAGGCACCAAGACTACTTGGTTTGGTTTTGGAAAACATTGTGGTTTGGGTTGAAATACCTCAATTACTTATGTATCTTCAGTTTTCTACGTACTGTTACATTTGCAACTTCAGTTTTATGATGTCACTTTTTTACGATAGTTAAAATAACACCCTTAACATTTGTTTAAACACTGGACATGAACAGTGGTCTCCTGGGTGAAAGGCCTGAGCAGCCATTTAACCCTGATTACCCCTCTGTGTGGAGTTTGTTGCTCTTTATACTACTTTGCTTGACTTCCTCCTTTGTTGCTGCAATGACAACTACAACCACTAGAAGTCGCTGCTTAAAAAGAAACATAAATATGTTATGTCGATGTATATTGTCGTTTTTCTGATGAGGAAGGGTTGGAAGTTT
Organism: Pagrus major; assembly: GCF_040436345.1. Taxonomy (NCBI): domain Eukaryota; kingdom Metazoa; phylum Chordata; class Actinopteri; order Spariformes; family Sparidae; genus Pagrus; species Pagrus major. The sequence continues at coordinate 22,524,545 of NC_133226.1, forward strand.
TGGACATATCGGCCATAGAGATTGAGAGTCTGCGTTATCTTAAACATAATGCAACTAAATGGCACTCAGCTCGTGGTGCTGAAAGCAAAAAAAAAAAGCAAAAAGATATTTTTGAACAGCAATGTCTCCTTCCAGAAATCATGACCTAGTTACTCAACATAATCCACAGACCTTGATGTGAGCAGTTTCATGTCAGAACTATTTTTTTTCCTATTAAACTCGTGCTAACTAAGCTGACGTTACCAATCTAATTTTGTTTGACTTTGAGCACCACAAGATTATTTTCTTCAAGAGAGGCTCAACGGCCGATATTTCCAAACTCTGCAACTCACACCAAAACAATCTATATGGATACAAAGCATTGCAAGTAAGAGGAAAAATATATATTTTTTGTTGATGAAATGTGTCTTTTTTCTTTTGTTCTGTTTCACTCTGTACATTTCTTCTGTTAGACACATTTCAGGTGCTTCGTTGGAAGCTATGTGTGATGTATTCTTAGAAAGAGTTTTCTCCAGCATTACATTCTTAAGAAGTCATGAGACAAACACAGCTCACACTTGCTCATTGTCACGGAAAGTTGAGAAGTCAGGATTAGCTCCTCGCAGAGAAGATGAGTTGCAGGTATGAAATATTTATCCATTACAAGGTGTTAAAAATATCTTTTTTTCTCTGCCGCACATCTTAGAGATCGAGAAACACGACACGATTCATCCAGTTGGAACAGTCCGTATATTGTTCCAGATTTTCTCATCCTCATGGCAACGGCTACAGTATCCACAGAAGCTGTAGTTCACATTTTCTTCTGTTTCTACATTTCTTTTCCTGTCTGCTGCTCTGTTTCCTGGAAGGCATATCCGAGCCAAGACTGAATGTGAGAAAAACAACACAATACAAGGCTAAAATATATCTCCCTAGCTGAGTTAGCTGCCTCTGGACAGACACGGTGTCTCTTCTCTGCCTCAAACCCCTGGTCAAACAATGTTAGGGCACGTGTTGTTCAGTCTGTGCGCATTTAATTCACAGCTTACTGCTTTAATAGCTTCGGCCCCCTGCTCGCTGCCGAACCCAGGGGCCATTCTACCACCTGACTCAGACTATAATAGCTTGTACTGAGATACAGCTGTTCATCTGCCTCCTACTGATGAAGCCGGATGAGCAGCCAGAAGTGTCTCAGCTCTGGCGAGATGTTCATTTTCTCAACATGCGGCATGTAGGCCCACCTCTGCCTGTGCATAAAGCCTAAGCAGTAACATGGAAACTGTCGGTAACAGATACGGTTTAGAAACACTCACTTAAACCCCGGTCATGTCCACAGAAATCCTCTGTATCCCTCACCTGTGAATACTAACGCATGTCCAAGCAGCAAAGCCTTACATCACCATGCTGGGCACCGTTCTATGGGTTTTCAACCAGAGCACACCAAGTTATAATACTAGCAGATGCATTTAAGCTTAGATATTTTTTTTTTATTGGGGAGAGAGAGAAAAAAAAGGACAGACACGGAGAGGGAGTGAATGAATCGGAGCAGGTGGATAAAGGCCAAGAAAAAACACATGCTAGTTTTTATGAAGCAGTGTTGAAATGCTTATTTTACATAAGTATATTTTAGCAGCAAAGAGCCTCGCGTCTTTTAATGACAAGTAATCATTTCCGTCCATTAATTCAGTGTCATGTTCATGGGCGTAGGTTTCTATATAGATGGTCGTGACATGTCACAACCAATGTTCGAGGATTGCAAAATAGTCACTACCAATATTTGTCTGCTGCTGAGCCAGTAGTAACGTTAGTGAGTGGTAGTAGTGAGCATCTTCCAAACTGTGTCCGCTACTTGAAATGGATAAGAGGAAGAAACAGCTGAGAAACAGCGATTAAAAAGTTGAAGTCTCTGGAGGTGGAGGCTGCTAAATGTGCGAAGTTGAGGGAGCTTTTTGGTGCCGGGACCAGTGACACCGACCCGCCAGCAGCCACAGGTGCTGCTGCTCCGGGAGACGAGGGAGGAGGACCTGATGATGATGAGCGAGTGGAGGCAGACAGGGTCAGTAACGTCAGCCTGGGGCTGGCTCGGCTAAATGTGTGAGACACGTCCAAAACAAAGTAAAAGACGTTTTTACATTGAATGTGATGCGACCTCACTAACTGCATACTGATGAACGCAGCTGCCGCTAATGCTAACGTAGCTGCCGCTAATGCTAACGCAGCTGCCGCTAATGCTAACGCAGCTGCCGCTAATGCTAACGCAGCTCCTCAGGGACTGAAGTCGTTATTTTCTAACTTTGACAATCTAACATGTGGCAGCACATCAGCCCAGAGTTAAAGGGCTGTGACTGTTGGTAGTTGTGGTTGATTTTGTTCAAATACGCCGAATTGTGATATTATGGGTTATTATTGTTCAGATGATTTAGCTAAGCTAGCTAACAGATGCTAACGTCAGCGGTCTCTTGTTGCCATAGCAACAGTAAACATTCACGTGGACTGATGAGCTGTAAACAGAGATACAAAACACAAGTAAACCTATAGCAAATAATAAATTTAATTTGCAATATTTACCATTGAATTTATTGTAATCTTTCAATTCATTTATTGTTTACTGAGGTGATAACTATCTAATAGGTATAATTTGTGTGTAAATGTGTTACTTTTACTGTAGTTTTCAAATGGCTGTGTATAGTGTTAGTGTATAGTCTTGAGCATTTTCAGGTCACAAAGATCTGGCTTTTTTGCATTGGGAAACACTAGTAAAGTGTCCTAATGAAAACACGACAAAGCCATTTGACTACCTTGTTCATAAATGATGGTGTCAGGACTTTTTTTTATGACACACACACTTTCATTGATAGGAATACTTGGTTTTGAGGAATGACCTCTATTTTGAGCATGTGACATGCTTTTGCAGGTTATCAACAAGGTTTTGCAGTTTGTACTAATTGTTTTGAGAAATGCACCAACTGTTGTGCAAATGTAAGTAATGATGTGAGAAAAACTCCACCCCGAGTCTGGTTTTGGGTTCTTCCCGTTAGTCTCGTCCCACCCCTGGTCATAACATAACTTCTGTTGTGATTTGACACTATAATGAACAAAGATTGATTGGTTGATTGCTATAGCTGTCAGTTTTAGTCCTTGAGTTCATAGCTACGTGCTTTATTTGTTAACTGCTATCAAGGAATATGACTCTCCTTTGTAGTGTGTGTGAGAAAGGACGCCACGAGATTTGTGGACTTCTTCGTGGTGTCCGCTGATAATATAGTGGGCTGGTCTGGACAGAAAATGCCAGAGCTGAATTTTTGTCCCAGTCCACCCCTGGTAATGTCACTACCAAAGCTGAGACCAAACCTACGCCCTTGGTCATGTTCAATCAATAATCAAACAAGACTCAAGTTAGCAGCTCTGTGAGGCTGTTAGACTTAGTAGTGCTTTGATCTGAATGCTAACATCAGCATGGTAACATATCACAGTGACAATGTTAAAATGCTGAAGAAAGTGGGTCATGTTTACCAATCTTAAAGCATGCTAACTTTAGCTAATCAGCATGAAATAGAGCTGAGGCTGAATGTCATTGGGGTGACTGTTAAAGGACCAGTGTGTAAGATTTAGCACTATCTAGCAGTGAGGTTGCAAATTGCAACCAACTAAATAGCCCTTGCCTCCCCCTCCCCCTACAGTGGTTGCTAAAAAAGCAAAAGAAAGCAATATTTGGTTTGTCCCTTCTGTGCTACTGTAGAAACATGGCAGTACAACATGGCGGACTTTGTGGAAGAGGACCTGCTCTCTCTGTTTTCAAAGGCTCATTCTAAGATAACAAAATCACAACAAATCTTATTTTTAGATGATTATACACAAATGAAAACATAATTATGAACATATTTCATTTCTGGCCCCTAAAGCTTCCTGAATCCAACACACTGGACCTTTAAACAAAGTGAAATCATGATCTGATGATGGTGCCAACTGGAAAGTGAAGGGATCGCTGGAGTTGTTCCGACAGATTCTGTGAGGAACATGAATGTCTGAACCCAAGTCCTCGGCAATCCATTCAATAACTGCCGAGACAGTTAACCTAAAACTGTGAAAGTCTAATAAAAGCCGAACAATAACCCCTTACCCTCACAAAAAAATAATAATTTTGAAATGTTACAGTCAGGGAATCACCAATCACCAAGGAATATCTGCACTACATACTTTATTCAGTAGATGTGGAGATTTTCACTGGTTAAGTGCTGCTGGTGGCGCTAAGTGAATCGTTAGTATTCACCCTCTGGGGAATGAATGAAACCATGAATATCTTTTCAAAATCTCAGTAAAAATAAGGTATTTAAGTCAGCAGCAAACTAATGGACTCATGTTTTGAATCTAGACAGGCAGATGACTGTATGTAGATGTGTAAATATTAAAGACATATATCGTATGTGATTGTGTTATATGCTGGAGTCTGAGTGAAAATTGACAACATTGGTAATGACCTGCTAAACCCAATGATGAATCATCATTTCTTTTCAACCTGTAGCAGTAATGAATGGGGGTTTTATGTTTGCCAAACAGGCTCTTTTGAAAGAGGATCAAAGAATATAATTAGAAAGAAGTTATTATTTTAACACATTACCAACATTTTAACACAATTACACTAAGAAGTATTGGAGAGTTTCGCATTATTCTTGTTTCACAAAGCCATGAAATGTTGGCAAATATCGCTGCTTTTCCATTTTCAGTGTCACAACCACAGCTGCAATTTACCTGAAAACAACATAAAGAAACATGATGCCTAATGGAGAAACACCTGAAAGCAAGTCAACATTAAAGAAGAATCATTTCACACTCCTCATTCAGTGTTGGGCTGAAAGGAGCGATGAGGAATCTCTTATTATGACCTAAAAATTATACCACGCTTGAATGGACTCCACTGTGCACAAAGGATGTATTAAGCAGCAATGATTTTAACATCTGAAGCTATTTACTGCTTTCAGAGGGAGGCTGTTGGAGTGTGCAGTCATACCACAAGTGTGGGCTGTGAAAGATGTCCAGGTCTAGTGTTCTTAAAAATCAACAGATACTGGCATTAATTTGGGGACATTTTGTTCTCCTATTTTTTTTTTCCTTTTTGAGGCATCATCTAATAAAAAAGCTGTAACAGTTCCTAAATGTTTTGAAGTGATGCCAGAGATCCACTACTTCATTGGGATTTTGTAGATTCTCTTCCATATCTAGCACAAAACTGCTCCTTGTGTCTTTATGTGACTTGACTACATTCATGACATTGCTCCATGATGTGTGGAGACAGTTACTGTAGTAAAGTAAAAGACAGTATAACTGCGTTATTACCCAATCAGTGATAAAGCTTTTTGTATGAGGATTTTGTTGACCTGACCCCCTGATCAGTCGAACATAAACGCAAAAAATTAGTAGACAAAGATGAGGAAATGGATCGTGACTGTGCCAAATGGTTTTTCTTTATATTATGGTTAGGTTTAAACCTGATATAATGATGCCACCATGTTTGGATGAGAGGGTGGAGTTGGGGATGACACTGCTTAAGCCTCCTGATTGGATCTGACTGAGAACCCGACCAACACGTCCTCACAACCAAACGACTCAATAGGTTGATCGCCAGTGACTACCACAACAAGATTACCCTTGCAGCGTACCAGCTCCAGACTTTTGTCCTATAGTCGCAGTTTGTTTAGGTTTAGGCAAGAAAACTATTTGGTTGATTTTAGGAAAACATGGTGGGTTAGCTTAAAATGTTATTTATGTAACTTCAGTGATGAACGTACCTATATATGTCACTTACGTCACTACTTGTAATAATTGACCTAACCGTCCATCCCTGTGTCCTCCCCCGACCTGCTTGTACTACAACTACTACTTCGCCTGACTTCCTCCCCTGTGGCGTAATGCTAACTATGGCCACTAGAGGTCGCTACTGGACAAGAAACATTAATATCGGTCTTCAAAGTCAACCCACTTATATGCTTGTTTTTCTCATGAGAAGGGCCTGTGAGGACATGCCGTCGCCACACTACAAAGCGTGCCCTGCTTTATCTATGCATCTATTTTACTCTAAACGGGACCATAATTTACATAATGAACATCATGTTGTACTGAACAAGACTTGAAACTAGGGATTGAGACCATAAACTATTTAGGACACTGTTCACTGAGGCAATAAATCAAGTGAGAATTAGGGTCATTTAGGGGTCAACTAACTTGCTTTTTTACACATCCAGCAGCTCTTGGGAAAGTTTAGCAGTTATTTGGCGTCCTGTTTCTGGCCACTTGCTGAATGAAAGTCCAATATTGACTCTTTTGATAGCTTTGTTTTTGGTTTACACCACCTCCTGAGGAAAAAAAAAAAGTATCTTAATTGTTCCCATGTGTTCACCAGCTGTTCGTCTGTCTGCTGTTAAGTGCTGCGAAGGGAGCATGCAAAAGATTTTTACACCTTTTTTTTGCAGAAAGCATCTGTCTACTGTGGCAGAAAGTGATGCCATTCCACCATGAAGGGTGAACGGAAACGATAAAGGTGTAGCTGCTTGAAGCAACTCAGGCTATTTGCTTATGGTTAGGAGAAACTCATGGTTCAAGGAAATGTTGCTGGAAGAATATATATATATATTCATATATGCATACATATTAAAAGGGAGGAGGATCAAGTCGTGAGTATATGTAGGCAGTTTCTACCAGCACAAACAGCACGACTTATTTTTTATGCCTTCATTAAATTTAAACTTTGCAGGAGTTCCCTGTCTATCTGTAAGGCTGTCACCTCTGCTTTGAACACTGGTGCTATAGCAACAGTCTGAAGAGTTGATAAGACAGGAAGAAGCCCTCAGAATAGCATACACAAAACTCTCTGGGAACTTTTACGGTACAGTATTAATAATTCTACCAAATGGTAAACAACTAACTTGCCCAATGCTTTTTTAAAAAAAAATCCACCCATCAAGGTTTTTTTCTATACTGTGCGCTGTTTCTACATTTGTACGCCAAGGTTGCAATAAATAATATAAAATATAAACCTTAAGTCCACATGCACTTATTTAGTCATATCCTCCAGCAGCTTGTGCTTCTAGGGACCTGCTGTATCCCGGCTCAGTCCAGGCCTGAGCAGATCTTTCTACTTTATGAGACACAAGCAAAAGGTGGATTTTTAAGATGCTCTCCTTTTCATCTTTTATTCTCTCCCTCTCTCTCTCAGTCCTTTCCCTTCTCTATTTCCTTCCTTCCTCGTGTCTGTCCTGGTAGAATCAGATATGAATGGTGATAAGGAGCCAGATGGGAGCAGAGCTATGAATCCAGACTGGAGGCAGTAAAAATTTAGAGGACCATTGTTAACTCTGGTGGGGGAGATATTGATTGGTTGTGTGTGTTAAGTGAAGCATCAACACTGGTGAGCTAATAGCAAGCCGAGGCAAGGCTCATAAATATTTTTGCCTTCATCTTTACCTCTTTCAACAAGTTATACTCTAATTAGATGGTGGTCATTTGATGTCCAGTGCAGACCTAATTATTAGTGTTGCTAATATTTTTATGTTTTTTCAGCTCACAAAGATTCTAGATAGGGCCGTGCATTAATATTATTGAGAAGTCAGACTGGGACCTTAATTATCCCGATGCTTTGAACTTAACTTTCCTCCCAATGGAATAAAACTTTTCACAACATATACTTGATAATCAGTCTGTTTAATTACAATACATTTGAGGACCAAAAAGGGGTATACTTCATTTTTTTTGGTGCCATTTTTGCTATACAAACATAATTGAGTTCATGAGACATGCAATACCCATTGTGAGATGATGCAATGAAAACATACAAGGGCTTCAGAAAGAAAAGGGAAATTCTTCTTTGTAGTTTTGTTCGACTTCATTTTTCTACAAGTTAAAACAACAACAACTGCATTTCAGCAAGTTGCGTCAGTACAAGACCGAGTACAAAGTCAAACCCTAAAATTGAACAAGTAGGTGCCTTTCATGGCCTAACAGTTGTCATTTCAGTTTAAAATCAAAGCTTGACACACAAGTGTGCGCTAAAGAAGCGAGGCGAAATACTTTTGCAGGGTTGGACACGGCTGCAGGCATTGTCATAAAGCCCCATTTGCAAAGTTCACTCTTAAGACTTCAGTCCTTGCTATTAGACATACTGTGTGAATGCTGTCCTCATAAGTTAAAGTGACAGGAGGAAGTTGCGCGTTGTATGTCTGTACTTTATGTCCTATGTGTACAGCATGTTTGTTGATCTGTACTGGGGCTGGGTATCAAATATTGTTTCCTTTGGTTCTTCAGCACTGTTATTGATTCTTTTTTCATTACCAAACAATTGTTTTTTTAAAAATATATCATGTTAATAAAGTCTGAATTCAGGACAAGCTGTTTTAAATACAACTATATTGTCTACAGAGCGGCAACAGTATTGTTCACAACAGCAGAATCGCTACAAACTCAATGACATCTTGCTGGAAACAGTCCCTCAAATGTCAATAAAATAAATAACGTTCCTGACATCAAATTACTGAGTGAGGTTTTGAAAGAATAAAGAACAAAGACATCAGTCAGTGTCAGTCGTCCTTCCTCTGCTGATGTGATTCACTGTCTGCAGGTACCGCTGCTAGACAGAGGAGGGGCTGGTTTGTCTCAGGCAAGTTCACAAGAATTTGCCACATTTTAAGATACCTGTACATGTCAAACTGAACTAAACAGTTAAACTACATACATACAGGCAGCTTTTAGTTTTCGTGTGCCGGTAGCTTTTTAGTAACAGTTCACTATCGGCTGAGCTAGCTCACTGTGCTTATTGTAAAACAGACATAGTGGAAGGAGCAGATTAAAATAGTGTTGTCAACATTTTAACATATCTGTACTTGTGGAACAGGTGTATTGATAAAGTATTGACTTTTTACATGCAAAGGTTTTATTGCAGCAGAATGTTCTCGAATAAACTTCGAGTTAACTTCACCTGCTTCACTTTATTGTCTCCCCTGCAGCCTCTCTGCTCTGCTAACTTTGCTTTGTGTGTGTAAATGAATGATAAAAGAACAGTTAATGTTTATCACAATGATGGTATGTAAGGTTTAGCCCGTGGCCCGTTTAATACAGGGTTTTGGCACCCCATCCCTATCCTGAACAATACCAATTATAAAATCTATTTTAACAGAAAGGAAATAACAGTAATCATTATGGTTCAAGTACTCGCTTAGAGGGAGGACACTGTTCAAAGACGCATGAGCAGCTGGAGAAACTGTTTTTTACTCTGCACACTTTAATCAACCTGCATAACTGGACTAAAATGAAGAGACTGATATCTACAGAACTAATATCTGTGCAGTACTGGACTAAAGAAGAAGAAGAAGAAGGGAATGACGATGTGGTATTGGGAAATAGCTGCAGAGTGAGACCTCTTAATTTCTATAACGAGCCCCGTTGCTGGGCATAATGTAGTGGTTTCCCTGAACGTCTCTACGTTGTGTAACGTTAGACAGCCAATCAGCAGCATTGTTAGATCTCGATACAAGCATGTTGTGTTCTTATTGTTGCTTACTGAAGCCGATGAGATTTACTTCTGAAGTAATGAAATTGAGTACAAAATGACACGGCATTGTTCGATACGCGACAGTAATGACACAATGTGCCTTAAAAACACAGCACCACAATATAAATCTGCAGAAGTATTTATTTAACCGGTGTACACTGTACCTGTCCCCATGTCGGTGTGCTCCTGAGACAGGTGCTGGCTCTGGTGGACCCATTCGCCGTTGCACTTGAAGAAGATCTGAAGAGCAGGCCGAGCTTGACACCGGAGCTTGATGGGGTTGCTCTTGACGATGTAAGCGTCAACGGGCTCTTCCAGGAAGTGCGGCAGTGTCCCAGACTGGCCATGCTGCAGGGCTTCACCTCGGGGACCTGAGGGACAAAAGGAGAATGAAAGAAGAGTTAAACTAATTGGCTGGACAAAATTGAGTAGAAAAGCGTATTTTGTATCAACAACAGCATGATGGCTCACTCAAGCCATCTCAGATTTCATCCATGCCAAAACACCCTGCAGTTAAATCTTCAACACAGCCACAAAAACACCCTTAAAACTAACTCTCTGTCTTCCCCCCGGCTTCCACTATCCCTCACTCTCTCCCTCACCCTTGAAACAAGACCCAACTGGTAGCCATTTCTCCTTACAGAGACATCTTCCTCAAGCAATTCACTTTGGAGCACAGCATGAGAAATAACAACAACACAACATCACCCAATCCACCGCCATCCATTCTCCTTCACAGCATTACGATACAATAATTTACAGAAAGCCTTCTGTAGAGAAAATCCTCCCGAGTGCCACAGTGTTTAATATTTGGAGTATTCAGGGACGTGCAGACGATGCCACGGGGTATTTTGCAGAATGCTAGGCTGCACTTTGTTTTGCAAATCTGCAAAACACGTACGATGATAAAAGTACCTTATTTAGCTTTTAATAATTTATGCCATTAGTGTTATTGTTTGTTAACATACTCTTTATTTTTTTCGAATCATGAGGGGTTTAACTCCTCTGGGAAATCTACAATGGTACATAACGGTTATCTGCACTGTTGCCTCAACATATGCCATGTTTTTCCTCTCTGTATGAGTACAAAAAAAAAAAAACAGACTAAAATACAGTTTTGTTGGATGGAGAGAAATCCTGATTTTAAGGGAGTTTCTAGGGAAGACTCTCTGGAGAAGTGGCTAAGCTGTGAGACATTCAGCAGTTTTTAATTCCAATGAAATCCTACTGTATTAAAGGGCCCGTATTGTAGAAAGTGAGATTTCCCTCTCTTTTGGATTACGGTGCAGGTTGAGCTGCTATATGATTTCTGTGAAAGTATTAAAAACGCTCAATATGCAGAGAAATGCACTTTTACTGTGCCTTCTGTAAGGCTGTGATGTCACAACTACGCAGTCACCGCCCCCAGAACAACCAGGGTTGCAAAACCCTCGGCAGAGCTGATGTGTTCAACAGAGGTTGAATAGAGGTGCTGCAGCAATGGACAATATGAGAAAAATAATGTGTTTTTTGAATATCAACACTATGAAAACGGACCTCCCATGGCTGCAGGAGATTGTTGTTTACATGGTTCTGTTTAAATCAGTCTAAAATAAAAACATAATCGCTTGCATTCATTATTTTTACAACGGAAAGCTCAGTCTTGCATTTGCGTGATGACGTCAGTACATAACGTGACGTGTGGTGCAAAAGGACGTGACAATGTGTGGTGGCACCAGTGAAGCAGGGTAATAGTTGTCAGAGAAAGACGGAGAGAAGCATATTGAGCTTTTGAAGATACTTCAAAGTAACTGCACAATAAGCAAAATGTTGGCACTGGAGAAGTATTTCTACTGCAGATGAAACCATTGAAAACACCTCTGAACTCTGCTGAAAAACTAAAATATGTACATAGTTTTAAAAAAAAAAAGTTATGCAGCGTTAGGAAAAAAAATGTTCATGTTTCTCAATTCGATGAAAAAAAAAAAAGCCCAATTTTTGTATCGTTTTTTACTTCATGGCATAATTGCATTACTTTAATCATTTATTATAGTTTATTGACTTACATAAACTTTTATCTTAGATTGTACAGATTTTAGGGAGATATGAAGTATTTGGAGATACTCACAGTATCTCAGGCATCACAGTAGGCAGAAATACCACTGCATAATTTACACCATTTTTTTGTAGACACCAAAAATACAAGTATGAACCTGAAAATGAGCATAATACAGGACCTATAAGTATACTTCAAGTACTGACAACCACTGAGGTGTTAACAATGTGATACCCCTATAAGTATAAACTACAGGAATAAACATGCCATTGAAATCAAACGGCGCTGGGGACATCCTCCTGTTGATCAGGCAGGTCTACAGCGGTCCTGTGAGGACTTCTTTGATCTCTCGGATGTCGGGTGTTCACTAAAGACAGTTAATTCAGCTAAAGAATTCACCGACAGCTCACCGGCAACACATTAACAGGCATTACTCCCTACACTTTCTGCCCGTCTGAGGTGTGTTCCAGTCAACGCACGTTTTGCTACTTCTGAAGCCCCGCAAGTGTAATTACACTCTGACTAATCCCCTAGTTTGCTGGAACCTCTTTCATGCAAGTGTGAAGGCTTTAGTGAGGCAAACCGTCCAGCGCCCGCCCCTCCCGATCCCAACTCCCGACTGCACGCAGTGATGGGTGTACCTCTGAAAACCCCATCAGGATTAGAGAACCCACTCTCTCTTTCTCTCTCCCTGCTCTCTAGCTAATCTAATCCTCCTACCTTTCCTGCCGGATGTCTCCTGATTGAGGGGAATAGATAAAAGACTCTGTTTGAGTCCCTGGCTGTGAAAATCACAGCACTCGCTCAGTGTTCCTCTCCCCTCCATGTGACACATTCACATTCTCTCCCTCATTCCTGGAACTGAGGCTGAACAAAGAGACATGCTTTAATTTCAAAATGACTGGCCTCAGGCAAGCTTTTTCTTGTACAGAGTGCACCAATTTGTTTGTGCGCACAGAGCATTGACATGGTGTGTTTGTGTTTGGATAGATGCAAAACATAGACGTGAGTGCGCATTCAGGAGATGATAGATGGGAACACGAATACACAAACACACAGTCGTCGAACAAAAGCCACAGGCGTCCATGTAATGAGTCATTTGTTAATAGATCAGGTATTATACCAATGCTTGCCAACATGACAGTTTAATGCCACTGTGCCTCAAATGAATGAAACCTCATAGTCTCATCAGCTGCAGTAAAGGTTTAGTAAAGCATCACGGGCTTTATTCCAAAGTTAGTTGTCTGTAAGCCTTTTCATTTTTTATTCAGCAGGTGGGATAGTATTCCAGCAGACAGATTAGGTGAGACACAAGAAAAGACACTCTGGTGTGATTTAACCTCAGGCTGGTGGTGGGACATGTCACTCTAGGGGGAAGCACAAGCACTTAACTGTCTCTTGGAACAGCGTAACGCTGACTTTGATCTTAAAATAGCTGAATATAGAACACAAAGTGCAACACCGAGCAAGGACTATAGGATGACTCCTACCTTGTAGACACATGGAAACGAAAAAAGTCACGCTGTTGTCACATGAGACTGCAGAGTCTGATGGTGTTAACCAGAGCTGGGTCCTCCAGTACTCAGCACCTTGAAGTTATCAACCCAAATTACCAGGTACCAAGCCGTATCAAAACTTCTCCAGGCAAGCAAGAAAAAGAAAAGTCAAAATTCTCTGATTCCAGCTTCTTAAATGTGAATATTTTCTGGTTTATTTCCTCCTCTATGACAGTAAACTCAATATTTTCAGGGTGGCGGACAAAACAAGACATTTGAGGAAAACACATATCTACAATTTTTACAATTTTTGTGACATTTTATAGCCCGAACAACTAAACAAGAGAAATAATCAAACAGATTAACTGAAAATGAAAATAATCATTTGTTGCGACTCGGCCAGCAGCTTCTATGACACCACCGCTGTCTTCTTCAGAAGTTACTTCAGTTAACATATTTTTTCCTCAGCTAAATGACTCATCTTTTGTGTTTAAACTTCACTTGGATTTCACTGAAGTGAAAAGTGCTAGAGGCGGGCGGGTTCGTGTGCTAGGTTTCACAATCTGTTATATGGATTCCCTGCTAACTTTACCCTAATTAGCAATCATGGTGGAGTTACACTTTTTTAAAGCCACTGCGAGGAACTTTCATTTTGTGTTGATTCTGGTGACCCCTGTGGACAGAAGAGATATGAGCACCACTGCCTTGTGTCTAAAGATCCTGATCTCACCTGTCACTGAAAGAAAAACAACGTTTCATCAACTACTTTTCTTTTTTTTTTTTTTTTTTTAAACACAGCTGTTTGCAGTACGCATGGCAATGAGGTAATGTGGCTGTGTAAGATTAATACCTGTAATATGACCACTGGACTACGGAGCAGCTTCTTTCCTCAGGCTGTCAGACTCATCAGTACATCCTCAGCACTCCACCGTAAAAATAGCTTTAAATTTGATGACTTATTCAAGCGGCATAAGACAGAATCCGACCCAGTGACAGGCGTGAGGAACACCTATAATAATTAATTAGAAATAGACAATCTTCTTGCTTGCTTGTGTAGCCTCTTCAAAAGTACTTGTAGTATGTTTAAGTAAAAAGTGTATTAAATGTATAGTATTTCATTGGTATTGGTATCACATCATTTTTTAAAATCAACACCCAGGCTTAGTGCTGACAGTGCTGCACTTATTTACCGGTCTGTTTTTGGTTCATCTACATGTTCCCAGGAAAGGAGAAGACCGACAGCTCTCCTCAATATGCTTCGCTGCTGTCAATCAGGAGCCCGTCGTGCCCTGTGCTTCACAGTTTTCACGCTGATCTACAACCAATGCTTCAGCCCGGCAATAACATATAAGGGGCAGAGATACATCTAGCCCAGTCTGAGAGGAAAACAAGACATCACTGCCAAAGGGCTGAGTGATAGCTCTATCAGACACCCTCTCTCTTTCTCTCTCTCTTTCTTTCTCTCTCTCTCTCTTTGCCTCTCAGCACACAAACAAACTTTTGTCCTGGAAATGCAGACGCAGTCTGTTCATACTGCATCAGCTGTGGTGCAAACCTGCGAGGGAAGGTCTTCATTTCCTCAAGTACAGCAAACACTCCATCTTTTCACATGCAAAATTAAAAATCAAGTGTGGTCTCTTATGTCAGTTCAGTGTATTCATAGCTTTTAGTGAAAATCTAAAAGAAATGAGGGGGAAAGAGCCCCAAGCTGACTGGACTAATTTGGTAGAGGCCTTTGGGTGATAGCCCAGGCTGTTCCACACAGAGGAGGATGACTGCTGCTCCAGCAAACTCGGAGTGATTTGGTGAAGCTGAAGGCAGCAGCCAGACTGATGTTTGCCAAACTCTCCTCCACTTTCAAATAGGGACTGGAATGAATAAGATTTTAGTGATTCACCTTATTGGCCTGATTTTTTTTACTTCTGATCAAAAAGGCCTGCAAAGAAGGCTGAGAGCTAGCTGTAGCAGTAGTCTGTCATCATTTCAAATGGATAAAATGAGAACATATTTTTTGCAACATTTTTCACGTAGGCTTTAAAACATGCTAAGCCTGCCTGTGGCACTAATTGTGTTATAACACAGGATATTTACACCTGCTGACGAACGTGCTGCTCGGTTGGGAAACACTTGTGATGCACGCCATTCCTGAAATTAAAGCCCATGTTGTGCAGAAAGGTAATTCAGCATATTGTTGGTTCCACACTGACTTGAAGTTATAATTTTACAGACTTGACAACTAGCATGGTTGTCATTTTTCTTCTTGAAATGAAGCTACGCTTTGGACTAGGAGTGTCATTATTCTTTAAATCCATGACTACATTAGACTCTGTTTTAACATGATTTGTCGTCATTTACTTTTAATTCTTCTTAAAAAAAATAACAGCTTGACTTCATCCTGGTGGCTTTTTGCAGGTAGGGGTTAGGCAAGTTCAGATAATAATCACCACAAATAAAGTTTACAACAAGTCCAACAAAGAATACCTCCCTTTAAATAAGCCAAAAAAAGCTGAAGATGAAGAAAATTGTTTTCAAATTTCAATATCTCAGACACTGGAGTTACCTGCAGTACCATACCCTGTATAATCTTCATGTGCGCAGCATACAGTAAGTATTGGAGCTAGCTGTAATGAACCTTGAAGTGTTTTTAGATTGTTTCTGGTCTTTGGACAGGAGTGGGGTATCACCAATATGAATTGGTGATTGAAAATACAAGCTAATTTCCCCTACTTTGGACATTTTCTTCCTCTCCACCACGACACCACACATTAGTTTGATGCCATTATTTTTGAATGTGCAGCTTTCAGAAAAACCTGCCAGCATCAATAGAAGGATTTAATATGCTTGGAGGCAAACGATACCAAAGGATCCCAGAAGTTGGTTCTCAACTGGAATCAGTTCTCAATTCCAACCTCATATCCTGTCTGACATCCTGCTGTCCTGTTTCCATCTCAAACACCAGCTGACTGGATATCTGACTTCCTGACACAGAGTTTGCAGCCAATCAGGATCAACGGTTGGTGCTCTGATAGTTTCTACAGGAACACTGGGCCCCAGCTGGCATGTGTCCTCACCCCGCTGCTTGCTCTGTACAGAAGCAAGCAGGACAGTGTGTACACCAACACCCCCACCCGATCCATCCCATGTCATCAAATTTTCAGATGACATGGACCTTCTTTCCCCGGCTCAGACTCAAGATCATGACCAAGTACAGTACCGACTGAGTTCATCAGGCGAACAATCCAGGCCTGGATTACAAGATTACAAAAACAAAAAGGCTTTAGAAAGCGTCACAAGGTGCAACTTCAACACAACAATGAGGCTGTCGAAGATTAACAATCAACAGTTCAAGTCCCTTTGGATCATCAGGGCGATTTTCACAACCTCCTCTCACCTTTTCACTGTCTGCTTCATGAGCTTTTCATTCAGCTGCTGGTTCCACTCACCGAATATCAAAAAATAAGAAGCATCATCAGAGCATTGTAGCTAACAATAACAGGACGCCACCAATGAAGCTCCACCACAATTCAAAAAATGACACAGCCCAAAAATCTAGCAGCAATGTGAACAACCCTCCCTGAACAGAGACTTTAAAGTCCACCTCCTGGGATGCAGAGCTGATTGCAGAGGGATCCTCCAAGAGGCTATTGCCTTCTGAACCTGAACCTCTTTCCACTGTTGCAATTTGCAGGAAGTACTTGTTACTCTTCATGAAAACATAAGCCCCCTTGTATGCATGGGATACTGAACACAGGTTCAAATCTTTGGACAGCTTGTGCAAAACCATTTTTAACCTGGGTCATTGAAGACCTGGTGCAAAAAAACACAGCTCTGTCTCTGCTCTGGCACTGTGCACGCTCACTCACAGCCATGGCTTACTAGGACACTTAATGGAATGGAGCCATTGTTAACAATATTGGTCACACCTGTGCTTTTCCTGCTTTGACAAGTCAAAATGTCTGTCCTGAACAGGGTCTATTAGCTGATGGGAGGCTGCCTGGATTGCAACCTCAGATGACAAGGGGAGTCAGTGGGGCTCGGCCACCTCTCCCAGCAAACACAGCTGGACACCAGAGTGGGACTGAAAACAGCCTCTGAAGTGTAGAGACAGGGGATACAGTAAGAAGGTGACTTACAGCGGCTCCCATCACTCCGAGGATGAGACGACATGGCAGTAGGCGAAAAACAGCGTGTGGCGCCGCAATACTTACACATCTTACTCTGTGAATAGAGTATTTATTTCGACCAAAGCAGAGGTGATTGTGGAAAGACAAATACAAATGTTTTGGTGAGTTTTAATTTGTTTATATGGAGCTTGAATTAAGTGTGTTTTATGATGAGGTGACAAGGCAATTAAGCTCATCTTAGTTTGGTAAAAGAGAGAAACTTGACTACAGAAGGTGCATGGTTGTATATTTTTGTTTAGTAAGAAAAACAGGTGTAAAAAAATCTCTCTTTACATTACATACGGTGGGCTGGGGCTAGCTGGTTAGCATGCTAGCTTCAGTAGAAATCTCTACAACACAGCACATAGACATCTTTGACATAACATCAGTACTGCTGTTTCTTCACACTGTTGATAACGATTATTTTAAACAGAAATTCTGACCATATCTTACAAATTACCCCCTTAAAAAAAGGGTCTTAGCTGTTAGCACTTTCTGTTAAAGACTGACTGTTTGCCTAAGAGATGGGGGACATCATAGCCACCATCTGCTTGTATCTATATTAACCTACAGCAGGTAGGACACCTGTAGTTACAATAGTAAGCCAAGTTCGTACCTGCAGCCAGGGTGTGGGCAGATTTAGGTAAACAGGTCTGATCATTCAGGCTAAACATGTTTGCTTCAGTTTGAAAGAGTTATAACGGGCATAATGACCTTGCACTTGCAGTTTGAGTAACCACAACCACCCTCTGCACTTTGCCTGTTTTTGTAATGCAAGTTTACTTATTTGTGTCCCTTTTGTGCCCGCCATTTCAGCTGCTACTCATAAATGATGCTCATTACAGTGTGCTGAATTCAAATTACCACTCCCACAATGGCACATGTGTGATCTCTGATTTCAAACCTCCAACAGGTGTGAGGCACGGAAAAATGAATCTCCTGCTAATACTGAGTGCGAATTACCAGCATGAACAGAGAGAGAGGAAAGGGAGGCAGTGTGTGAGAGTGGGAGAGAACATATGGCTTTAATAAAATGCAACATTGCCTTAATGCCGGGTCCAATAGTCAGTGGCTCGGAGCCTAAAACATTTTAACTGAACATCTAATTTTTAGAATTATTCATACATGTGAGGAACTGGCAGTCCTTTAATATGCTGCCATTTTAAAATAATAACAACTAACAGACATCATGCATCACCAGTTTCTGTTTAACTTAAAAAAAACTGGATAGAAGTGCAGGAAAGTTCTCCAACTCTCCGACTCACTCGACGGCATTCGGAGCTAACAAGCAGAAAGCAGCTGCCTAGCCCAGAATTAAACAAATCTACTAATTAATTCTTAGTTTGTTAATTAAGAGTCAGTGGCATAATTATTTGTTAATTACTTCACCATGTTGACATGTCGGCAACAGGTTGGAGAAATAAGGTGCATGGTTAGTTGGTGCATTTTGTGGATTGTATTTGCGCCGCTGCCTTTTTTGTAAACACCGACTGTCAGGCTAATGCGTCTGTGTAAATACATGAATAAATACAGCTTGGCAATGGTCAATGCTGCATTAATTATATACGCGCAGAGTGAAGTGTCTTCATGAGATGCATTGACGCAGTTCCGTGCAGCAGATGGATGGTCTAGATTGAGGATCAGAGGTGAGGCTAGCAGAGGAGATGGGGGTGGAGGGAGATTGGTGAAGCAGATGATAGGTGGGTGTCGAAGATAGTGAGAAGCAGTGGGGGAGCATCTGTTCAGATCAACCGAGTGCACGGCAGCAAGACAAAAAAAAATAAAAAAATGTTCAGCATTTCACAGAAAAATGCTCATAAACATGAGTACAGAAAGAAAAGGCACCTCCTTTAGGTTCCCAGCCAATTTTTGGCCCACTGAGGGATCACCACCTTGACAATGCGCTGCCCACACAGCCGCTTCCTCGCTGTCTGCAGAGATTTGTGAATGACAACTTCTCCGCAGGGGAAAGACAGACGGGCGATGACGAGATTTGTTGATTTCCCGGCAAATGGGGCGAGAAAAGGCGGCAACACGTGAAGAGGGGATTGTGTTCGTGTTTCGCGGACACCTCCAACTGTCCCCATGATAAGCATGTGTTATGCGCGCCACCTCGATGCGCACGGATGCTTCTCAAAACTCCACTGTTTAGTTGAAGTGCAGTAAGTAAGCAAGTTAGTAACTTTATTTATATGGCATCGTTCGAAAGACGTCACAAAGTGCGTCGGAGGCAATAATGCAAAAACACAAGTAAAGCATCTTAAGTAAAGTAGGAGAGAGTTTCAAAGTTTTGAAGCTCCTTAAGCCTAGATTGAGGAACCGACAAACCTTTAGAGACCGACTGGTGACACAGAGCTGCACGTGGGACGGGATTAATAGAGTCTGGTGTTTACGTGCAACAATGAATTTCATCTGGACAACGGTGGACATGCGCAAAGGTGATGTCATGTCACATATTCCACTTCCTCGTCGAATAATTGATCTCTCTTCTGCGTGTGTTTGAGCAGCTCCCTGTCCCGCTATACCTATCTTCGTCTTTGTTAAATTCTCTAAGAGTTTGTCTTAAAAGTTTGTATAACCAGTTCACCTTAGAGGCCGCCTTCTTTGGTAGGTGGGGAAACGTACATCACCACACATAAATAATTAGCTTGTATTGTTTACATGGTTATGAAAAAGTTTAAGCTACCCATCTGCAACCGATTTAAATTGTGGTTCGCTTTGGGCCTGTTTATTCTGATTGACGTGTTTATATGGAGCATTTTTATTCTGTTTGGGCTTTAATAGGAATATTAGTGTCTATGCAAACACATCTAGCGTCACATGAGACCTGAGTCAACAGTTTAGCAGCAGCATTTTGGACGACTTGTAAAAGGATCCAGGGAGATTTGCAGAGGCAGATGAAAAAGGAGTTCCAGCATTCAAGACGAGAAGATATAAAAGCATGAATTTACAATTTCGATCTCCACTTGAGACATAATGAGCTTGAGCTTTGCAATGTTTTTCAGCTGGAAAAAAGTATATCATCGAGGTGTCATGCTGGTCAAGAGTCTGTGCCTGGCCGATAGCAAAATCGCAAGAATAAATTCAAGATGATATCCTGAGAAAAAACAGATTTTATATCATTATTTAAAATCGCATCCCAGTTTCCTCCCTGGTTCTTCTCCTCCTTTTCCCGAGGCAAGTCTCGCAGTGACTTCAGTCAGACTGCAGAAAACGCCCGGAGCTCTAAAGCTACTCTCTAACTTGTAATTTCATTGCAACGGGAGTCACACAGGCAATACATTTCTGCTCTGCCTCTCAGACTCTTAAAAACAGCATGGCCTCAACAGAAAGAGATGCCAGAGCGCTTTGTTCAAATATTGATGCAAACCTCTCATCTGTCATCTCTGGACACAGACATGTACACACACACGCACACACCACACACAAAACTGAAGCACTGCTGGGGAGACCGTTTTCCTTACACACGCCAGATGTCGTCCAATCAAAACAGGAACAGACGAATGTTGACTCTTTGCTCTGATCGCCGATTTCACGCTCAGATGAGCACTTTTTTTTCTCCCCCCGTGTTGATTCGATGAATTTATGTTCATGAAAGACAGGAAAAATGTCCAAAAACATCTGCTTGTTTTGCCTTTATCAGCAAAGCCACTGCTTCACACTCAGACTAACACTCACACATGGGAGCTGCTCAGTAAAAACCAAACTCTTATCTGTTGGACAGCAGCCCCACTGGAGCAGCAGGGGGTAAGGAGCCGTGTTTAAGGACACCTGGATGGCGGGGGAAAAAAAAAAAAAAATCAAGGAGGGGTAAGCATGACTCATACATCAAGATTTCTCCTGCAGATCTTTGATGAGAAGTGCAGTAGGTGTTTGTGAATGCATCACACAACAGGCTTCTGTTGCTTTAGTGTTGGTGGAATGGAGATAACACAGACTGTCAAAGCTGCAGCGTCCAGCTCACTTTAGGAAACAGAGTCAATCTTTGATACTTCACTCGCCTTCTGAAATCCTCTTTGGCTGCATTGTCTTTATAGTGTTTACAGTAATGCTGTAATGTTTTTTGTGCAAAATGGATGCTTGTGAATGTGACACTTGAGATAAGAGAGAAGATCTGAGTTGACTACAATGTCGATAAATATTTCTTGCCCTGGGTCTCGTCTCTGAGGCAACACACCATAAGGGCAACCAAAGGGCAAAGTCCATTCATCTTGAGGTGGACTCAAGAAAGTCGCAGTTTGTCACCCAACAGTAAAGAGAGTGGTCTTGTTTCTTATCGAAACCCATAACCTGAACCTTGTAGAGCCGGTTCTGAAAATGAGCTGTCTTACGTGTAGGTGTTGTATTTAACTACAGGCAAATACTGTACTTTTTATTCCACTACATTGAGTTGGTAACTACACTACATTTCAGTTCTATTTGTTAAAAAAAAGACAAAAAAAAGGAAAAATATATGAATCTGCATCTTTCATCATTCTGTTTATTTTTGTGAACTACATATCTATGCAAATTATATTTATATTACTACTACAGCTACTACTAATTCTAATATTATTACATATGTTTATGAATGTCTCTTTTTATTATACTGTTATTATACTTAACTTCAGAGGTTCCTCGAGGAACCCCTGTGGAGAAGTTCCCCTAGGAACCTTTTTGGACTGAAACGGTTCCTCCACAGCGGCAGTGCTGAGGAATAATGTTCCTTGAGGCTCCTCTACTTCTAAGAGTGTACAAATCTAATTAGCTCTCCTCTTAAATAACTTAAGATGTCCACATGGCCAGACATCATGTTGGGACTTTTACATACTTTCACTGTGCTAAGGCGACAGTCATGTTGGTGCTGGTGACGTATGTAGCTCGAGATGATGTAGTTCACCGAGTTGGTTTCACACAGAACTAAAAGATACTTTACCATCTTTCCAACAAACTGCGATTTTCTGGAGTTAGAACATTTTACTATGCCGCGAATATTTTTAGCGGAAGGTATCTTAATTAGGGTTGTTGGAGCAATGTATGGAGAACACATTCACAGCTGATATTTTCCTAAAATGTAACAAAAACTAAAGATAAGTTCAGATCTATGATTATTAGTTCTCTATTAATGAGACATTTAGGTATTTTCGCCTTTGTTGGGTAGCTGATGGACAGAGATGTTGAGAGATTGTAATTTTTAGTAGAGTTAGTGCATTAATAATGCAGCCATTTACACGCCATTCAAAATTGTTTTCCTTGTGCAGCTGACGTAATGGAAAGCAAGACACACAAATGCATGAAAAATTATAGCACACCTTACTAACACTGTAGGTTGTGCTCTGCTGTTTCTGAACCATAGAAATATATGTTGATTTATTTTTTTATGCATGCTGCTAAAGATGCACAAACCAGTACACGTGTGTGTGTGTGTGTGTGTGTGTACAGTTTGTGTGCATGAACGTGTGTCACCTACAAACACCCAGGTGGTATATGCGTCTTCATCGGTGTTGTGACAGCTTGCCAGCCTGGTTTTGGCAGGCGGGAGATAGTGCTTCCCTCAGCTCTCCCCGTAATCAAAGAGTAAACATGCCGAAGCAAAAGTGGGTTACCTGGATGTCAAACTGACAAAAAAAGTCTCCCATCGCTATCCCATCAAACACTTCTCTATAAGACTTTGCTCATACACAAATTTATATTGGGAGGGGAACAAACTCATCTAAATAAATGCCAAACACATTTGTATATGGTTTTATATTCAGTGAGAGAAGGAATTCACCAGAAGACGTTTCCCCTCCAGCGAAGAAATGAGGAGTGTAAACTGAAAATATGACAAATTAGCTTTAGGATCAGTTCATATCAGGGTAGAGAGCAGGGATAATCCGTGAAAATCCACTCATACTTGTGACTTGACTCTTCTTAACTTATAGCGACTGGGCCTCAGTGATGGACAGTGCCAATTTGAACAGAGACTCATTGATTACAAACAGAAATGTTTTCTTACGTCAAAGTTTGGCTTCAATATTTCGGTCCTTATCCTTAAAAGTTTTCCTTAAACTCTGCTTACACTACTCGTTCTTTTGTGCGCTGTCACCTGAGCTGATGATTATTTTCCAGAGCCTGAGCAGAACATGCTGATCAGTCATTAAAGTTAGAATCTTTAATGTTTGAATGAAGTCAAACCCCATTTTTGATACTACTTTACTCAGCAGTAACCACCCAATTTATTTATATTCTGTAAATACCTGTACTTTTAGTGGTGGCGGAGTCTGCCATTTCTGCAAAGTAGTCAAAGTCACAGAAAACAATTACTTTTTTGTAAAGTTATCTCATTAACATCCGCCTCGGTGTTTACTGTTCACTTCTCTACAGCTGTGTCAGATTCAGTTACTGTTAATGGCAATAAACATTTCCCACCACTGATAACTCGCAGCAAAAGCACTGAACTGGCGAAACAGAGAGTGGCTATTATTGTGAAGCAGTCACAGGATTCGCAGTGTTTTGTCACTGAGGTGAGCGCAGACTGCGATCACTAATAAAAAATTAATCAACAAAAACAAGACATCTTCTGCACTTTTTGACAGCAGAATGCTTTTCAATAAAAAGTTATGAAACAAGAAGGAGCTGTCAGATCAAAAGGTTCACCACAAGCTTCTCAGCGAGCTAACAGACGTCTCTAACTGTTCTCTGCTGTTGTGTGGAAGACACAACACTCAAGGCATGATGGAAAAACAGATTTCTTTATTAAAAACAATGTGAGTTTGTTTGGCTGCTCCAGGAATTCTGGGACCTGTAGTATCAGCCAGGAATGAAATCTTGAGCTTTATAACTGGTTGTCTGCCTAAAAGTCTTGACTGGAATTAAGACTTCAGGTGTCTACTAG
Organism: Pagrus major; assembly: GCF_040436345.1. Lineage (NCBI taxonomy): Eukaryota > Metazoa > Chordata > Actinopteri > Spariformes > Sparidae > Pagrus > Pagrus major. The sequence continues at coordinate 22,548,612 of NC_133226.1, forward strand.
TAAATGTTTTCATGCTTAAAATGTTCAAAAAACATAATTTTCGCATTCTGTCTATAGATGCAGCACCCTCCGTTTTAAGTGCCTGTCTCTTTAAGACCCCCCCTGCTCTGACTGGTCAACCTTCACATGCCTGAGCAGGCACTGCCCACTGTGTTTCCGTAGCACGTCTGCCAGGTTTTTGCAACCATGGCCTTGCTTGTGGCATGGCTGACGGCGGCTATATAGTTGAGACATCACAAGGTTACGAGGTCCAGACAGCTCACTTGAAGGTTCTGAGTCCGAGGCTGTGTGCATTTCTGTGCGTTTTAATAATTTCAGTGTTTTTATAGCATCCAGACCTGCTGTATAAACACAAAAAGATTCATTTTCTACAACACGGGACCTTTAATACTCAGCATCTCCTTTTCATTGAGGTTACGGTCTTTGTCTCATATATTTATTCAGACAGGAATATTGCACCTCAAAAGGAGAAGACCATAAATGTATCTTATCACAGATAAACCTGATTACAGCCAGTCACTTGGGTCAGTTTAATCATCTGCACCTATGGAGAAGAACGGAGGTAATATCTTTGATTCGTTCACATGAACAACAAAGTCACTTCTGAGTAATGACAGATGCAGATATAGGATGCCTTTTTTAATACGGTATATGCGGCACCTTTATTGCCTCATCTAACAGCGTTCATTCTCTGGTTTTGCTCTGTTGTCGTTTAGAAAGCGAGCCTCCGTTGACTGACAGTGATAGCAGACAAAAGAAGATAATTGCTTACTTACTCTTTTCCCATATAGCCTTTGATCCATTTTGTCTTTTCTGACAGAGAAGAGACAGCGACATAATTAAAGGCTTTGTGTGGCGTATACAATCTCGGCTGCAATCACACTGGCAACCTGACAGCTCACTCTAATGTGAGTGTACTTTGTACGGGGGCCTCGATAAATAAGTAAAAACCCGAGAAAACAATCCTCTCACACTCTATTTCTCACATTTTTTCCCTCCACTTCTCCCAGAGAGCTTTAACAGAGACCACAAATAAAGAGTGGGACTCTATTATTGGATGAATTTATGAATAAATCACCGCTGTGTGGCCATATGTGAGAAAAGGGCTTAAAGCATTCAACTTAAAGCTGCTTTGTCATCTTATCAGATGTTTGGCAGGGTGGAAATGAGATTCAATAAAAAAAAGTTAATATCCTGCAAATGACTAGGCACACATCTTCTGTATTAATATCATTAATCATCTGTCATCATGTTCAAGGTTGATAATGAGGGGAGCTAAAATTTAAGCTTTTTTCTTCTTAACTGCACGTCATCCGTTTCATATTGTTTGGTTTAAAATTACTTATAACAGAGAGAGTCTGGATTGCACGTTGGGTATGGCAGCACTCCTTTCCAGAAGACTTTTGACTCAAGTTTGATGCCGGCGGCTTTATCAATAGCACAGATGGCTGTTGACACGGCGTGGTGGTGGTGTCGGCGGTAAATAACAAATAAGTGCACGACTTGGCTTCGTGCAAACAATACAAGCTACTGATATATGTTATTTCAGATCAATGTGACAGGTTCAAGACTGAGACTCAGCAGCCTTCGGACAAAACAATTCCCAATTACTTTAATGCATTGAACCCAATCGCCATAGCAGCCCGCTGCCTGTAATTTGTGTTGCGTTATCCATCAGGATGTAAAGAAGAAGCTTTGGAGCTTTAAACTTGATGGATTGAATTTATAGTCTGCTGTTTCAGTTGACATTCTCCAGAGCACTACATTTACATTTGTTATGTTAAAGGGGCACTCTGCCGCTTTTACACATGAGGAGCGGTTTAGTCATAATTCGAGTGCCACTTAGTCTGTGAATATAGGTGCATAATTTCTTCTGTGGCTCTGAGAGAAACAATGACTACAGCCTCGTTCAGACTGCTAGCCAAAATCACTTTGTTTTTTGGCATATCTATATTGTATCCATATTGATTTTAGAATGTGTGGACAGAGAAAGACCACATGAAAAAGAGACTTTCACAAATCAGATCCAAGCCCCATTTGGAGGTGGTTCGAAATTTGACTCCAGTTTTCTACAGATGCATCCGAGTCCGTACGCTCCGGTTGAAACGGATTTCAATATGTCTTTTGCGTCACTCCGCAACGTGACATACGACGACAGTGTCAAATCCAGAGTGACAGGAGTGCATCAGAGCAGCTCAACAGAATCCGTGCCGCTATTAGCAGACAATATGGAGGACAACACAGAGACCATCAGTCCATCAGTTCTGCTCCACAACTTGACAGCGCAATTGTTTTGAAGGCGAGATGATGGATCTCCACGTTGGAGAGCTGTATCACTGGTGTTGCAGACAGCTACATCGTTACCACAGCAGCCCTTGCAGATAGGTTGGTGATGAGTCCGGATGCACAAATCTGATTTGATTATTTGCAGATAACCGAGCAGACGGTGCATCTTAAAGATTTGATTTGAGATCAAATCCGATTCGCCTATTGTCTAGGGGCCTCTCTGACGTGATACTGCCAACATGCTGATGTGCAGCAGGCATAATGTTTACCACCTTCACCATCTTGGTTTAGTGTGTTAGCATGCTAATATTTGCTGATTTGCATGAAACATAAATTACAGCTGAGGCTGATTGAGTGCTGTTACTTTTGCAAGTGTCTTAATCAAAATCAAAAAGTTCAACCTTGTGGTGGTGCGAGATAAAAAAGCCATGGGGATCACCAAAGTCATTAGGATGCATGCTATGGGGACCATGGAAATATGTACTAATTATTATGTTAATCCATTCATTAGCTGTTGATAAGTTTCACTTAAAAACTAAAAATATCAACCTCATGATGGCACACAGAAAAAGCCAGGGCTCATCAAAGGCAGTTGGCTTCATCTTCTGAGGACCGTGGATGTCTTCACGAAATGTTTCATGTCCATACATCCAATAGTTGTCGTGATATTTCAGTCTGGATCAAAGTGGTGGAAGAACAAGCCAACATTGCCATCTCTAAAGCCACACCGAAACATCATCAGGGTTATATTTGCTCAGGCTTGGAGACTTCAAAGCTGGGATATTAAGTTTGACAGACACGAGCGTTTACCAGGCAGGAAAAGGTCTGAAGAAAAACTACCGAGTTGCACGGTAGGAATTGTTGGATAAAGCTTGACCAATCCTAGAGACCTAAAGTCAGAATATCTCGGCCTCAGCTATGTGCTTTGATTTTTTTAAAATCTCTCACAAGTCTCCCCGCTTTATCAAAGTGCAGACTAAATCACTTGATTTTCAAGTCATAGTAAATTTGCTGTTTTATTTTTGCCAACTTAGCCCGTGAAGTCTGTGCATGGAAGACTCTGTAACTGATGAGTGAGCACACTGAGCGAGTTTGCAGCCATCAGACGAGAAGTCAAAACATTATTAATCATGAATTTCGCAGCGGAAGAATATATCATTGTTCAACCTGTGACACTGATTGCGGCACATTATATTCCACAGTCTGACTTCCAGCTTTACAGTAGAGATTAAGAGCTATCAGATGTTTCAAGTTCAGCTTTAAGGCTTTATGAAAGCCTTGAACACTTCCAAAGGCTTATCTATAATTTGAAAACACTCTTTCTACTTTACAGAAAGGTGTTCTGCCAATATCAGTCGGACTCATTCAGCCATATCTGCTTCACTTTCCTTTTTATTAAGAGGTCATGAAAGAAAAGATAGTCACACGATCCTCCTCTCCTGCTCATGATACTTATTTCTGAATATATGGTTGAAATAGCAAAGTAAAGGCAATAGAATCGACACCGACACTGGCTCCGGGGCTGAAGAAAAAGGACGCTGGCCAAAAGCCCATCAGAAAAGCAGACAGTGGTCTCTTGACATTTAAAAATGCATGACAATCAAACACCTGTACAGTGCTTTTCCATGTCCCCAAGCATCCTTGCATATATCAAACGGGAAAGATCTCCACTGGCCCCTGAAAAATGCAAGAACTTAAGTAACTTTATCCTGCTCCTCCTCTCTCGCAGAGAACAATTCTCCCACCTAGTCTCTGATTTTCTTTAGCGAGCAGCGGTTGGTGGTTCAAAGCACCGCGCCTGAGCCCAGTCTGCCCTGCATTTTACGTCCCAGTGGAGGCCTTCAAACATTACTTTTAACTGCCCCAGTAATGCAGTCTGAGTGGATGGCGAATATGTGATCCGGCCCAAAAGCTCTCCAGTAAATGGCATGTGATTGAGATAACATGAATAATAAACAAGAGAACAAGGTTGAGGTAAAGGTTGTATTTAAAATCAGATGCTATAGTCTGCTGCTAGCCAACCAAGTCATCCACTGACAGAAGGATAAATATGATTTCTGCCAAGCAAAGCGGATGCAAGTCCCCGCTTCACTGTGCAATACATTACTAATGAACAATTTCCCTTTTTACCCCTTAATAACTTAAGAGTCCCAGTGTACTGCGCCAAGGATTCCTAATGAATCTTTAAAGAAACAGAGGAAAGCAGCAAAACAACAAGAATTGAGATCTTTTAAGGCTGAACACCCTCATTTGTCAAGCTCAGATGGACACGGCGGAAGAAGCATAACAACACAACCTCCTCGCTGTTGTCACACAAATAACGCTTCACTTCAAATAACCAAGCAAATGAGCAAGTGAGCAAGTGAGCGAAGCGAGCGGGGCATGCTCAGCACCTTGTGGCACATCCTCTGCACACAGTGTCCCAGATTCCACCTTACGTAACCTGATTATTTGTGCACACCATACAAATACTCGTGACAAACAAAAAAAAAAAGAAAAAAAAAAAAAAGAAAGAAGGCACATTCATTGCTCAGTGTCTCAGGTGGTGCAGGACCTAGGCATTGTAAAGGTTTGCCACCTCAGCACAATAATGTGTGAAATTAAAGCAAGAGAATGCTGAGCAAAGCTAGCTAAAAGACTATAACTGCCATATGGAGGGGGCTGAGACATTAGCTGTCCATGTGGATGTCAGGAGAATAACATCTACCACACAGCCTCAGACAGAAGGCCATCTCTCTTCTCATTAGAAATCCTATTGGACTTTAATTAACAGGTTAAGACCACTATAAATCCGCTGCAAGAGGCCGCCATCAGAGGCAATAACGCCTCAATTAGAAGACCTTGACAGCTTCGAGTTTAAACCCCGAGATCCGCCGTCTCTCACTCTTTCTACCTTCAATCTATCCCACATGCATAAACAAACACCTCATTGATGTGTCTGCTGCGTTGCCTTTGGGCAAAAAGCAAAATGGCACCAAACCCCCAAGCAGAGGAGAGCAGAAGAAGAAGACTGGGGTAGAGTTGTACTGGGCAACTCCCACGTGTGTGTGTGTGTGTGTGTGTGTGTGTGTGTGTGTGTGTGTGTGTGTGTGTGTGTGTGTGTGTGTGTGTGTGTGTGTGTGTGTGTGTGTGTGAGAGAGAGTGTGTGAGAGTGTGTGAGAGAGAGAGAGCGTGTGTGTGTGTATAGCTGCTTGAATTAGAAGCAGGATGCTGCTGGAGCAGAGGTGGTGTCCTCTTCCCCCCTGGAAAAAATCAATGTCTGAGCAGCGTTTGAATAATGCCATGTAAGCTTGCAAATCCTGGCTGATCACTGTAAAAACGCCTAAATGAGAATTTTAAAAACAGGTCATTTTTAAAACAGTCAGAAAACGATGTGGTGAATAAGCTTTTGGCAGAGCAGGTTTGCTTTTTCTACATCGTGTGATCGGGAATGCAACAATTTTATCCGCTAATGGATTAGACGAGAAATGCTGTGAGCGAGCCGAGCAGATCTATAAGCGATTGTGATTAAATGTGGCAGTGGCTATCTACAGGAAAACTGGCGCCTGTTATGATTGCAACACTGCAGTAAAAATGAATATTGTTTTGATTGTCCTGGACGATCTATCTAATGGGAACCCAGAGTGCAATAGTGGCATACAGAATTACAGTGAAGTCACAGCAGGTCAAGGTGAGGCTGCCACTCAATCTTAAAAAAACATGAGAGAGAGGCCCACGGTGCATCAACCTGTTCGGTTCCTGTTTATGCAGCTTGTCGAGTGTGTGTGTGTGTGTGCGTGCGCGCCAATGCATAATGTGCAGGGGAACAGGAGAGGTGAGGAGTAGCTGTGACCTGGTTTTATTGAGCGGAGCGAGCGAGCCAGATTGTGTCTTCACGTATGTGCACGTCCGTCACAAAAGTACGCAAGTCAGCAAAAGTGTGCACGCTCGCCCGAACACGTTCCTCCATTAACGAACGTATTCGCCAAATACCCAGGATTACGGCTAATCCTGAACATTGACTGAACCCACAATGCAACGCGAGCGGGCTAAATGTCAGAAAATGATAATTTCAATTTAAATGTGAATCGTGCAAAAAAAAAAAAAAATAAATAAAATAAAAATTAATTAGAGATTATTTTGTGATGTTTTCTGCTCCAGTTCAGCAGACCGTATGAGGGCAGGAAAGATGAGGGAGGGAGCGATATAAGTATCACAGAAACCTGGATGGCCTCGGGATCAATATCAATTTCCCTCTGCTATACATAAACATCAGACCGCAGCTTAATCCCCGTGCTTTATTAGAATCTATCTAACCTATTCAAACACACATTCTTCACGCAGTTAACCACCCCTGTTTCATATGACAGCAATTAGAATATTCATTAGATAACAATCTCTTTAGCCCAATCGATGGTCTTTTAGCCAAAGGGATCTCTGTAGATATCTGAGTCAAAATCCATGGATATAAAAGGATCCAATTGCATGAGCTTTGTGACTTCTCCAACCCTGGTATAAAATCAATAGACCAGCCCCTCTAGTGGATTTAGCTGCTTGTTAGCAGGCCTGAAACAGCTGTCTTGCCTTGTGTCTTGTGATGTTCTACCCCCATTCTATTTTCGCGCAGTGTTTCAGACCACTTTTTTAGCTTCATTGTGGGTTTATCAGTGCAGTGTGCTCAGGTGAGTGAACACAGCCCCACATCCACTTAGGCTTTTCAATCTCGCTGTGACACGGTCAAATCAGGAGAGTGCACAAGATTAAATCGATGCCTGGCCAGTTGACTGCTTGACGCAGCATTCTTCCAGACCATTTCCTTGGCCTCGCCATCTATCACTCCCTGACCCGAGCAGTCCTCCTCTTTTGTCTCCATTCTCCTATTCTCCTTTCTGGCATAATGGGATCAACACCATCCAGGACAATGCCTGGTCTCGGGAGATGTGACACACTCACTATTGTCGACTTCATAATATCTGTATGCCAAGTGATTTCTTCGCTGAAAGTGCGGTGGTGGTGGGGGGGTGACAAACAGAGGTGACACAGCAACACAGTCTGCGCTAGGAAAAAAAAATCTAATTTACAGTTTGCCCCTGAGGTCAGTCCGACGGACCAGGTCCAACCATCTATCAGATAAATCGGCTTTAGGGCGCCGGCAATCCACTTCAACCTCCACCTTCTGCCAGCTGCCCTGCCAGTTAAGTGACTAAATTGTGCTGCAGTTGAAATAGACAGGAAACACAGCGGATCTGTCGAAGTTCTCCTGGATTTTAAAATATTAAAAAAGGTTGCATGTAATATGGATAGATACACGCACATCACAAGCCTGGGGGAGTATTAAACCATGCATATGAGTTTGAAGGGGAGGTTTGAATGATTGATTGGTTTCATATGCACTTTTATGTTCTGCTTCTTCTCTGCTTTAAACCCGCAGGTGTCAGCAACTTGCAGGCTTTTCGCCCCGTTGTAACCTCCTAACAAGCATCTCACTTACGCCCAAGAAAGACAACCGAAAAGAGGTAGAGCTCCTTCTGTGAAAAGATATGAGACTCATAAACCTCACATGCCAGGAGAACACTGCGCCGCCGTTGCAGTAGCAGAATAATGCTCAAAGCCGAGGCTAAATGTTTGAGGAAATTGCTATTGTTTGGCTGTTGGCTGTTTCTTTTCTAATAGGAATCAACCGAACAGCTGCTTAATGGGATGTTCTTGAAAGCCGGATTTCAGCAAATGGAGAATGCTGACTTTTTTGAGACTTCAGGCATCTTTTTTGAAAATGTCTCAGGGATGGCAGTGTTTCAAGACCATGATAGGTGAGGAGATTTTCAATTCACAGTGTGATGTTCCTATTCTGAGTGGCGCACTCACACACACACAGTGTATATATTTTATTTATGTTGCGACGACCTGAAGGAAACTGCTTTTTTCCACGCATCTATAGCATGGTTCCAAATAAAGATAAAAAGCAACACCTCCTACAAACACGCCAATTGCCAATAACAACATGACAATATTTTCCTGGAAGCGTTACCTTTTTTCCTGCAGACCCCTCACCACCAACCTAAGGACATCACCGCTAATCATAACCACAACCAATCTCTATTCGTATTAAAGCTCTGAGGTCACATTTATGAGAGGCTGTTATGTGTGAAGCCGAGTATTTTCTCCAGAAGTACACACCACTTCCAAAACAGTTTTTCCAACACTTCTCATTAACAAATAACATCTGGCAATGACACCAACACACATGCACAAGCCTGTCATTAATGGGGAGCTTTCAGTGAAGCAAACCAAGCGAGAACGTGTCACATGTCCGTGTTCCCACTCTGTCCTCAAACACAGCAATTAGGAGCATTGAGCTGAGTGTCACTTCAGCTGCCTCATTGACCTTTCTCTGGCTCCGCTGGTCCGCTTGCTCATACCGCTCTGCAATATCTTCATTAGTACAACCTGACTGTGAAGGGTCTGTGTGCCTGAGCAGGAGTGCATTGTGCTGTTGCACAGCTGTTGCATTCATTGACAGCTAAGAAGAAAATAATCACCATCTTTTGCAAGGTGTTAGTTTGCATGTTAGGTGTTGCCTGAAGACGTACTATAAGTTTGGTTTTGTGGACATATGGACCAAACTCAGCTTTTACTTCTTGTTACGTGACCTTGTTCGGCTGCAGCCCACACACAGATCTTTAACAACAGTGCTTCTGTCTAGTTTCAGACATAAACTTCAAGTCATGCCGGGGAAAAAGCCTCAAGTCTGTTCGGCTGCTTTCACACCTGTAGTTCTGTTCCTCGCCAAGAAAAAACAAAACATCCATAGTTGATTTTTAGCTGCAGTCTGGGATTTGTTCACACTTTTTAAAAACCAATCAGCCGGAGTAAGCATAAAGTCAAAACGGATTGATGGGTGAATTATTGATTGACCGTTTTGGAGACTGTCATCCTGCATTAATGTCGCAACATCGACCCACGAGGGAAAAATCAGATTTTGGTGTCTGACAACACTTTATTTTGCGTTGTGCATTTATTTATCTTCTGTGGTGTCACACAGAGCTCACAAAGAAATAACTGGCTGTATGATGAAAATGTATAATCCTGACTGCAGCTGTAACTCATACTGTATATTCTAACTAGATGAACAAGTAGAAAAAAGACAGAAAATATGATAATAATTGGAGGAAGGAGTGGGAGTACTCTGCGGTTGCTGTGCACTCACTCTTCACTGACAAACCGGCAAAAACAAGCTCAACACACCCTGTTTTAACTCCTTTTCCAGACTGATTGATATGGGAAAGTCCCTGCACTTATAGTCCCTGCTGATCGCTCAGCGGTGAGTGCTCACTCACTGGTTACCAATTGATCTGCTTATTAGTGTTTCCCACAGAATGGAGTTGGTATTGGACAACCTGAGAATGAGACTCAAAAATCAAAATCACTCAAAAATTCTCTAAATATCTCCAAAACTTTTTATGCAAACACACTGGCTTTGCCCAAAAGTTGCCCCCCCCCAAAAAAACACCTCGCATTTTGGATTTTTTTCACCCCAATTCTGTTTTCACAACAGCAGGTGTGGAGGAAGCTTGTCATAAATTATTAGCCGAGTAAAAACTATGCAAACCAACACGGCACGGGATGCCATCGCAACAAACAGGTCCACCCACAAGCTCGTAAGAAACATATAAGTAGGCCTACATTAGATAGGAGAGTGTTGTGGACCCAAAAGTGACGCCAAACAGGTAGTGAGGTGAATTTATTGATCACAAGAAGGATTTGCTGGTAGGTTGACACGGTGAGCTCGAGCGCAGGCCGGTGGCTCCCAGGGTGGTGCAGGTGGAGACTCACGGTAACGCGGGAGGAGGGCTCAGGCAGTAGAGGTTGTGAGTTTTGGCAGAGGTGCAGGAGGCTGGGTGGCGAGTGGTAAAGGAGCTGGTTCACAGGAACGGTCGAGTCACACACTGGAGCTGGCGACAATAATCTGGCACCGTGCAGAGGGAAGGTCTGGGTATAAGAGCAGGTGCTGATTACACTCAGGTGTGTGGACCGGCACAGCTCCGACCAGCAGCTAAGCCACGCCCAGCCTCACCAAGCACCTCTGAAACATAAAGCACAGACCACAAACAGGCCACCACAAGGTCCAATCACAACAGAGAGGTCGCATCACAATCTCTCCCTCTCTCTGTTACTCTGCAGAGCATGTCCGGATGACATGAGACGGGAGGTGTAGAGTGAGGGCAGATTGTCCACTAGTTAACCGGTCGCAGATGGCGCCAGATCTCTCGGACTGAAAGCAAATATTGTGTGGTAAACACTGTGCTTATGCAGATCGCCTATTAGGTCTCTTCCTCGACAGTTCATGATGAGTGACAGAGTTCATCTTAGTTGAACTTTTGAATTCTAAGAAACATGTCTAATATCACAAAATCTTCTGGTCTGCAGCAGTTTGACTGCTTTCACACCATCCAGATCTGAAAGTTAGTTTAAACGTCGCTCTGGAGGTAACCCGGTCATGTGAAACGAGCAACAGCCTTTCCTTATCATATTAATCAGCATGGGGTGTCGCTACACAACATGTCCTCATCCAACTGCAGCTCGTATACGAGGGAAAAATAATGGAAAAGTAGATTCAAGCTGTGTACGCAGACGCATTAAAATGGTATTTGTGGTTAGAGACTTCAGTTAAATAACTACTATATTTTTTGCTGGAAATATCAAAGAAAAGCCAAAATGCCATCGAGTCACAGGAGAGTTAGAAACACATTTCGATTACATAATATTCTTGAGCCGTCTTGAGAATATCCATGCTGTACTAGATCATGGAAAGTTTGGTTTTTTATAGCAAAAGAATAAATAGCAGTTATAGATGGTACAAAAATGGGATGGGGAGGGAGGTTAAACAGGATCTTTCACCTAATATTTTCTTTTGACCCTTCCATTGAAAAAACTGCAGCACTCTTCTCCCCCAAATATGTAAGAGACACATACATCTAGATTGGACAGTGCATTTTACAATTAATAACTAAAATATGCAATAAAGAAAAAGAAGAACAAGATGCTGCCCTCTTAGGTTTAACCCTTAATCTGTTAACGGAATAATCATTTACTCTAGAGCCACCAACGTGCACGTTACAAGTTACATTTTAAACTTTGGACAAACAACACAATGTCAAATGTTATGAGTCCTCAACTTTCTTTTTGAGCTGCTGAACAGTTATTACTGCCAATGAATGAATTAACTAGGAACAGATGGCAGCTCTGTGATATTTGTGCCCACGCCCAAATAATAAGAAAATATGTGAAGAAAACATATTAAGAAAGTATAAATATCGATATACCGTATGTATATATAGCAAACGTACCTCTGCAGTGAATAAGAGACCCTTTCCTCACACTACCCTACCTTCAAAAAAAGGATGAATACACAACTATCTCCCAAGTCTGACCCCCACTTCCTCTCTGATTATTTTCAGACATCCCCTTACAGTTGCCTGAGAAAGACAGCCCTGACAGAAACACAAAAAAATGTTGTGGACATAAATTTTGTTTTTTGCTCACTCCTGTTGTAACAAAATGATATGCAGGCAAACCTGTGTCACTGCAACACACCGAAAAACTCCGGAGCAGAAACGCTGGCAAATAAACACAAGTAAGATGTTAATGTATCGGTGTGTCTGAGTGTTGTTGTGTGTGTCTCACACCTCTATTTGTGGGCCCGGCTCTCTGCTGTGACAGTAGGCAGAATAAGCGAGTGTTTTATGGCATCTCATTGAGACACCCTTGACGGTGACACCTCCTCTATACTATTCCTGTCGCCCGCTCCTTAGCTCTCTTCCCCCCTTTCACTGCTTTTCAGCTGTATTTCTTTCTCGCCCCTCTCTCGCTGTCTTTAAATCAAACCCCCCACCCTCTTTTTTTCTGTCTCTCATCTTTTCCTATCCATCTTTCCCAATCATCTTCTTCCATATTGCTCCCTATCCTCACAAATCTTCCACTCTACCCATCCGAGCGCTCCCTCTGTCCGCCGTCTCCCTCATTTCATGCGCCTCTCTCTCTTTACCTCCCGCCAAACCCCTCTCTCTTCTCCCCCCGGAGCACTTGGTATAGTAATGGTGCACTCTGCCACCATGTTCATTTCAGCATCATTCCCAGAGTGGCTCTGTTTATATCTGAATATCAGAAATACGCTATTTTTTGAAAGAGCTGCAGCAAAAAAAAACAAAAACTTTTCAGGATGAGTAAGACTCATTCATCCTGTCTGCCTGTGCTTTGCATTTAGACCAACGGCATATACATTTACAAAAACGAGACGTGCTGTGAATACCAGTCCTCAAGGGACAAACTTTTTATTGAAAAGCGGAAAAAGACGACTTTTCGACTCATACACTGGCATTTCCAAGTGCTAGTATTGTTGGAACTGCTGTTTGAAAGGTGCTCCCTAAAACCTAAAAAAACGGGGGCAGCGCCTCCTGTGTCACACGGAGCGTTATCACATTTTCTTTGGCTCGCACTGGATCTTCTCATCACTTCTTGGATGAACTAGCAAACCGTAACCCAATATATAAGAGCTGTATATTAACCGGATCTTTGTCTTAACCCCAAAAATAGACCTACAAGAGATCTCACGCCTTATTGTATCTCCAACAGTGTCCCGTGTGAACTCAGAGACTGAAATTGAAAATAATAACAAAAAAACCCATAAAATGATGCGCTCACCAAGTCTAAAAATAAAAAGTAATCAAAGTTTTACATGGGAGCATAACCCAAGTCTCCAGGGCTAAAGTTCTGTAACTGATCCACTCAGGCACAAATTGCTGCTTATCTCGACGTCTAGACTCTTCATATTGTGTCAACTGACATCTGAAGGCAGACTTCTCCCAGAACCGGCCAAACGGTCTGACAATGCTATCACTTTCCACAGAGCTTGCCAAAGGGTGCACTGCTACGCCCTGCAAAAAATTAAATATCAAGCTTTTAAGGAAGTTGAAAAGACAACCAGATCGCTAAGGCTAGTCAGAAACAAACACAGACGGTGCGTTTCCTTTTGTTTTTGGCTTCAGTGCAGCTCCAGATTCATTTTCTGGCTGCCAGTAATAGCTAGCGGGAGGAATACGGCCGCTAGAAGCCTGGCTACTGTCTGAAGCAAGAAACAACTGTAAGAATCCCAAATAATCCCAATCACTGGATTGTGTTAATAAGTGGACTGGATTTGTTACTGATCTAGTAGAAAGAATGCCGACTGAATGTTGCTTTTGAAGCCTCTCATATCCCGGTGGGAAGGCAAAGCACATACTGACACGGGAACAGACTTCATCACAACCCCAGAGCTCTACCCATGCCGGTCCGCTCACCTTTGTATAACCTCTGTTGCTATCACTGTCCCCCCTTCTCTGCCTTCTCTGTCAAGGAGCTTCTTTTTCCTTTTGCAGGGTGGAGTTTCACAGTGTTCCTCTGTTAGAGTTAATCTTGTTGTTCCACCATTACCTGGGGATAGCTACCGATAGCTACCGGGGAAAACAAATCCTCTACCTGTTTTCGTTGCGCGATTGCAGACGTGCTTCCTTTGTGCCGTAAATCGAGCCCTCAAAAATAATCCAGCCCTGCAGCGGACATAATAGCAAAGTGAAAGCATGCTAGGGAACCAATCTACTGTACATTTGTCTAAAGCCGTTTCACTGTGCAATATAGAGTATATTTACTTCATAGTTATACATTAAAGTTGTCGATTTTCACTTTAATTTGCTGCAAGAACAAGGTTACACGACTGCATTCCTCTTATCAGACTGACACATGGTTAACATTTCAAAAGGTGATGAAAGAAATGAACAGAGGGGAGATTTCTGTGCACCAGCATCAAGACAATTTTCTCATATTTCTTTACTTTCCACCACCAAGTTCTGGTCGTATACTTTACACAAAGGAACGACTTTGGAGTCCATCCACTTATTGATCAGCATGGCGACTAGAGGGGGCGGCTGCCTGTATGCCTTGTCTGACTATAGTGTAATTAAAGCTGAGCCGAAGGATGTGTAGCACTGACAATGCTGGCCACCCTGCTTAGAGGAAGCTATTTGAGGAAATACTGCAGCTCGGTGTGATCAAACAGGGACTTTGTATGTGCAAGTAGAAATTTGAACGCAGCAGCTCCAGGTTTTAACACCACTTTTAGTGCCGAGTGGGGGATACAGGTTTTAAGACATAAGCAATGTTCAAAGAGCAGTAAAAATGAGTTTTAAATAATAACAAAATTGGATTTGATGCCCTCCTAGAGTCTCTTTTTGCTTTCCAAAACTCATTTTAAAGTTTATAAGACCATCTGTTTCAGGGAGGAGAGGCGAGCTAAATCAACAGCCCAAAGAACACAGTTTAAGCCACTGGTGTGTGTGTGTGTGTGTGTGTGTGTGTTTTATGACTGCCTCCAATTCTCTTTCCTCCCCAAAAGCCTATGAGGAGAGTCAAAGTGTGGCAGGATGCAGAATAAAATCCCGCTTAGGGATCATGACTATCTAGGAGCAGTGCATGCAGGATTTAGATATATGTTATAGGCTTAAAAAAATGCTGACATCACTGCAAGAAAAATGCAACTGCCATCACGAGCGCGGGCGAACGCCGGGAGTGATGGCGATGAGAGGATGTGCAGAGCAGGACGACCCTTCCCTCTGTTACACTGCATTACCCCTCCGACTGCATCTGAGGGTGATTCACTCAGAAACTCGAACGTACTGTGGTGGGCAGATGTCAGACACTGTTAGAAGTACACTAGAACAAACACACACAGGCTCTGTACAGTATGCGCACACACACAGACAGCTGCACACTAGCATACGTAGGCTTTTTTCATGGGCCATTTCATTTCACTTGATCCTGTGACATGGCGATGATCTCCATTTTGTCATTTTGAATTGTAATTGCCCTGAGTAGCCTAGAACACTTCACGTCAGAGAGGGGAGGAGGGAGAGGAAGGCAGACACACCAATGGAGGGAGGGAATGACAAATATCAGAGGCATAAAGAAGAAGTAGAAGAAGAAAAGGTAAAGAGGAAGAAGCAGACAAATGAAGAGGAAAAAGATGAGGAGCTCAGAGATAAAGGGAAGGAGGAATCGTCTCTCGTCTCGCTCTTTGTGTCTTTTCATTTCTAACACAAGAAGGGAATATAGTAACGCTTCGCTTTTCTGTCACCGCTCCTCTTTGAGAAGGTGGATGATATCTGTGATTTTCATTTTCTCCACCTACCCTTCTATCACTCGGTGACAGAGCTCACGTAATTATTCTCCCCCGTCTCTCTCCGGGTTGTAATTACAAGCCTCCAGAACAAAAACACTTCAAGTCCATCAGTTTCCCTTCATCATAATTCTCCTCTGAGGCTGTGTCACCGGCCTGACGTTCTCCTCAGGGAGGCTCGCTGTTTGTCCACTCTCTGGGTCGTAACTGTCACTTCATTTCCATTGAAAGTGCCAACACTGTGTCCATTGTCAGACTTTTCATTTAGTCATATACTGTATTACACCGCTGTGCTTTACCTGTGTGCTTTCTTTAATTAAGACAGCGAGTCTCCCTCTCCCATCTCTTCCTGTTAACTAACAGGAAGAGCGTTCAGGGACCAGAACTTTACCTCACAGGTCATCTATGATCTTCTTATAGCAGCACACAGAAACCTTCCATCAGCTTTTTTATGACTTGGCTTTGGTCTGAAAGTTGGAGAACATTCACTCTCCACACTCGCCACAGGTGGCAATATAATGGAAAAAAAATATGAGGATCTAAGCCAGGTCTGTTTAATGGTGCACCACACCTGGAAGAGCTTGAAAATAGCTAGTGAACGAGGAGAAAGAGTGGACTTTCAGAAGGCAGATTTACCAAGATGGTGGTAGAAGTGCAGTGGTAGAATGTGACTTCAGCCACTAAATAAGGCATTCCCTCTTCCCCCTACCACTGCATTCATGTTACAACACAACACTGTGTAGGTAGAGGTGGAGATGGTGTTGATACAGCTGATGTTTCACGAGAATATCGAAGTAAATGCAGCTATATGAATACTGTAACGTGTATAAGTATTGCAAAAGGAAGACCATTGCTGCTGCAGTCTATTGCAATCTCCAACTTAAGTTTATTGAACACAAACCGTAACTTCTGACACTGGTTTGCTGTTACAAATAATCACATATTCCATTCATTGATCATTCACTATCTACTACTTTTAAATAAACAGTTTTTTGGTCACCGACTTCATTGTTTAGCGATTTATTTTGTTTTAGAAGACGACAGTGCTGCGCCCTGGATATTTTTCCAGGGCGCAACCTCTCTGACATCATCAAGACTTCTGTATGCAAAGGTGAAGTTAAGTTTGTTTTCCTACAACAACCGCCCTCGCAGCTTGTGTAAATACTCATTTGCACTTTCTCGGCTGCTCTACATTCCGACTTTCTATGCAAAAATAACTGCTTCAAATTTTGTGACACAAGTAACTCCGGGGGATTGCACAGTTTGTTTGTTTGTTAGATCCACATAAGCTGTGCTCAAAGTCAACCTCTGTTATTATGTCCTCCTCGGTACATCTTGAAAACTCTGGTGAAACAGAGACGTGGACTCCAGCCTGTTGCTCCTGCCTGATCCTGCCCTCCTCCTTTGCCTTACAAAGAAAATAGCTGTATCGTGAGGCAGCAAAAAAAGTTTTGTGCACACGTAAAGACGAGATATGACTACTGAGTAGCAGCAAACACTGGTCTTTCAATAAGTAAGCATAATGTATTATTTGACTGCACAATTATGGCTGTTTTAGGGTTTAATTGCAGGTTAATGGTTCTGAGGGTTTCTCTCCGTGTGTGTACTATTATCTGATCATTTAGGAACATGGCTTTTCATCTTCACAGAACATTGTACAGCATCAGCCTCAATTTATGGATTAAAAAACTGAGACTAATTACTTATATGTAACAGACATAACACATGCACATTTGGGGATATAAGAAGAGGGATGCATCATGCCTCCTTTCATCTCGCTTTATACCATAAATTCTTTCATCTGTTGATTTTCCTTTCATTGAAATTTTCAACAGTTTTATATAGCCCATTATTTCTGCATTTATTTTTCCATCTCTGTTTCTTGATCGTGGGAAAAAAACAAAAAAAAAAACCAACCCTGGGGGTGAATCGTTGTTTGTGATGAATAAAAATCGCAGGGATGCAGTCGAATTGCCTATAGAAGCAGGAAGACAGTGGCGTCTTAAGTGTCTCCCTGATGATCAATTATGTTGGACCCAAATCAATACGAGAGCAAGAAAAATACATTTATGAGTCTTTTGAGAGAACTCTTTGAAAAGATAGTGAACGATGGTTAAAGCTTAAAAATTGAACCAAAGTGCACTACGGTTTGTCAATCTGAAATAAATTAAGAAGCTTCTCCTGTCAAAGACGCTGCCTTTCAACAGAACAGTGCTTCAGAGGCTGGATTGATATCCGTAGCGTATTGACATTTGAATAACAACGTCAATAACATTGCGAGTTAATATGCTTATTAGCGTTCGATCATATCGAGTACTTACAAATCAAGACCTGACTGAGTTAAGACAGTGAATTAAAACTTATTCATTAACATTCTCACTGTTGCACTCGGTTCAGATTGCAATCAGTTGGGGGAATATAGGCCATCATTCACTTGAGGGAAAAGTGCAAAACAAAAGGATTTTAAGGAAACATTTATGCAAATGTATGCACAATTTCTAATTTTACCCACAAAGTGAATTCCTGATGCTCGCTATATGTGTCGATACGGTTTGTCACACAGATGAGTAACAGTTTGATTGCTTGGAAATGTCAGAGAAAATTGCTTTGAATGTGACAGTATGTCCCATCGCCTATAAATATCTCTGCGGATTGAAAAGGTCACAACCTGAACCTTCTGTTATTTTCAGTGTGATTGCATGATTAGTTTAACAATTTTAGCAGAGGCATTGATCTTAGCGGTGATGTATATGATCGAGTCATGGCGAGGAATTGAATGCTTAACATTTCTGCCTTCAAAGAAAAAAAAAATAATCTGCTCATTAACATTAAGTACTGCATTATACGTTCTGGCCAAAGAGCGTGAGTAATGAATTATACATCATTTTTTTTTCATATAGCAGTTCAACTTATATTCATATTGATCCACACTAGCGCTACAGTGGTGATCAAAAGTAGCACATTTCTTATGTGCAATCAAATGAAATTAACAGCTTGAGGCAGTTCATTTACTGCCAGCATTAATGCTTCTGTCTGGTGTGACTAATGAGGCTGCAGACAAACGCTTAACAAGGCTAACATTGTGGAGGAGCTTTCCAGCTTTACTCTGATTCCAAGGTAGAAGCCTGACAACAAAAGACAGAAAAGAGGAAAACAATCACACAGAACAGGAGTAGCATGTTGAGTCTGTCACATTGCCATGACCCTGATTACTCCTGCCATTAACATACTGAATATCAAGCTGCATTTTGCTGTTTGTGGTCTTACAACCCGACATTCAAGAACTTGAAATGGCCGTAATAAGTTATGAATCGCAAGCGTTCCTACCTAAGCAGCTGAATAGGTCGAAAACGACATGTTTGATTAGGCTTAGGCACCGAACTACTTGGTTAGGTTTAGAGAAAAGATCACTTTGTGTTCAATTAAATATGATGTTACATGATTTAAGATACTGCACGTGTGACGTTAGTTGAATACATTCAACACAATCACCAGAGTCAATGCTGGCAAAGTAGGTTTCTGCAAGAAGATCTTTAGGTTCACTTTCCATTTTTCTTAAACGCTGCACTTATGCTCTTGTTAGGTTTAGGCAGAAAAACAACTTGGCGAGGTCAGAATAACATCATGTTTTGGCTTTAAATACCTGTTTTGGTGGCCACAAACCTGGCTGGAGATGTCCTGAGGTCTGTTGGTACATCCGGTACTGTTGCAACAAACATGGCTGCAGGTAGTCCAACTTCCCATCAAAAATATCCGTATTTTGTCGACACGGCTACTATGTCAACTGACAGCCTCCTCTGCTCCTGTCACAATTAGTATGGCCACCGAAGGTTGCCATCTGACAATGAATCGATTTATGGGCAGCTCTTCCAAAGTGAAAGAAACTTTTCAGCCCTGAACCTCAGGATATATGCTGCAAGCCAATGGAAATAGTCTAAATATGAATAAACGTGGAATTACAGGCAATGCTTCGCAGTCAAGAGATAAGGTTGGGGCTGCAGCGCTACCTTCACCTGCACTGACCCAGCGCCAATGTGGAAACACACAATGTATAATTGATTTCCTGACTGAATTAATGTTGAGCAAATAATCAGGCAATCCTGGTATTGTGTTGAATGTTTTTGTGAGAAAGATGAAGTTTATAACGTATATGCAATACACACACAGTATAACAGATTCCAATTATCTTTGAATTGCGTCCTCCTGTGCCGTTTGATTTTTCCCATCTGGTCCCGCTCCTGATGACATAACAAAACGTGTGTTCATACTTTCAATCAATCTGATGTCAGCCTAACATTTAGTTGAAATCATAATAATATAAGAACATTTAAATAATCAGCTACATCCTTCTGCTTTGTTTTAAACTCAAGTTTAAAATAGAACTACAAGCAAAGCTATGAACCGTCCCTGTACGTGCGTTTGTGTTTGTCTGTGTATTGTAGATCTGTTTCTGTCGATTGTGTGTATGCGTGTGTGTGGGCTGGGTGTAGCGTTCGTTAATGTGTTTTGGTGGGTGGGTGGTTTTTCTTATTTTTTGGTGTTTGGGTTTTTTTCTAGACACATGGCTTGTTGTTCTTTATATAATATTTCAATGTAAAGCAAAGAAATGTGCTGCAGTGCATATTGGGAATTGCAACTTTGCGTGATTTTCTTCCCTCTGAGTGGAGACAAGTCAGTTGCATTTACACTTGACTAACGTCTGGATACAATGCATCTTAAACCCTGTATAGATGTGACTTCAGTGATCAAAACAACATCCATACAGTGAATCAAAGCACCCTGGGTGGATTCAAACTTGGATTTACGCAGTTAAGCTCTCCAATCATCCAAGACAAATGCATATACCAAACAATGCAGTATATGTTGGTAAAACTATGCGTACAATGCCTTCTGCAGTGCTGTCAGGCTGTACTTTACACACAGTCGCTCCACATTGCTTTGAATTTAACAAAACAAAGCAAAAAGCAAAGACGTGATTGCAATTGCATAATTTACACCTTTGAAAAAAATATGCTACGTGTGAGCCTGAAGGAATAGAAAGTTTAAAAACAGATGCAGAACAACTCAGTTAGAAAATAAAGTGTCTGCAGCCCCCCCCCCCCCGCTTGCTTTTCACACAGTCTAAGCTTGGCTCTGGACCTCATCTCTCCTCGGCCCAGCGGCTCAGAAGTCCCCAACCGGAGTCTGACCATTACCAGATTGTCAGGACCAGCGTATCGTGGGAGGCCAATAGACGAACCTCACGAGTGGCAGAGGTGACATCTGTAAAGTGTCATAATGAGATCTTTTAGTGTGCCAATGAGGTCCCTGAGAAGCTCAGTGAGTGATGCCCACAGCTGGTCATTATCTGCTCCACTCACTGCAGAATCATAAACAGCTCTTCAAAAAAAGGCACTCAAATCTCAGTCAGGTAGTCCTCTGCTAAGGGCCGATGAAACTCCCATTTATTCATCTTAAGGACTTTTCAGGCTATTTCAAGGTCTATGGTGTGGCTGCTGCTTGAAAGAACATTTGCTTTATTTACAAGGACTTTTACGATGTACTTCATAATGTTACTGCTGATCCAGCCTGTGACCTGACACGGCTGTACAGACACAGCCTTGAGGACAGTATAAAAGGCACACAGCATATCTGTATCATTACAAATGGCAGCTCATCTCTGCATGAACCTGTGGTCATCAGTCATCAGGAGTGACTTTATCTCTCAGGTGCCAAGGATAACAACGCCAGGGAGACATTGGACGGGGGACCCGCGGGGTGACGGTGGGAGGGCCGATGAGGGCAAAGACACAAACAAGATGAAAAAAAAGAACAGGTATGAGAGCGAGAGGGAGAGAAGGAGAAGGGGAGAGAGTGACAGAGTGATGGAGGAAATACTATTAAAGGTAATGAATGTCACTCTGTCATTCCCGCTGTATGATCCAGGTGCCTTTGTCAATTATCCTGACAGCCAGAGGTCTGGTCCCTCTCTCCTTCCCACTGGGGAAAAGCTCAGTTCCAGTGCCAAACGCTGGCCTTGTTATGAGATCCACCAGGGACAATGGCTGCAACCAGAGATCATCACTTTTTAGATAAAGAGCCACAGCTACTGCACGCCCATAAGAGCAGAGATCAAGGGAGCTTTTAATGTGGACAGAGAATTTGATGGTCATCCACTTGTACAGACTCCAGGTGTTCGCCAGCAGGAGGAAGGACAAACAGAAAAGTTTTCTGAATAATGAACTGAACGCAGCCCATAACTCAGAGCACATTTTCCTCAGCATTGTTAGGATAAATCGAGCGATAATTAAAACATGATCCATCCCCCGTAATTTGGTGAAATGTTTCATCAACACAGCATGCAGTGCTAATTGCACACAAAATATCCATAAACGTCTGGCCTACCAACAATTAAAATTGAAGTAAATTAATACACCTATACATCAAAACGCTGATGAATAGTCTGAGCCTCGGGCTCCAAAAATAAATAAATGATTAGGTTTTCACAACACTTCACAAAATTAATCTCGAGAGTGCCTTTTCACCTAAAACATGCAATAAATTGGAGTCCTAATGAAGCGCGGAAGAGGTGTAAGGCATATGGCAAGTAATATTTAATCACGATGCAGACTGCGCTCTGAGAAAAGGAGAACACGCACACAACATGCCCTCCTCAAGAAACAACACTATTGCAGCCACTTCAGGAAACACTCATTACTTTGAAACAATTTACTGAAACAAATATTTATGCTACAACTACAATTAGTGTATAAAGTCTCTGCTCTGCAGGAGGCTTATTGGATAAATCAACCAAGTATATGAAAGATTTTGATGAGATTGAAAAAAGAAACCACACATTGATTTTTTCTGAACAATCTTTCAATTAAAACTTAAATTCCTATCGCATAAATCAAACGAAGCCTGTATTTGTGGTCTGTGCACATCATCACAGACTTTACTCAAGCCGACTTCTGAGTCTTGGGTCTTCAACAGGGGTCTGCAACCCATAGGGGAGTCCCCAGAATTGCTGCAGGGGTGCTGCAAGATTATTGCTCAATAATATTTAGAAAGCTTTTATTTTTCCCCAAAATTTAAATTTGTCTCAACATTTCATTTACACAACACAGATGATTCTTCGTGCAATCATGTGAGCAAGCAAACCAAACCGTGCTACAACCACACCACAGGCCACCTTACACGTTATTGTAGGCCCGGTTTAATATGCAACAGAATTGTATGCAACATATGGAGTAAGAGGTCCCTGCTCTGTCTCTCTATCAGATTATATACAAAAGTTTCCACATTTTGTCGATTCCAACAGCCGCGTAGTTGACCAGTTATGTGACTGCTCGTAATGTCCGTTTGTTATTGAACTAACAACCAGTCATGACACAGTATGCAGCTTTAGTGGCTTAAGCTAGCAAACATTCGCTTCATAGACTGAGAGGACGAGAAGCTTCACAGCTCTGAATTCTGTAAATCTCATCTCAAAACCTTTCAAGGCTAAATGTGCTTTAATGTGTGATGCATGCCATGTACTAGCTGCCTTTTTAAAATCACCATGCCACCTATAGACAAACTATACTATACTAATATAGTTTTGAAGATAGATTGCATTGATTATCACACATTAAAAAAATGACCTAATGCTTTTGCTTGTCGTTGAGGTCCTCCAAAAGGTTCTGTCCAGAGGAAATTCAACTTTCTGAGAAAACCTGACTAGTTTTCATGATATTTCATGATATCACATTAGTTAACATTACTCAACAAATTTGGATTTATTCAGGACATTGAAACGTGGAGTTTAATTCATTATAAACAGCCACATTGGTCAGTTATGATAATATTGGACTGACAAACACTGACCATATAGTTGACAGGTTTTTCGCGCTATCTGCTCAAGCTAACCATCATGACCAAAGAGTTTGATAAGCTCTCCTTAAAATCTCATTTATTTCTGCCACAAATGCCATAATTTAATTGTTAATTTGAAGCTTGCAAAGAAGTATTGTAGCAGTCTATTCCATAGTCATTCAGCTGGATTTATTCTATAGTCAAAGTCCAATCCATGCGATGGTACAGAAGGCCAAGAAAAGCAGAGAGCGAGTATGGAGAATTTTGGCTTCCCCTGCCCTCGTTCTGGACGCTTCCAACTAAGTTTGGAGATAAAGTCGCAGCTTTGATCTTCAAACAGTCTGTTTGAGATGGAATTGGATCCCTTGGTTGTTATCACCACAGCAGAGCTGGAAGTTTAATATATTTTCTACTTCTCTAATCTTTTATCGTTTTAATTTTTCAGCGCCACAGTGTTGCACAAAACCAGGAGGGCTCTATAATTCACTACACGAGCCTCATTGGTGGGCGAGAAATCCTCATTGTGGACATTCTTTGTAAAATTAATACATATTTAATAATGCAAAACAAACTCGACAAATCAATTGAGTGTTTACCTCTTGACGAAGGAGAACGTAATGATGTTGCCCTTTATTATGTAGCGTTTTAAATTATTGATGTGTAACTCTAAACACATTACTTATGCCCTCTTCTATGGGTGAATGGTAACTGAGTCAACCAACTCCGGATGATAATTAGTCTGAAAAGCACACAACCAGAGCAAATAGGAAGCTATGGCTAATTAGCATTTAAATCATTCCATTGCTAATGGATAAATCTGAAATCCTCCTGATGTGACTGTGTGATGTGCTGCCATTCTGTGAGGGGCTTGATCAGACGGGAGGCTGGTGTGTCAGCCAGGCTGGCTGCGGATCCCCACTGTGTCCATCTGTGTGTCCATCCTGCAGGGATCCATATGGGGCCAGCTGATAGCAGAAAGAGGACGACTGCATGTGGCCAAAACATGTGGTCAATACATAAATGAGGATGTGCCACACATAGAGGAAAGCAACAAACAAAGCCCCAGTGATACGGGAACAAATGAGCGGTACAAGACACCCGAGAAACTAATGGGGTCTAACCTTCAAATAGAAATGGAAAAGATGGGATGAGGAGGAAATATAGACTGAGCCGAGACAATTAGTTCAACTGACAGGAAATTATTGCCGATTATAAAAATTGTCGCCGAGTAATGAACCATAAATGCCGATCATTTTCAACTTCCTGCATCGCTAATGTGAGAATTCTCATTCTTATAGTTTTGTCAATTAAACATTTTTGGATTTCAGACACTTTGCTGCAGCAATTCTTTCACTTTTTAACGGATTAATCTATAGAAATTAAATGAATCGATCATGAAAATAATCTTTAGTTACAGCCCCAATTGAGACATTTTCGAAGTGAACCAAACAACCCCTCAGAGGCTTGTTCTGTTGCAGTCGAATCCGTCTGGGAGGTACTTCATGCTCTGAATATCAATATGACATAACATCCAAATTATACATTTAGCCTCGCTTTAAATAGTTCTTTAAAATGTAGGTCACTCAAAACAGTCTAAAATATGAATACACCGAGCCTGATCATGAATTCTTAGTAATGCAATTTCACTGTTTTTGTTCAAAGCGTCACTGCCTGGGAAATCTGACAGAAGCCGTCCTCCAGACCATCTCCGACAAATCTACTGTAACCTTTTGCTGTGTTGCCTTTCGTCTGTGACAAGCGGAGTGTGAGGGCAGTACACAGCGTCATTAGTAACCTCACATCCATAAAAGCCTTCCCAACTGTTTTGGTCCCATGTCTTCTGAAAAATGTATCGGGGCGTTCAGCTGCAGGCCGGCCCGGAGTCTGACAAAATGTTTAGAAATGCTGTCCAGGTTCAGGTCACGTCAATCGGCACGGTGCTTTCAAGTTCTTTTCTTAAAAATAAAGTGTAAAAATTGGCTGAATTGACATTGTGCTTTCACAATCTTATTAAAAAATAAGTGACAGACTGTCTGTGTTGGGGCTATATGTCCTGTTAAGTGCTTTGAACACAACACAGATGCTGTTTGTTGATTTCCAGGCGGCACGAATTCATGTGGGATTGTACGTGTCACACAAACTCAGTGCTTCAGCCCACATTAACTGGCTCAGGTCAGGCTTGGTTACTACTCTCTCTGAAAATGTATTAAACTTCCAAACTCTTTAAAATGCAGACCAAGCTGCACTCCAGTTCACACTTAACTTTAAACTTCAATGACTAAATTAACTTTAAATTTTCACCACAGTCACAAATTACTTTGACTATTTCTAATCGTCGATATCAGTCGATAGCAACTGCCCTGCAATCTTTACTGCCTGGCCCCAGACATCCCGTGAACGTTACAAATGTCTTGAAGTATTTCCAAAATATTTCTCTATTTTTGTGAGTTATTTTGCTCGTACTGTACACAGCTGCTAGAAGACAAGAAAGACTCTACGGTAGAGTACACCAAAGAAGCAAGGAAAGACTAACATAAATATCAGAAGTGTTCCTTCTGTCATTGAGTGCTCCGTAATAGAATGAAAGCCTTGTTTTAGAGTACAACATCAAATAAGACGCACAACCAGGGAGAGTGTTTTTTGTTTTGTTTTTTTAGATAAAAAGCTTAAAAAAGAGCTACATCTTGAATCTCAATCTAACACACATAAAAAAAAATATACACTTCTCAGGTTACATCAGAACTAAACTATAGAGAACTTATAGAAACAAAAATCCATAGTATTCACAGTGAAAAAGCAGTTATGTTTGATTACCCTTGTTGAGTTCCTTTCTTCCTTTTTTCCACTGCCTCTATTTTCTAGTAATTCTGGCTTTTCCAATGTGCTGCCAACGCCAGCACAAGCCAGCGACCGGAGACTTAATGCAGGGGGAAATGTTGCTCTTTCAGGGGCTGGGTGGCCTAGCAATGAGTGTTGCTAGGCAGGTATGATTTGTGTACACTGGCAGCAGGTTTCCGCATGGTTCTGCCAAGTCCATCTGGATTCAGCCCCACCACTGTCCAGAGTAATTATTTCTCCTGAAAGTCGCTCTCTAATGCTCGCCACGCCGCTTGCCATACAAAGCGTGCGACGTGCCCAGAGATGTGTGTGGAAGACTGGTTTTGGGAGTCTGCTACTCTGTGTATGTGTGTGTGCATGTGAGCACGTGTGTGTTTGTTTTTGATTTCAGAGTTGCGCTGACTGAACAAAGCCATTCAACTGTTTGGCCTGCTGTGCAGCACTTCATCTCAATTTATAGAAGCAATTAGGACGTTTTTGTTTCCCCCCTTTTATGTAACCACCGCAGTTTAAAAGAGTGAAAAGTGTGCCCGGAGAAATTAATAGCATAAATGCTCAAGTGGCTATGATCAAGTATCTTATTAGCCCGGGCTGAATTAGTTATGTATGACTTTTTTCTTTCAAGTTCAGTTCACTTTTAATGAGCATCTTTTCCAATTTCATTTGGCATGTCAGGCAATAACAATTATCTTTAAAAAAAGACTCAAGCTTCTCTCAGCGGCTCGCTCAATCTACAGATGCACAACACAACACGACCGTTTACAGTGACCTAAATGCATTTCTTTATGGGGTCAAAACAATACACAGATAGCAATCCTTCCAGATATGCACAGTAGAGATCTGCATACTGTACTGCCCAGGAACAAATGTGCATCCATCTCAAGCACAATGGTGTAAAGATAGAGATGTGTGAGCACATTAGAGGTGTAACGGTACGTGTATTCATTCAACAGCGTTCGGTAGGCAACTTCCTTGACGCGGTACGCCCTGTGACCTAAACACTGGCATTTAAAATAGTCTATGTCTATGTACTAGAACTGAAATCTTGAGGATGAGCTTTACCGAGAAAGTTTTGGCAGTCGTTGTCAATTAGCTGCAGCGTGCTCGTCCGCTGAGCCAGGTTTTTAAGGCTCGTGTAGTGTCGGCGCGTCCAAATGGCAGAAACAAATGAGAGACCAGAGCTGGAGGATGGTCCTATTCCATTTAGATCCAATGTATGAAGAAAACAGACATTCAGGAACACTCAACCAGACTGAGTTTAGAGGATTCAGAATTTTAGCAAATGGTCAAAGTGCTTTAGTCAGTCTACAAACAAATCACAAGCTACAGATGTTTAGGAATGATCAACATTACCGACATTTGTGTTATCTATTTTTCTTACTGTCGGTATTAGAATTGACGGATGAGCCACTGGTTAATGTTTACATTTTTTCAAAATAAAGCACAAAAATGTTGCTGTTAAAAAAACATACCACCAAATTGCAAAAAAAGAGGAACATTTCCACATAATGTTGCTTCAAACAATAAACCTTAATGTCCAAAATGACAACAGTGCACTGAAACAAAAAACTTAGTATAAAGTATAAGTATAAATAACCTAAAGCAACTTTTTTCTCCATTACGATCTGCAAGTATGTCAGTATTTATATGCTGGATGTATCCGTTATAGGCCAATATCGCTTGATAATTAAAAATTAGTCTGGCTCTAGTTACACCCCTATTACACCTGCACAGGTAGATCCTCCACCCAGTTAAAAATGCAAATAATGCTGTGCCATTGACCCAGTAGAGTACACACTGAACATACTGTCAGCCATTTTGGCTCTATATCCTCCTTTTCCTTCCAACCCCGAGGCTATTTTCTATCACGGCAGGAAACGAGGAGTTCCTCTATGCAAATGACTGCCCCCTCAAAGGCTCGCTCTCATTACCTCATACATCACCGAGGAGAAGGGATACATATGAAAAAAAGCGGAGTCAAAGAGCAAGTCACTACTGAGTACCTCCTGTTGTCTGTACCGCTTTTGCCAAACTTGACAGAACGCTGGGTGAGTAGGGTTGTGTGGCTGGCGAGGTCTGGCTTCATCTCGCTCTCTCTCCCTCCCTCTTTTCTCTCTCTGAACCGAGGCCAGGGTCCTCTTGGGCCTGCTCTATTGTGCCGCAGGAAAATTGCCAATCCGGGCTACTCTGATTGAACACTGAAAGCAGGAGTTTTATAAAGAAGCTGATTTGCTATTCATTACCTCTCACTCACTCCTTTTCTTTTCTCCCACACTCTTCCGTTTTCCACTGGCTCACCATGCCACACTCCAACTTCCTTTCTTGGCCTTTTCTCCAGCACTATTTATACTGTGTTCATCCTTCCCTTCTCTGCTGATCCCCCCCCACTGGAGACTCCCATGGTTAGGCTAGGATATAATGTGGATTTCTCCGTTTTTTTCCAGACTTGTGTGTGTGAAATCACTGTCGGTGAGTCTGTCGATAAGGCAAATACTGTAATTACCTCCTGGTTTACCAAAGGATCAGCACACACCTGCCTAGATTATCAAGTGCAGGCTGTGTTTGGGATATGCAAGCCGTCAGACGGGTCTGAATGTGACGAAGGAGATGATGCAGCAATGGCACAAATAAATAAATGAAGAGTGTACAGAGATGAAGAACAAACAAAGCTCCCTCGGTGCTTTGTTTGACTGACACTACCTCAAACAACTGTGGATTTAAAGACATTTCCGGAAAATTCCTCTGCTGAAATAAAGATCTAATCTAGTGATAAGTGATCCAGCCGATACTAGAATGGAAGGGTCTGGTTTCCTCTGGGGAATAGAAGAAAGGTAGGCTGTCTCCAGGTTCCCTCCAGGAGCTCTGCAGGGTGTTCCCTGTGTGTGTGTTGGTTTAGAAACCGACCACTCCCCCACCCACAGCATTACAAGGACAGAATAAAAAATCAATGAATGGATGAATACGATACCGCCCTAACAGTAAATCTCAGATTACTGTGGTATCAAGCTATTACCTACGTCAGGTGAAATATATATCAAAACACAGAGAGGAGCTATGTTTTCTTATGTATGTATAGCCTAATTTCACATCCCTAATAACTGGAAACTGAACAGAAAAGCAAAAATACAAAAATAAAACAAAAACAGACAATGTCAAGGCTTGGTCACACAAGAAAGTAAGGAATTAGCTTGGTCAAAGAAAGTTATACGAGCTAACGGACTTGCTAGCTTCTTACTAAATGTACGCTTGTTAGCTTGGTTGCTTTTCAAAAGACATATTTGTACCGTGACGATCTCATATCTGTCTGAAAGCCATTCCTTTTTGTGGAGCGTATTGACTCAGTAAGAGGAGGTTAAGTGGATGGACACACTGCTACAGCTTCCTCCATTTTGGACTCTGTGGCTCTTGAAGGTCAGCACAGTTAAGATGGCTTGCTATTGGGAGGATATGGCTGATATTTGTGGTTCAGAACAGCAGTTTGAACAGATTTACCCCACCCCTCAAGTAAAACCACTTACCTTTCAGAAGATATTCAATAATATAATAATAAGTTGCTTTTTTAGAATTGTTAGCTTGGTTGCGAACAAGACAATAAGTAACTGTCTGTAAACCATTAACACAGTTAATACCCTACACTTCCTCCCTTTTGGTCTCCGTCCTCTCAAAAGGTCAGCACTGTGAAATGGCTTCTTGCTCTAAGATTATGGTGCATTTGTGGGTCTATACACCATAAGTGGAAGTAAATCCAATCACCATTGAAAAATTATGGTTTTTTTTTTTGAAGATTTAAAAAAGGTCTATGAGCTAGCTGGCTTGCTAACTGCTCAGCCTACTAACTTTCATTTTTCAAGGTTGCTAGCTCGGGCGCTAAGAGTACAATACATTCACACAGTCAATGCAAAAGATGAATTTGTACCTTGACTTTTCTCCCACATCAGTCTCTAAAATAAAAGTCTTTTTGTACAGCATTCATACTCAGTCAGAGAAAGTTATATAAAAGTGGATGGAGCAACACAGTTAACACGCTTTCTTCACCTTGACTCTCTGGCTCTCCGTTGTTATAAAAGGTCAGCACTGTTGAGAAGGGTTGCTTTTGGTATAATGTTAAATTTGTGGTTTAAAGTTGATCAGAGTTGAACAGATTCTTCACAAACGTATCAACTAACCTTTCAGAATCCACCATGAACGAATTTTGAAGCAGAATTTCATCGTTTTTAATACCGATATGACACAGCCTTGAGTGCATTGTATCTAAGAAACAGTGTTTCTCTAAGAGCGCACTCACAAAAGGCAATCCGTACCGTGCCCAAGCACATTTGACCCCAAAAGTTTAGTTTGTTTGACTAGTGTGAGCGCTCCATACCGTGCTCAAGCACAGTACATTTTCTTGGCCCTGGCACGGTTGGTAGAGATGTGCTTCGGCACGGCACGGTTGCTCATGCACAAGCACAAGCACGGGTGTGCAACGTAGACATGAAGTCTAATCATGCGTATTACGCTGTCTTGCGTAATCAAGAAATCCATGAATGTAAGAGGGCCGTCTAAAGTCGGCAAAGTTACAGTCATGTTCTCTGTGTTGTTCTCCATTGTGCTGCCACTGCGCTACGATGTGATGACGTATGTACAAGAGGTAACCGTGCTCAGGCCCGGTTGCGGCGACACGAGTGCAGGGCAGTGGGGGACTGGGGAGGAGGGACCATCGTGCTTCGGCACCGTACGGAGCAATTGGGCCGAGTGTGAGTGCGCCCGAAAGGTGTGGTGACAAATCCTTTCTGCAAAGAAATCTTTGCTGTGTTGAAGTTTAATGCTTGGATGTGCAGTTCTCCCCGGAAAGGCTCTCAACTCAATGTCACTGTAGGACTTTTTTTTTTCTATTTTATCTCCTCTGTCCACATAAGTGCAAGCTATTGGAGATTCATTCAGACTGATGGATCGACTTTCAACTTGCCACCTTAGGTTTGTCATCCTGGGAAAGCCTCGGGGCCCAAGTCCCTTTTGTGCACTGTCCAGAGCACTGAGAGCTCCGTACCATATGTGTCCACATGAGGCGGCCGCTAAACAGATAGAGGCACAGTCAGAGTCGGGATAAATGTCGCCGTCTATTTTCTCCACTTTCAACTGATATAGTGGGTTTGTTATGTTTTCTCAGCGGGGAGGATTCGAGCGTTTAGGTTGAAGTGATGAGGAACTGAACATGACACACAATCCCCCGATCACAAGACACAGATCAAGCTTTTCCACGAAAGGCGTCCAGGACTCCTTTTCTACGCTGAATTTAACATCACTATTAAAGACTCTCTCCAACATAATTAGTAAAACAGAGCAATTAAAATAGCTTTTAATTAGCACAGAAATGGGAACAAGATGAGTGAGCAGATTTCATCTTTGATTGTCATCTTTCTTTGAGACTAAAGAGAAAAAAACATGAAGTACATGGCTTTCGTTGAGCATTATGGAAATGTCTTTTCTGAAATGGCCTGCTGTGTGTCATGTTGTTCAACTTTTTATTTACCTTTAATGATATTCATGGGCCATTTCTGTGATTCAAGCATAATCTTCAATACAGAGGTCTCAAATAGAAACTCTATAATTGCATGAAAGGCACAAACTGTGGCTGATGGCCACCATACTCCTGACTCTTTCATGTAAGGTCTCTCTGTCTCTGAAAAGCCTAATTGCTCTTGAGTACATAATGTAAAGCGTTCACAGGGATAATTTCTCAAATGTATAGAGAGCAAGCTCATCAACATTACAACCTGCAAAGCTGTTTGTGTGTAATTAACTCTCAGCCAGAGTTTAA
Source organism: Pagrus major (assembly GCF_040436345.1). NCBI lineage: Eukaryota > Metazoa > Chordata > Actinopteri > Spariformes > Sparidae > Pagrus > Pagrus major. The sequence goes on from NC_133226.1 coordinate 22,580,555, forward strand.
AGTCTGGACAAGACAATTAAAAACATGGCACTTTCAGAAAAGCAGTATATTCTAATGAATTTAATATTTTTCCAACATGTTTAAACACCATGACTGATGAGACGCTGCCACCTGCTCATGCTTGCACATTCAACAGGAAGTCCTGAACAATACAACCACATCATTAAGGTGTGAAAACATCTCCTCCCAATATTGCATAACAATGCAGCGGAACTTGAGATTTAATTAGAACTGAGCAAAGTGCAGTTTTTAATTGAGCAAAAAGCTTTTTACAAAACAGGAAAAACTTTTTGGGCATTATTTAATTATATTTGCCACAGAAGAGTTTGTGTTTCCAGGGTTCACACTCTTAAAAATTGGTTTAGCACATTGGTTTTTTATTCATTTTGCAATTATGTTATTTATCTTAGGTTTGTTTTTTGGGACACTACAGGCTCTAATCAGAGGCGCGGTGTAATTCGGTGCCACATCTCTGCAGCCCTACACTAAAACAGTTAAAATAGTGGGTCACGCTAACAAACGTGTACTTCTATTTTAGACTCAATTGTACTATTCCTCTATGCCCTGGATAACATCTGTGTCAAAGGCAGAGCAGTGATAAAAAATCTGCAAGCTGTAAACCTTAATGCACCGCAAGACCGAGTAAAAGGTATAATTGCAGAAGTAACAGTCGGGCAGTGAGAGCTCAGTCTCTCTTTCTCCTCTGGGGTCCTATTTACTGACCAAACCATAGCTCCTGATCACCCAAGGTGAAGATTTTTTCGGCTATTTTCGAAATATGGTTGCGGATCGATCCCTCACCTCCTCCAACAAGAGTGTAGCAGACCTTGTAAAAATCCTGTCTCGGCAAATGCCCTCAGAAAGGTCATTTCTAGGAGGAAGCATTCCTCCTCAGCCCTCAACATTTCGCAGAGAGGTATTTGATTTAGTCCAAATATCTCGAATGTCTTCAATTTCCCATTAATTAGCGTCTCGGTAAAAGCCTACATTTATAACATTATTGATTAAAGTGTTGAATTAACTGCTTTTAGCTGCCGGTGATGGACAGTCTTTGGGTTTTGTTCCTTCACACCCTTGTGCTACATTTGATACTGTGAACCACTGTGTTCGGCTGAAATGTCTCAAACTGTGGGTTGCACTTGTGGTTTAATGGTATGTGGTAAGTTATGGTAATAGCCATTGGTAATTATAGTCTCTCCCGTGTGAGTTTGTCCAGTGGGTACTGAAAGGTTCTCTTCTCAGACCCGCTTCCTTTTTCCATTTGTATGCTGCCCCTGCGGCAAAATATTTGTAGTCATGGCATCAGTTGTCATTGTCATGCAAATTACACACAGCTATTTCTCTCTGGTGATATAAAAGACAGAAAGCAGATTGACTCACTCTTTTAAAAAACCCTTTCAGACTCCAAAACGACATCAAATGTAATTTCTTACATTTAAACGCTGACAAACGCAGAGGAATGATTTAGGTTCTGATCTATATAGAGCAAAATCTCTCAGCCCATTACCCCCTGATGTCATCTCTGACAAGGTGTGTACTGGTTCATAACAGCATGACGACTGCAGGTGAGTGAGCCTTCTCTGTTAGGACCCTTATTGAATGACCTAGTTCAGAAAGTTACACCTCCTCATCATGTTAAATTTCTTCTTAAAAAGGGAAACGCCACCAATTTTAGTATTACGACATATAAGCTGCATGTAATTTGATAGCTTGCCTTCAGTTTTGTCACTCTGTGACCAAATTGCATTGTGGGTAATGTTGGCACCAGGTTTTCCAAAAGGAAGATGGCTGATAATTTAAAGTCCAATAATAATAACTATTTAAAAATACGCTACTTTGGCTCTGATGCAGCACTCTCTGTGTCTGTATTCATCGCTCTGTGGTCTCACTCACTGTCTGAATCTGACAAGTAACTAAAGTTGTCAAATAAATGTAGTGGAGTGGAAGTATAAAGTAGCAGAAAATGTAAATACTCAAGTAAAGTACTTCAAAATTGTACTTAAGATTAGTACTTGAGTAAATTTTAGTCATACTTCATCCTATATTTTTTTTTACTGCAAATCTACATCAGTTCAAAATATCCGTTATTGGTCTCCTTGATTACTTATAGTTGGTATTGGCCCTGAAAAAAATGTCTCAGTCGATCCCTATTACCCACAATGCAACTGAGTCACTGATTGTCACTATAGGCAATCTATCAGATTACATGCAGCCTCCTCTGGAGCCACAAAATGCGTTATACTACTTTTTTTTTTAAAATCATATATGGAGTAGTAATCCTCAGGATGTTAACACACAAACTGGTGGAGTTACCCTTTAAAACGTCTTGTTTAATACATTTGCTCGCCTGATTGGATGATATCTGATGTTCTTCTTCGTTCATATTCAAGCAAATTTCCCCTCATTGAGCCTTTTCCTTATTTTAGATTATTAAATGAAGCTTTTAAAAGCTTCATAGAGATAAATGAACTTTTATTAGAAACTCTAATGAACTACCTTATCTTTGAGAGACTGAGCACTGGAAGCGTTCCTCCTTAACTTTCAATACAGTTTCTTCCCTCAGCATTGTGGAATACAAAGGTGAGCTCCAGGTATCAAAAGTCAACATATTTAAGAGCTTAATTAGTTGAATATCTGTCAGCATCTACGCTGAATTTCTAACCCTTAAATCAATATTCAGTCCACTTATGCAAGATACCACAATATGTGGGTGAGATAATTACCTCTGGTGGTCTAAGAGCCTTGTTAAGGATAGCATACCTACAGTATGTGCATATGCAAAAAAGCTGAATGAGGTATAACGATCACATTTCTCAAGACCCTTCACCTGTCGTCAAGCATTAATTTGTTGAGCTGTCCTTTTTATTTTAGCGGTAAACGCACACGATTCAACTCTACATGAGAGCCCTCAAAATGGTCCCTCGAGAGGAGAATCAGCACAGCTGATATAAAGCCTCTTGTCCATGTGTGTCTGGCTCTGCACACTATGTGTGTACTTGTGGCTGTGCAATAAAATACCTAAGATGAAATTGATATCACTTGAAATCTGTGGAAAAACGGCAAAGGTAAATTACGATGCCTCGGGGCCTCCTGCTCCCATTCCCCCTGTATCATACGCATCACAGATCCATTGAATTAAAATTCAATAAGATCTAGGCTGTTTCCCAAACCGTTTTGCACCAGTGAGCTGTGATATCACCCCTATTCTCCAATCAAATCCTGGCACCATTCTCTCACTACGAATTTCAACCAATCAAAAACAGCTGAAAATTAATTTGTTGATTTTTCAGGGACACATTACTGATTAATAGCTTCAACTCTGTAAAATTCGCATTAATTTCTACAACAGAAATGGCATATTTGTTTAGAGATTTATCATGAAAAGTATTTAAGGACCATTCCATTAAACACACAGCATCAAGAGGCGGGTATGGTAAAGCCTTTTGATTTTCTGTGCTTTGTATTCTGCCTCTCCTCCTGGTCTTTAGCCCACACTCACATCATTTTAAATGGGATGCAGTGAATGACTTTGTTCCAGGCTCTCATTATGCAGGCAGCAGAGATATGCACTCTTTGTCCCATGAAAACTATTAGATTAATTAATGGCTGAACATATTTCCCTCTCCCCTCCATCCTTGCAATCAGCTCTCGAGGTCCATTCTCCGCTCAGTGGACTGATTCATTCTCTCTATCATGACAGGCCTTTACTGCTTTTTTTTTTTTTTTACAAAATACGACCTGCAGCCAATTCTGATCGACTTGATAGATTTGTCCAATCCAAAATGCCGGCAGCTTAATGAGGGCGAGCTATAATCAAAAGGGGAGAGAAAAGGCAAAAAGAACAGAAAAAGGGAGCAACTTTTCAAGCCCATCCTTGCCTCCAGAACATTTCACTCAAGGAACCACTCCTCGTCATTTTTTCCCAGATATCATCCGGTGAGCAATTACACAGAGTGTACAGCCAACGATGCATCATCCATTCCTGCGAGCTGGCGGCTGGTGAAAAACAGGAGCGTTTACTGAGTTGGGGGTGCCATTTACCATGGTAAATATGTGCGTCCTAGGCCGGTGAAGGGTTGATGGTTTTGCAGCAGCGTGACATCTGATATACGGCTGTATGCAGGGAGAGGGCTGATCAAGGCCACCTCTATCACTCAACCAGATAATCTCTGCACCCCGGGAAAAACAAATGACGGTTGCTTGCTAGCCTCAATAGCCTGTCTCACATCTTCATCCTGTTCATTTACTGTGGAGCTATTCTCGCGCTCCTCTTTCAGTCATTCTCAGAGTTTTTCGCCCTGCTCTTTATTATTTCATTCTTTTACGGTGCGATAAAATATACGTTTATACTTTTATACGACTCATTAGTGCACTTCCTATCTTTAAACCACCTCTAATTACATTCAAACTGCTGTTATCCGCAAGGCTGTTGAGGTACAGTGAATGTGTGCGTGCCTATATGAAGGTTATCAGAGCTGTTTTGCACTTACTTCAAGAAGGATGTTTAAATCGTGCCACAGAGACACAGGTGTCAAAGAGGGTGAGACAGTGATTTAAAGGAAGGCGTCTGGAGAAACAGGAAACATGAGGAGGTCAAGAATAGTTCCCTAGGGCAATTTATGGGCCTCTGTTATGGTTGGGAAATGAGAATAGAGAAGTAAATTGCTAACCAGCGGGGCCGAGGATAAGAAAGAGCCTCACATCGTTCATACGTCGGAGAAAGCATGCACATATACAGCCTTCTTCTGGCTGGGTAAACAGAGGCTGAGATGCTGGGTGGATTAAGATAGATTGGACATAGCGAGTTGCTGACCAGGGCAGCTGAATGTCCTATATCAAATATATATGAGTATGTTGGTGGCTTTGATATTCATAAGGTGGTTTAGAGAAGGTTGGGGGAGTCAGATGCGATCGGTAATATACGACAGAGGTGTGATGTGAGGTTGGCAAACGGCCTGACACTGGCATTGCGTTAACTGCAAAAGATGAAAAAGAGAAGGCGAGGGAAGAGAAGACATACAGGGACAAAATGGTGTTTATTCCACAGTGTTACAGACATGCATGTAGCACGTGTACGCACATTAACTGACTTACACTTTCGCTAAAAAGTCAAACTTTGTTAGTGTGGAATCCCACATTAACCAGGCAAGAAAACACAGGCTTCTCAAATCAGGTCGTCATGTAACATACTCATTACATCCTACACACTGGGAGCGCTTGTGTTTGCAAAGGGGGGGGCTATGTTTATGGGATATAATGAGTCAGAGATAAAGAACGGAGCAAAACAGGAAAAAAAAAAAACGAGAAAAGGGGACGGAGTGAATTAGCGAGAGAGAGACTCCCAAGTTCCCTGCTGGCGGGGGGTTTCGTGTAATCTGAGCACCCATGAGGCCAGAAAGAAACTTTGATCACAAATGTTTTCTGCAGTCCATTTGGAGCTCAGTGTGTTGTGTGTGTCTGTGTGCGTGTGTCTGCGTGCATTTTTCTGTAATGTAATGTGGAGGACATAAGCAGGTCACACAGACACATGCCTCATTCCACTTGCAGCAGACCCAAAGGATTAATTTAACGAGCTGTCTGACGCTTGTCCTATGCGGCCCTCGTTAAGACCATCATGCAGAATCTCCATTTGACTGCTGCCTGCCGTGACTAATTGACTTATTTTGCAGGCCTAAGCAGTACTGAAAGCTCTCATATTTCATATTTATCTCTTTTTGGAGCAATGTCAGGAAACTTCAGTGAGAGCAGGGCGATGTGTCCTCCCTTGAATACCAGAGAGCTTAAGGGGTGGACACGTCCCACACTGCTCTGACCACACAGAGAATAAACCACATGTTCGTCTTAATTTAGCTTTACATCAAAAAAAAGGAAGAAAAAGGAACTCACTAGTTTATGTTTTTCAGCTTAATATACTCTGTGTCTGTTTTGATCCCACCAGTCATAATCCACCCTGACAGATATGTCTTCATCTCCTTTCTTATCTCCTTCTACATTGTATTTTATCAAGATTAAACAGGTTTCAGGCGTGCTGCTTCCAGCCCAGGAGCAGTAATGACTGCATCAATCAGGCTTTACCTTGTACTGGACTAATACCCAGAAAAATTGACTTGTTTGTTTTCCCACTGTCATCTCATCACGAATATCAGCCTCCTCATTCCCTCCTCACACTATCCTGGCAGAGTATATATACATTCAGGAAGTGTCAAGACATACAAAGCTCCCCGGGGCATGCAGTCAGGCTTTTAAAAGCTATCTTATTGACTCAAGTTCACTTTCATTTGTCTGCTGCACTGGAGAAGGTTGGTATTAACAAAGGAGAGAAGTGTTGCACTTTCACATTTAACTTCATTTGGATGTGAAACTTTAGCAACTCGTCTTTGTTAGTGGGTGAAAAAGGAGTCAATCGCCCGCTCTCGCCCACGCCAAACGCACACACATCACCTCCGGAGCCACAACACGGCTCTCTCTCGCACATACAAATGCAAACGAAACGCCCTGAGGCTGCCGTACTTTACACTGCCGCACCGCTCTGTAGTTCTCGACAGGCATCGGGCTAATACATTCGTGTTAGCTTGTGGCGAGTGGCAAGAATGGACCGTCTTTTATTAGATCAGTATTGTGTCTGCGAACATAAAATCTGACAAGTAAATGGAAAAACATGGATCATGTCTGGGGAAAAATCAATGATAAAGACTCGGATGTAGCGGCCAGTGTTGTGTGGATGCGGTGGGCTTTGTGTCTTGTCTCTGCTGGCAGATTATCACTACACATTTCTTATTGCTTTAATAGAGCCATGATCCAACATGTGTAAAACGGACGCACATACACAACCATCTCTTGCTCTCTCTCACGCAGGAACCCGTTCCCTCTGCTCTGCCCCTTTTCCCTAGTTAGTGATGTACTGATGGATTGGCAGTCTAATTGGATGTAAGCCATACTACGCTCCCTATCGTACAGACAGACTTGGTCCACATGCAAGCCAATCAACTAAAACAGTGTGAGTGGAGGGCAAGAGCGCTATCTACCCACCCACTCGCACAGTGAACTGGCTTTAAGATAAACAGTAGAGGAAGAGGATGAAGAAGAGGAGTGGGATGGGAAGGTGATTACGGGTCTGAAATGGACAGAACAGAGAAAATTTAGATGAGGAGAGGAGCGGCAGATGACACAAGACTGGCGGAAGAACAACAGCTATAAGGGAAAAAATGAGGAGAGGACTTTTATGGTGGGGGAGGCAGCGATAATGGAGGAGATGTGATGTGATGTGAGTGTTCATTCCTAGCATGAAGAGCTGCATTCTTCACGGCCATTTAAATAATGCTCCAATGCTGTTACGCTGTCCAGCCAACGGTGAATTATTCAAATATAGTCAGTAATGTCTCAGGAAAATCTATTTTTTCTGCTTTTAGTCAAGCTCCCAATTGCTTCAACTGTTCCTAGTATTTATTACAAACAGCAACTACATGCCAGCCAGCAAACACAATAAAATACTGCTCTCTTGGTGCTGTTGTCATTGTTAGTGCCTTTCAGTTTAGCATCTGGTGTGTATGTGTGTGCGTGTGTGTGTGCGATGCTTTCCTGTGCCTCACCACTGAATGGTGCTGGCAACAGAATTAGACAGAAAGTGAATGGGCTTTTGTTTGCAGTATTACTAGTGTTTGGTCCCAAGGGCAAGGACTACCATCATTGCAAGGGTATTTTCTTTGTCTTTAAGAGCTGTTTTTGTGCGAGCTCCACTCTGTTCTTCTCAGTCAGCTGGACAGCTCCTCCAAGCAAACGAACCGTGCAACATTCATCTAGTGCCGCACTGTTGTTTTGGTGCAGCCGGCTGCCAGGCGTTCCTACTTATTGTTCCAGCTTCCTGTGCAGAAGCCAGTGGCAGTAAAAAAGGAAGAAGAAAGCAGTGTGACTTGCCAAGGATGTGGTGTATTTGTCAGACAAGCCCGGCTCTTGCACAAATGTTACAACACCATGACAGTGAGCATTACTTCCTTGGACTGCGGCTGTATCCCGCAAGCACCACTCCCAGGTTCAACCATGGCCTCTTGTGGCTGTGTTTAACAGATTAAATTTAAAACCCTGCGAACCACCTGGTGCGACAGTATATGGGTTGGTTGCCTCGCTGATAAAGAGCTCAATTTCAGACAATGTATTGATCATTATGGACACAAGCAAAGCTTTTCAGCAGATTATACAAATATTTTACCCTCATGGACTATAAATTCATAACCGAAAGAGTCATAATTGACCACTGACATCTCTTTTATAACGCTGATCTCTGGTGAAAATGCTTTTTGGGCCGCAGGGGAATTTTTTGTTGCAATACCACTGAGCGACCACTTGGCAAACATGGACGCTGGGCCGAGCAGCGTCGCTGTATCCAGTTCTAAATAATACATTCATGCATTAGCTGTAATATACCGTCAATTTATTTAACCTCATCTGTCGGAAGTATCAACTGTTCCAGTAATCAGTATTGGAATGGCTTGCAGAATTTGATGGTACATTTTTCTTTGGAATAAACCGAGTAAAATGATTGTTTAATTCGTCACCAAGCTATTTAATTAAATGATGCACATCCTTGAGAACACAATGCCTGGTGTGAGTAAAAGGCACAGTGCAGAGAAAACAGAAGAAACGCAGGGAGCTATAGTGGCTGATTGGCAGTAGCATGTTCCTAGCAGCTAGCTTAGCCTCCCCACTGCATTAGTTTGATGAAAAGTACTTCTGAAGAAGTACATTTTCAGAACCAAATACATTGCAAAGATTCATGGATAAGTTTTGCTGTGCCAGCTTCTGGTATTAAAAAGTCTTCACTCCTTTGTAAAAGAAAAGAAATTAAGGTTTGAATTTAACGGAATATTCCTTTAACCTCACTGCTGACACAGCCTGACCTGTTGGTATTTACTTTTGCTGCTTTAAAAAGAAATGATGGAAAAAATCTCATCATCAAATCAGATCAAACACAGACGGAGCTGAAAGCAAATAAATGCCACGATAAAGCTGGTGTACTTTAAGACACCTGTACTGCTCCTACACTCAACGCGACAGTGAGCCTTTGTGTGCTGTAACATAAAACCACACCTCATCTATCATTCCTCTCAGCACTCTTTCATCCATAATTTAGGCTCATGTCCAGTTTAGGAGGAGGATTCTCTGTGTGGTGATGTCTGTGTCGACTGGTCCCACAGAAACAGGTACAACAGGATTACACATTCATGCCTCCGGTTAGCCACTGGAACAATTATGATCTTGTAGTTTCCCGTTTAATTTGTATTTTTGTCATCAATTTAATTTTCTTCATTACCTTCCCTGTTTCCGTCTAGATCTGATAGCACTTTCTTTTATCTTTTTACCCTCTACCATGATAATAAACTTCTGTCTCAGATCTTATTCACATCGAGAAGCACTGCATTGGCTATTTTCTATCGAGGGTCTCGAAAACAATGCAACAGCCACAGCTTGGGATTGGATCTGCTTGAAGAAAGTATCTCAGTTTCAATCATTTCACTGCGCATCCTTGTCATGATCTCATTCTGACTCCGCTGTGTAGCTCTCTTTCCCTTCTTCCCTTTAAGTGTTTTCCCCATCTGTTTGTGAGTGTCGCTGTCAACCAAATGCGAGCTACTCTTTGTCCCTTCTAACTCCCCTCCTCTCGCTTTCAGCCCTCTTATCCTCGCCTCTTTCGCTGCCTTCAAGCTTGCCGAGTGTGACTGGTAACTCCTGTGATTGCGGTGCGTGTCCCCTTGGACTGAAGCAGACGCTGCCTTTGCTCTGGGAGGGGAAGATCATTTAGGCTCTTCACTCATGATGGAACAGTGGTCTGTCCTATTTGTGTGTGTGTGTGAATATGCCTTTGTCGGCGTGCATATGATAGATGAGATGTGCAGACAGTTAAAGGCATGGAAACATTAGAGCAGACAGATCATACGCAGGTGGCACACCAGTCATTTTCATTCCTGTTAGCATCCTGCTCACCAGGAAGAGAACACGTCAATTTAAATACTCGGCGTGTAAGTGAGAAATGTAGCAAAGAGACTAGAAAGACGGAGACTAGAAAGAGACTAACTGGTAAAGGATTGCACTCCCCCAGCATGTTGACAGTGAGCCTGACAGTTCATTAATCCAACCAAATCCCTCCAAAGTTACTCAAGTGTGGATTCTATTTTCAAATTTCCTATTAGTTCCTCTTTGTGGATTAAGCACTGCAGTTCACGAGTGAGTGCCCAGCCCCAGCCCCGGCCCAGCACATATAATTGGCTTGTAATGGATTTGGGGTCGTCTTTGCATCAGTGATACGGATAGATCCGAGGCAAAACGGCTGCTTTCCAGTCTCTTCTCACACACAGCCCATGTCGAGGCCTCTGGTTCTGTGTAATTCCTTTTCTTTGCCGCACATTGTCATTTCTATTTCTGTGTGTAGCTGCGGCGTCCGTAGCTGGAGGACGGTGGCGGGGGAACGTGACACGGCTGGAGATGAAACATGTCAGGTGTCATGCAGCCTTAGGGCCCCTGTCACCGTCAGGACCCCTGATTCACATTCTGAAACTGCCCCCACCATCTCTAACCCTGTACTTTCTATTTTGCCCTCTTTCTATTTCTGACTTTCCTCCTTCGCTTTTTTTTATTATGCCCTTGATCCGCCTCCAAACAGAATAATTTGGTACGTACACAATCATTATCTCAAAATACAGAACAACTGTGTATGAAGAAGCTTACTTGTCTGGCTAAAAATGTGAGAATGTATTCTGTTACACTCCACTAGCTGGAGGATCACATTGACATTTTCTGTCCAGGTATTTCGATAAACAGAATTAGATAAATATCAAATTGTGCATATGGGTTTTCTTGAGTTGAGTCGTGAAAGACGGCCTGTTTTATTGATGTTCTATTCAGAATCAGCTTATTATTCCAACACCATACCATTAGGAATCATAAAAAATTGTTTATCGAATGTCAATATCATAGTCTTATCTTATACACTCAGGACAGTACTGACCAAGGGCGCTCCCGATTATTAATCTATTTTATGAGGCGATCACCAATAACTGATAGCCGAAAGCAGTACCGACAGATGCCAATCACAGATATTCGTGTTGAGGAAATAATTATATTAATTTTGCTTAATTCAGATGAACATGTTTAAAACTGTCTCAGTCGTTGTACCTGGATGTAGACTGTTAATATAAGACTACAATTTGGCGCCTACTTCAGGCAGCATCCTCCTCCCTTCTACTACCTGCATGTTACTGTTTTCAAAATTATAGGCTGGCAACCTTCATGGTGAAAATTGTTACCATCACTCTCACCTGATTGCTGATGGTAGGAACCCCGGCAAGCTGTTTTGAGGGGAATGGCTAGGCAAGACTACTCCATCACTTGGTCACTGCTCGTATCTGCTTCCTGTCATCTCTGACAGAAGTTTGGTGAAATGAAGTGAATGAGGTGTCTGTGACTCCAAACTCAAAGTACTTTTATCTTCAAACTGTACTCGGCTGAAGTACTTATGTACATTTATTTACGGTACACTTGCTGTGTTGTCAGATTGAACTGCAGTTCACTGTTTGATGCTTCATGTTCCTCTGAACAGACACTCTCAGTCCTGCTGTGTGTTTAGCTCTGTTAGCCAAACACACCGCAGGATACCGCTGCTCAACGGCTGCTTACAGCTAACCAGCTCTCCTCCTGCCAATTTCAATACAGATTTGCAGTGCCCTCTTAGTTTATGAGGTCCTGCCAGAGAGCCGTTTGTGACTGAGGGGATAGATGGAGTAGCCAGCCAGTGATAGTAACTATTAATAGCATGAGAAGACTTGCTCTGTTGTAGTCGGCACTCAGTTCACTTTGTCATGTCATTCATTTTTAAAGCAAGTCGTCCCCAGCTGGACAACAGGAAACCATTTGTTTCAAGCCCTGCTTAAAATGCGTGGTGCATAGAGAACCTGTCTTGTGTGTATTTGCGTCATCTGATCATCTCTTCTGATCGCCTTTATAGAGACAATTGATCAAGTTAGAATGCATATTGGCCAACAACAACAACCAGCGGCCAATCAATCGGAGCTCCCTTAGTACAGACATATTCACGAATGAGGAAGCAAAAAGGAGACAGACAGAATTGATAAAGTAAGGTAAATAATATCTAACGACGATCGCTGTTTTTGCTTTCTTTACACTGAAGTTGACTTTGATTTATGATGTCTTCAAATTAAAACTGACTCCTTATGAGCAAATTATTCATAAAATGCAGCACAAGTTTTGAAGGATGACACCATTATTTTGGATTAATTTACTGCATCATTTATTACTGGGGGAGATAATTAAAGGAAAGAAATCACCTCAAATATGAACAGATTGATGCATACTTGCATGAAATCGATTCAGGTTAAGGGCATCACAGACAAAATCGATGTGACGATCACACAAGTCTTATCATATCCATCATAACAGAGCTGCACCAATATTTCCACCAAGCAGTATGTCAGTCAGAGATCGAGAGAGTTGTGTTCACATTTAGAGAACAGCAGTTTGCTGTCAAACTGGTCATGGTGACAGTCACAGCATGTGGGAATTAGTGCTGCCTCCCTGAGTCAATCCTCAGCTGCTATTCCTGCTATGGCCTTGCCCTGGCTTCCAGCCTCTGGCACATGATTGTTGAGACAATGACATCACTATCCTGGGACTTCACATAACAGTTGATGATGTGCTCCAGCGCTGTTGCGGGATCCAGAAGGCAATGATAGCACTCAGCCTTGCCCTGGCGAAGAAGGTCGGACAGATTGGTGGGGGAAACACTGACTGAAGCTTGAACCCTGTATAAAGTTTTTCCAAATCTCAGAAAAGGACATCACAGCCTGCATCTCTTCTCATCTATTCACACTGCTTTCACATCCAACTGGGAGGCAAGTCCAGTCGAGTATGCAAGATGGGGTTGACCACAGGGTCTTTGCCTTATATTTAGAAAGTGAGAATGTAGAAGACATGGGAGGGAGAGGGGTTTGGAAGTAGGACTGTGTGGATGTGTATACTACAGTAACTATGTCGTAAACATTTGCAGTTGCACAATATATCATTTTAGCGTTTGCAACCTCGCAATAACGCACAACGTAAAAGTAAGGCAAATTAATTCCAACACGTCCTTCTCCAACTTTTCTTGCTGCTTGATACAAAATTTGCACATTTCTCATTTTCCATGACTAATCAAAATACATCTGTCTGATATTGGATAATTTAGTCTGAATTTAGGGTTCTTGGATACATGGAAGTTTGTTGCTTGTGAGTGACAGGCAGGCTCTGCAAGCACAGCAGACACTCATTGATCATTCTCGATCAATTAATCACACAAAGCAGGGTCTGTTTCGGTTGTTTGATTAGATGCACACCCCTACAAAATCAACCCAATCATTCTGGAATTATTATTTCCAGCTAGAGCTATTCAAGTCATATGGTAAAAATGTCTTTTATTTCTTATCACAATGTATTGCAATGTCATTTTTTCCTGATATCATGCAGCACTGTTATATAGTGCTCTTCTGGTCAACCGACCACTCAAAAAGTTCGACACATTCACACACTGAGGACAGAGGCTGCGTGCAAGTTGCCGACTTGCTCATCAGGAACGATACAGCGCTTGCAGACCAAAGTGCCCCATGGTATTTCTACGCCTAGCCATTAACACATCCACTCACACAGCGATGGAACAGCCATCGGGAGCAATTTGGGGTTGAGCATCTCAAGGACACTCTGATGTGAGTTGAACCTCCAACCCTCCGATTAGCTGATCACCAGCTCTACCTCCTGAACCACAGTCACCCCAAATTACACTGGTACGAGTCTCCTCTGAAAGTTTGAAGCCCGTGTGATACCTTTCTCTTGGGCAGACGAATATATGAAAAGCTTTGGGGAGCCCATACTTTGTAATTGAATTTATTACCACAATAACATACATTGTGTAATTGACTGGAGTCATTACTGTAATGTTCTGTGAGGTGGTTAGTTAACTGGCTGTAACGGACAAAGGCATTGGCGTAAACACACATACACACACATTGGTGTAATGGTGGAGCAATTCAAACTAACAAGGTTGGAGTCTGCCACCTTACAGTCTGATGTTTCAAAGCCAATTATCACATCATAATGAGCTGGTCAGCCAAGGATGCTTGCTTATATCCATTTACAATGCACTACCAAAGCGGGTACGTGCCTTTTGTGCTTGCAGGGGTGTGTGATCCAAGTGCAATGACTCATGCTTATAAACAAGTGATATACAGTATATATAGGCTACCTGGAGTAGGAAAGTACTAAACTGTGCTGCAGTGTGGATGCTTATTTGCATGTATGAAGAAGTGGTGTATTTTTGAACTGACAGATGTGGACGACGTGGTGCAGAGGCGGGCATTTGATAAAAGCTGCCTGAAAGGCTTTTATGTGTCATTTATTTATGGTCGATTCTGTCAAGTTTCCTACATTGTGCCTCCCAGTGGGTATAATTGCTCTCATGGTATACACCCAACCTTTAAACCAAGAAAGCAAAAAGTAAGTTCATGTAAGTCTGTGAGCAAATCCGCAATATTCACAACATTATGTTTCAGGTACTTTCTTTTAAAGTCGCTATTTTGCCATCAGCTAAAGTTTGTGCTCATCTTCCCGTATAAATGCACCTACCGCACCATGTTTTATTGGTCTTCGATTGCTGCAGAGAGCACTTTAAAGATATCCAAAGGACAAAAAGAAACATCCTTCAATGAGATGCACATTTGCGATAGAGATCTATGCAAATGGCAGTGTCTAACAAAATACAGATAAGCAACTTGCAAACCTTCAAAGTCATGGAAGTCAATGAAAAAGCTGTTAACAATCCTTGAAAAAGCCCACTACAGTGGTTCTCTGGAGAAAATCCCTATACATCGAGCTAGTATTTTGTTTGATTAAAGAAGAGATTGATGACTGGTGGAGTACCAGTGCTGGGTTAAGCAGTTTTACAAAGTGTCTAATGTGTAATGAGGAAGCATCTTGCTGTACTTCATTATTTCACTTTCATTTACATAAAACACATCTAATCCTTGAAATGTTGAAATCAAACCTGTATACTTGTGATACTTGCGAGGTGCGACAGTGTGAAGTTGGGAATTCATCTTGTGGAGCAAAACCAAATTATATAATGAACAAATTCTTAATTTATATACTGCTTTACATGCTAACTAGGTCACAAGACTGTCGGAGCATCTGGCTTGTGTTTGCACATGGAAACAGCATGTTCTGCCTACAAAAACCAGGATGGTTCTATCCTTGTTATGAGAGTAAACTGTGCCCCTGACAGATTTTTTACCCTCTTCACTTTATGCTTGCCACCACCTGCTCCCACCAGTCCTTGCACCGCACCAGGGTTTCAGCTATCTGGCAATTACTTTTTTTTAATGGGGAAATCTGTTGAAATTTGTCATGTTTAGATCTTTCCAGTCATGTTTTCTGAAAATAATTCCCTTTTAGTACAGTGTGAAGTAAGTGATTCTGGAGAAAGATGGCTTACTGACTCATTCCCAGGATGTCAAATACCAACAGTTTGGGTTGTTGATGCACCGCATCAGTGGTCTCTGAATTGTTTCAAGCTCAATAAACACAGAAAATACTTTACCGACATTTTTTACATTTGTTCAGGATATTGAGATCTTCCTGGACACACTGACCTGCAACTTTTTTTGAGACCCAAACCCCGCACTGCACCCTCATCCACAGCAGCTGGTAAGTGTAAGTTTGGAACTTGGCCGACTGGGCAGCCATAGACCCGCCAATAGAGTTCAGTGTGTGAGGGTGATGGTTTGGCTTGCTTAAAAAGCAAAGAAGTACACAATACGCCGCAGCACCAGCAGGGGCTGATTATGACGGGTACAAAAGACGAACTCAATTCATAGAGCCAGAAAGTCCAGATCAGGAGGAGGTTGGGGATCGTTGGGCTGTTTATTCATAGGTCTTTCACCCAGGTGACCATGGTCGAGTCCTGTGTGAGTCCTGTGAGCGCCATGTTTGCATTCAGTTGGAGTTTATGTTTCGATTTTGGTCTCCACCTGCACCTGAGAATAATGTCTGTGTTTAAAAGGTGCAATATGTTAGAATTGGCCACCTGTTGAACTCCCAGCAACTAGAGACAGCATATTACCAGAGTATCAACTGCCATCAACTGTATGCTCTTTATGGCTACTGCTAGCTTGTAAGCTCAATTAGCCGTGCAGCCAGCAGGAGTGGTGGTGTTTACACCGTTGGCACAGGACTTTGAGACTGCTGGGAGAAAGAGGCTTTCAGGCCTGGGGCTAGCTCATTAGCATGCTAACTTCAGCAGTTATCTCTGCAACACAACACATGCGTGTCTTTGGCATAATGCCCAAACTATTATTTCTTCACATTCTGTTGGTAAGTTGTTAAATTTTTGAATGTTTTAACCTAAAATTCTTACATGTTGCACCTTTAAGCCTCTTTACCTATCTGTGGTTTGGTGCTGGGAGAGTGATGAAGAGTGGGTTCGTTATCAGTTTATTCTGTTGAAAACAGAACCCTAACGAGGTTGATGAGAGGGACTGATGCGCAGCAAATGTGCCGACAAATAAAATAGAAACAATGAGCTGAAGAAGCTAAAAAGCTCCACAGAGGTGGAAAATCAGGTGATATTTCTCATCAGTTCTGGCAGGAGCAAAAGTTTACCATCAAACAGTCATTTGATTTAATGTTACTATCCAACAAATTGATCAATGCAAGTTCAAAAAATCCACATTGCCTGAGGCCTGCAGTATGTGTTAAGCCAGTCACAAACTGAAGAACAGAAGAGTGCTTTTTACCACATATAAAGAATGGACTCAGAAGCAATATGACCCCGAGGGCTCCCAGCTCCTCGCCACTGATGGCAATTGAATCAGATCTGGTCAGAGCCCTGGATTTTAATGATGTGGTGAATGCCTTTGCCCAGAGACAGAGAGGTAAAACACACATAGTTCAAGGTCAGACAGCTCTCTCGCCGGGTGATAATGTTTACGGCCTGTTTAATGAGTAGTGCGACAGTTTGTCTCATCCAGCAGTCAATATTTTGCTGGTCAACATGTATGGTGGCATTGATGGGATATTTTCAGTGTGCTGTCAGTTATCCGTAATTACATTTTTTTGTGAACGAATCTTTAGTCGCAACTGATGCAGAAATGAAAGATAAAAATAATTAAAATGTTTTTCCACACACACAATCAAATTTAATAGAGGTGGCAAAGATGTTAATGAGTGAAACTATGCCACTTTTTGTGCACTATACACTTGTGTGTTTGACTGCACGTACAGTGTGTTGCTAAATGGACAGGAGGGGCTTCCATTATTTTACGGCACAGTCCTCCATTTTCTTAATCCATTCCATTCAATCCATTTCCAATACTCCTTTGAAGCTTTTGCCTTTTATATCTTTGTTTTTGTAACCCATTCATAATTATTTTTCCCCCTAATGGAGGTCCGACACAGAAAGCTCTGTCTTTACCGTTTTTTCCAACACGGATGGAGACAGAAAAATTAAAATGGACTGAACTTTGTGTCTGTCAGAAGAGGAGAAAATCTGACTTCAGCCCCTTCTTGCAAATGAACTACATCATGTAAAATGACCTGAAATAAACATTTACAGACAGACAAAACAGATCAATGTAGCCTTGTTCAGACAATCCATTTTTGATTATTTGTATTTTAAAGCAGGTAAAATGTATCTTATCTTTATAATTGCTAGACATCCCTGGTCAAAGGCACCTCAATTAGGGGCCAGAAGCTGCGAGTCAGAAGCAGGAGGCAATGCACTGGAGAATTATATAATATGTGGATCTGTATTGATAAAGGTAAATTAGGATGCAGGATAGATAGCGAGGATGTAAACACTGCAGCATGTAAAAACCAATGTCAATGCCAACATCTTGGTCATGTTGGGATTACTTAATGTGCTCATTTATATTAACCTCAGGTTGAAAGTAAATTGCAGTGCTGTTGTTTCTTTGGCCTGGTTAATTGAGGGCTGGTCCACTGTAGGCTGATTCCTTCATGTAATTACTTATTTTAAAGTTGCAATATTTGTCAGAAAGAACCTGCATTTTTCTACAGCCAGTGTGAAACTAATGCTCAGACTGAACATGTATTCTTCATGCAATGCTCATATATATTTTTGACAAAGAAGATTCCCCCGTAAGCACACAAGCACTTAGCTGTTTTGATGTATCTCTAATGATGTAACTGTTGCAGTGACTTCTCTCAATTAGTCTCTTTCTAATCTGGCTGTTGTACACAGACAACAAGGGAGAGGTTGGTGGTTGAGTTGCATTTAGGCGACAAGGCTGCCCAGGCAGTGACTGTAGTTCACGACCGCATTTCAACATCTTTAATACAAGAGAGCTAGAGACCTAGTTACAATTTCCAGCAGTGTTTGTGGTGAAAAAAACAGGCATTTAAAGCCAAAATTAGATATTTTCCTAAGCATAACCAAGTAGTTTCTGTGCCTAAACCTCACCAGACCATAGGCACAGCCTTGTCACAACATATCATAGAAAACTGAACCTAAAGAAACCTAAAGTTGCAACAAACTGTCTCAGGTTAATTTGGTTAAAAAATGTTTGTGTATGCTGTCAATTATAGCTCTTAGGAATAAAAAGGAAATCAGAGTTGTCAGGTCAGACTTAAAAAAAAAAAAAAATCTGAATTGTCGGTGCATCTCTAGATAGTAAATATTTAAACTATTCAAAATCCAGCTGTGCAGGCAATACACGATATTACATAATACAAATGTATAGGTGTCCCTTAACACGGCTCACTACAGGCTGAATTTATCTGATTATGTAAAAATATGTATGTGACTGTAACATTTTGAGTTTTACAGAGACGTGTTTTGCTGGGCAATGAGCCATTTCTATTTTCTGTTTGAGCCTCAGCCGCAGCAGACCAACAGTCTGTCACGGTCCAGTGGTTCAGCATTTGTATGTTTATTTGTCCATAAGCATTTGTGTTTGTTTGTGCGAGCGCGTGCTTGTAAGTGACCAGTGTCAGGCCAGGCAGAAGCGAGGCATTTTGTTTACCCTGGCCCATCTCTTCTCTCTCTTATTGACCCATCACTGCGTCCATGTGGACTGGCCCTCACTCCCTGACACCGCGCAGATAATGGCTTTTCTGGAAACTCAAAGCATTAGGCATCTCCGCTGAGTAGTAATTACACCACTAATGTGCCAATTTCTAACGCATTCCTCTAAGCTATTCATTTTTTTTTTTTAACTGTTTCAGATGGATTGTGTAAAAAACCAGGACAGAGAAGTATTTTTGTAGAGGTTTTCCAATTATTGCCCGTGTAACTTTAATGTTGATGATAGAGGGATAGAAAACTACGATGTCGTGGAAGGACGTCAGAGCGATGTGCCTTCTGTTCAAAAAGGGTCACACGGCTTGTCCTTGTAACCATGGAGACGGAATTATAAAACACCTTAGAGGTCCTTGCCCTTGATATTTTTTATTTCGCAAAAATTAATGATATTCAGTCTGTTTCTGCATATTCATTGCTCTTTCAGAGTGGATCAAATGACGCAACGTTTCTACGACTTTGATCAGCCTTTGAAGACAAAAATCTCCTCGCAAGTGTTCGAGACAGGTGAGAAAAATCTTTACAATTTTTCAAAAAACTTAATGTCTTACTTCACATGCATGTAATGATATGCAAAGCATCGCCGTCTCTCTCCGAATCCCTAATTATTGCTTGCACACACTGTGATTTTTGGATGGCATCAATTTAGATTCCATTATGTTCCTAAGCTTGCCAGTCCCAGAGGTGGCGCTAATGCAGTCCTCTGAATCTGCACCAGTAGTAAATGAGGAAGGAGCATTATGATGAATGGCCCCTTTGTTGGAAACTACATTAAACTGACATTAGCCAACACCTTCCTCAGCCCCCAACCTAAACTAAACACACACACCAGCAACTGAATTAATTGATCGCTTATTCATTCTAAAACGTATATTTATTATTTGGACTTTTTCATTATTAATCAAATGCGTAGGATTGTCACCTCTCGCTGTTGTTTTCTTTCTTCCACTTTCCCTCCCTCTACCTCTTTCCTTTATCACATTCCACCTCCTTATTTTCCAAACTTCCTTTGTTTGCACTTACTCCTCCATTCTTCATTATCGTCATCTTCTGCTTTTTTAGCTTTTATCACCTTTTTTCCCCCCCATCTTTTAAAGAGGAGTTTGCGCTTTAAAGAGTAAACTACTGCGACTCTATTCCTCAGTGCAGGTTTTGCAGTGGTTATTACCATATGATTATTAGTGATGGACAATTGGCCTCAAAGATGTTTCATTATGAAAGAGCTCGCTGGGATCTCATTAGCACTCTCAGTCTAAGGGCTGCTGCTCAAGCCTACTCTGCTCAGGGGAATTACATTTCGATCACCAGGGCTCGAGTTAACAAGGCAACATTAAAGGAATGTGAAGGTGCAACAGCCAAAAAGAGACAAATTAGTAACCTCCAAGAGTGTCGGAGGTGCTCCACTCATATAAATAAATTATAAGAACTGTGGTGGATCTAAAGGCTATTACAGTAACTTACAGTATAGCCTGGTTTGCCTACACAATCACTGTTTGGCAAGGTTTGCAACCCCCGATGCTGGAGGCATTTGTTTTTCTTCTTGTTTGACAGGAGCATCCATCAAAAAATGTAATTTCATTTCTTTTCAGCTGTTGATAAAGTTGCTGACTTGTGCCAGTCCTCCCCGTAGGATCAATAGCTGTTTATACAAATAACGCTGGAAAGTACAATACACCCGCCGCGATGCTGGAGGTGACTCTCCAAGGGCAGCTGCAGCAGTTTACCGAGGCGGCCCTGCGGTAGGCTGTTTTCATTCTGTGCTGTGGATACATTTATATTAACCACATAAAGCTTACAGAATTGTGCAAGTGTTTGTATGGGCTGACAGCAGAGGTTATAACATAGACGGACTCTATAATTGAATGCAGTAATTGTTTACATGTAAACTTTGTGAATTGCAACCTAAAGGTCCTGCAATTCTCCAGTTTATTATGTGTTTAAACAACACAGCACGGTGCGCCTGAAGAAATTAGATCTGTTAAAGGCTTATTGACCTTTATTCACTTTTTATACACTGTTCACTATATGTCACACATGGCAGAGCCATGAATGATGGAGCCTAATTACTTCTGACATGTCAACATTTCCAGCTGTAACAGCTCACTTACTGCAGTTAGTGATGACAAAACATCAGAAACAAAGTGCAGAAGCCTTTCCTCCCAGACATCCTCTACTGCGGGAAAATACATTTTCTGCAACCCAATTGTAATACTTTGTCTCATCTTTTCTTTTGAATGAAGTCACCTTAATCCTTGCTCTCCGGAAGGTGCTATAATTACCACAGATATGCTGCATCACCCAAAACAGTTTGAAGAGACAAACAGAACATAAAAGAAGAAATGTTTCCAAAATGAGAGAAAAACATAAAAGAAACAAAAAAGGGGGCAGGGGCGAGTGAGACAGCAAGTAAAAAAAGGTGAAAGTGATGGTGAAAAGAAGGAAAACAAAAAGAAACAAGAACTAACGCCTCGCGGCCGTATGCCCCCGTGCACCAGTCGAGTTGCAGTTTGCATCCCTGTCTGACAAACTCATAATATAGCCTTTGTAGTGAAGACTGAGGGAATTTATTCATAAAGCTGATTCTGATACAACACGAAGAAGCTACAAATTGTAACGTGGATGCTTCACATTTTCAACCCAGATCTGAGCCATTGCCACAGCTTGACTGACAGAAACATAATTACTTCATCATTGTATCCCATAAGACATTTACATGGAGTTTTGTCATAATTAACATATGAATTTTTGATGTATGGCCAAAAATGTGTTTTGTGAGGTCACAATGACTTCTGACCTCTGACCACTAAAATCAGTCAGTTCATTCCTGACACTATGTGGATGGTTTTGCCAGATTTGTAGAAATTCGTCTGAGGTCACAGTGAACTTCACCTTTGAATACTTGGAGCTGACAATAGTTTTGCTCGTGCCCAGGACAGGATGATAGAGTTAGAGGGGCCTTTTTGGCACTGACCAAGGGGCCAGGACAACTAACCTGGTGTTGCCCCTGTCGGCGGCCCTGGAAACATTTGTCAAATTTGAGGAAATTCCATTCATTTGCGTTTCTGAGATATCATGTTCCTCAGAATGGGTAGGAAGTGAGATCGCACTAACCTTGAACTTTGACCACCACACTCTAATCCGTGTGGACGTTTGCGCACAATTTGTAGAGATTCCCTCAAGGCATTTCTGAGACATCAGGTCGACAAGAATGGGAGGGAGGTACACGGCTTTGACTGCTGCCTGCAAATTGCATTATGTTTGATATGAGCTGCGAGATCAAAGCTCCTCCAAAAACCGCGTGTCTCTGAACAGTGGTAGAGTGTAACGCACCTTGAACGAGCGACAAGTAAGCACTGAGGTGAGACCACGCCTGTGTGCAGAATGAGAAACTTTTATTTTCAAGCTAGTCGGTGGTCTTTTTCATAACTTTACCACAACTCTCTTGCAGTATCTACTACTGTTAACCTTCATTATTTCTTTTTTCCCTTACAATGATCTGTGAATCATCATAATACCTATTGATATCATACTTTAATATTTTCATTCATCTTGTGCAAGGACATTTCACTTCATTTTCATTGCCCATAAAAGCTCGCCAGCTATGTGATTTGTCTCAAAGACGCTCTCTGCATTATTTAAGTATTCCTCCCATGTGCTGTAATGAATGTTTAGAAGAATATTAATGACACCTAACTGACTTTTTGGCCACTGCCAATCACTGCCTATCATGAAATTTTAAGTTGATACGATTAATCTGGAAGCAAACATCCAGTAATTCAATATAATTTTAGTGTTATATTATTTTATGTGATTGATTCAGTTAAAGAAACATGGTGCAGGCGTGAAGATGATAATGGTGGTCAGGAAAATAACCGGGTCCGGTGATTAACTGGATGATCACAGTCACAACTTGATGATTGTAACACATGATAAAAAAAAATCCAAAGCACATTTCAACAAAGTCATTTCAAGTGCTGCATTGTGAAGCTTTACTATTCAGCGCAGTGGTTTGGCATTCCTCTACAAAACCTCCCACACATTTTCTCTGAAATGTTTTCCAGTTCAGCAGATAGAAAACAATTCCACCTGCATGAGAACTCTATGCCTCCTTTCCCACCTTTACCACAACACCACCTCCCCCTCCTGCTCCTCCTCCTCCTCCTCCTCCTCCTCTCTCGTTTTCACAGTTTAAGCACATCAGCAGGCTGCTGAGACACAACTCTGGGGTTTGCGGCTCTCCACTCAATATTTCCTCATCAGAAAGAAGTGTCAGACCAACAGGAGTGAGGGGAGAGTGCAACAACAGGCAGGCAGGCAGGCATTAATGACTGGCTGCTTGATGCGTTGTATCTCCAACTTTGAGCCGGAGACCTCAGTTACCCGGCAGTTCACCTGAGCGGCTGAGTGTGTTCGCCCACTGCCGAGCTGCTGCAACCTCTGTAGTCCTCAAGTAGGAAATGTGATTAATTAATAGCATTGATTGAGTAGTGATTCTTTCCACCTTCCCAAGGTCACAATGCACAGTTGATAGATAGGAATTGGCAAGCGATGCACTTCTGAAACACTCGAGCTTCTCGGCTGACTCAGACTGTAAGGATATAGCAGGATGGTTGAGACACGGATGCATGGGAGAGGAATAATATAGCCAGGCAAACGACGCTGGGAAGCAAAAGGCATTGTCATGATGAGAGAACACACAGCACAAAGCCCATTAGAGGAGTGATGAAGAACACATGATGTACTCACAAAGGAAACGTAACACAGGGACACAAACAAATGTTAATTGCATTCTCGAAGGCTACACTTTATAAAGCTTCCTCCGCTGTTAAAACTACTAATCAGTTCAGCTGACACGTAAGCCAGAAAATCTCACATTTTAACAAGAGCCTTTCACTAAGAACTGGCGTGCTCCTAGTCGAGGCGGGTACACCATTCATAAAACATTAAGGCAGCCTTTTATTTATTTAATTATTAAACACGTTCCCCTTTCACAAGAAAGGGATCTGATGCCTCGAGGAATGTGGCGTGCCATTTCAAGCTTTGTTGGGGACAATAAAAGAAAAGCAAAGGGAGAAGAACAGATGGAAAAGAGAAGATCGCTAAAACTCGAGTGACATGTCTAGAGAATTCTTTTAGTCTGCTCCTCTGCTTCTGTCACACACTGACTTCGTTCTCTTGTGTGGTTCTTTTAAAGCCTCCTCAATATTCCTCTCCGAAACCAAAGTACCGCGGTCTGTAGGGTATTATATACGCAGTGCTAAATGGGACCTTATTTTAACCCAGATTTGTCATTTTAATTTCATAATAGCACTACTCATTTTGTCCAAAAATGTTCTCGTCTGCTTGCTTTATTTGTATGTCTTTTTATATCTGACCTTTTTTTTTTTATTATTTACAAAGCCATCCTTACTAACCATTTAACTTGTCATCGCTTTTAAGATTTACAAATATGGGACACCGTACTTTATCACAAGAATGCAGTGCAATATGTAAATGATATATTTTAACTGTGATAGGATGCAATACATTGGATTTTGGATATCACTATATCTTTATATGTCTTAGGCTACATTACAGTACACTGACGTGATTTTCTGAACTTACCAGACTGCTCCACACGCTCTTATACTTGCCTTTACCCACTTAGTCAATGTATCCAAATGATTGATTATTATTTTTTTAAATCTAATTTTATTTAATATTTTGTGAAAGTACCAATAGTCATCCCCACAATATATCTTGAGGTATTCGGTCAAAAATATTGTGTTATTTAATGTAGTTGCCCAGTTCTAGCATTGATGAAGTGCTTTTGACAAGAATTCAAAATACTGAGATATATTTTGTATATTTCAAAATATATATATATCATTATTATTATTATATTATTTTAGGACTATATTGACCAACTCTATTACCTTACATATTGTATTTATAAATACAGAATTGTGGAAAAAAACTTCATTCACCTAGATGGAACAGGCTTCCAGACTCCCTTTAATTGGACCCATTTTTTGTCACTCAGAACAACATCTATCTAAACTGACTTATTATAATTTGTGCGAAAAAAAACCTGAACAATAGTCGTAAAGAAGATGTAATCACATTGGCTTTTATATAATATACACCACACTCTAACAACCCATAACCTCTTTTTGATTACTATTCTACTCATATTCTTTATGATGGGCTGTCATTAACTTTACCTTTCAGCTCAGCTATCACTGGTCACAGACGTGAGAAAATGTAATGCTTATGATAATTGTATAGGCTGCAGTATGTGTATGTGTGTGTGTGTGTGTGTGTGTGTGTGTGTGTGTGTGTGTGTGTGTGTGTGTGTGTGTGTGTGTGTGTGTGTGTGTGTGTGTGTGTGTGTGTGTGTGTGTGTCTGCGAGGTCCAGTCAGGGAGATGGCGGCCCACTTTCAGTAACTGATGAGAGTGGGAAAATAGAACGCTTGATTACCCCCGACACCGCTTGAACAGCGCTCCTGCCAATGAAGGTTATTGGGCCTCTGTACTCGAGTGGTCAAATATAGAAGGACACAATTATGATCTAGTTTTCAAGTCTTTGTCTTACCTCTGAAGCGACGGGACTTTTGATTAATTATATATATATATACACAATCAGGTGTTTGAATGAGCCCCCGTGAGTGACCTCCGTTGCCCCGTCCCATCAGCCTCATCAAAACCTACATCATCGTTAGCAGCCAGGGTCATCGGCTTCTTTAAATCATTATCACTGCGGTCAGTCATCAACATTGTCACTCTGCCAGGGCTCGAGACTGAAAGCGTCCGGTCGTCTGCGGGGACGTACAGACATCTGGGATGCCTCTAGGGCGAAGGGGTTTTCGTGTAGATGAGCGTAACAATCGTTTAGCAAAACACAAACTGAACCGAGCGCTGACTAGACTTAAACAGAGTGCATCTTTTCATGCTGTTACTATAGTTACTATCACTGGCTGGCTACACAGCACAAGACCTGCAAAAAATATGATGAATAAAAATCTGATGGACGCAGTAAACTTACCATCAACAGGGTACGTACCATATTATTTTCCCAGATCCATGTTGAAATCAGAAGGAGCTAGTTAGCTGTTAGCTGGTGGGAAGCTGTGTTGAGCTAACAGCTATACCTTATAGAGCTGATAGCTTATAGCTAATGGAACTAATAGAATTAACAGAGCTAATAGCTTACAGTTAAATGAAAACTAGTTTGGAGGTAAAAGTACATTGAATGCTAATACTATTAACTAAAAACTATAACGGGTAATATTTCCGGCGCTCGGCAAAACTAGGATGAGTAACAAAGTATCAAAATAACTGACACACACTGGCGGCACCTTCATGGCATAAGCAAAAAATAATTATCGCATAAGTCATACTGTAGTGGTTGTGTTCCCACATCATTAGCCAATTTAGCTAGTTAGATCTATAAGGTAAGAATAAGGTAGATAGATGATAACATTTTCATTTTGATATGGTTCCAGGATGGTGGGGAAAAAAATGTCATCTGGAGGCCTGCTATCTACGTTTTCATTGGCGAATGCCGATTTCCATTTGATATCCATCACCTTACTTCTCTAAATCGCACAGGCACACAGTTTCTGCAACTACAATTTAGTCTCAGCGCTTTACTATTCAAACAAACGTGCCAGACATACAACGAAGGCCGTAGCAGCCCTGAACAAAACACTCCCTGGAGGACACACTACTGATGGTTTTTCTACTATGTAATGAATAAAAAACACAGAGTGCTACAGCTGTCCCCCAGGCCAGTAAAACCCTCTAAGAATCCCTACATCCCCTCCTCTGCCTCGCCGCCGCCATCACCGGCTCTAAAAACAGAGGCGAGAGCCAACACATACGTTTTATAACTAACAACACCTGTCCAAGTCTGCAGCCATGACAATGCATCAACCAAATGAAATCCGCTGTAATTGTAAACATTGCCTTTGTTCTCTGAAGTGTAAAGGCTCCTGCCGAAGACAAGTCAACAAACAATATGCAAACACAAGTATACAGTGCAGCCTGCTGACCCTCGGTAAACACACAAACACACACTAATACACACCCCTGCAGAATGACAGACCCACACAGACAGGGAATGAAAAAGAGGCATCACACCTCTGTCTTCTGAAGTAATGAGGAATAGGTTGGACTGTATTTTTTGGGGCCTTAAGCTCTAACTGCTGCCTGCTCTTTGATACCAAAATGTAATTACCTTTTGAAGCTCTGCCTCCCCTTTTTTTTTTTCACCGAAGGATGCGAGACGGACTCAAATGTGTGTTTCATGTGTTTTCTTTCTGTACTGACACTCCAATTACCAAGAAACTTTGTATAAAACCTCAAACACCTGAGCTCTAATTCCTCTCGTACAGAACTGACTTTCCTTTTCGCTGCCTTCCCTCCAAAAACACTTTGATATCTAACATCTCTCTTAAACTTAAGATGTGACTCAAACTCCATTAATGCGATAACACTTCGTTCCACTTTAGCTTCAGAAAAGTGTCTGATTTCCTCTGTGTTTTCTGAGTCTGCAGCACGGCTCGGTAGCTACAGAGGTAAAGGCTCAAAGAAGTCTCTATCCTTATACCCTTGTTTGTTGTCTTTTGGCCTGTTAACGGTATTCTGCCGAGAGTTGTGGTGAGAAGTTTTGAGAATACATTTAAACAGATAACTACTTGGAATTACAATTAGCCTGTCTTCTTATCATTTTTCTCAACTACTTGTGGGTGTAAAGAGTGTCTGAATCACTTCTCCATGCACCAGGTAGGATGATCTGCTTGCCGAGGTTGTTACAGTAAGTCTGTGTGAATAATTTATGCACACCGTCTTTCATATCCACTAACAAGACAAGTTCACATTGTTGACTGAATATTAAATCTTAAACTTATCTTGAGTTTTGACTTTCCATTTAAAACACTATCTCTGCATCATATCTGCTATCTCGCAGCTCCTTGAGGTCATTCCACTGAATTCAGGCGGTGCTAATAATATTCATCTTTAATTGCACTGCCCTTCTTGCTCTCTTTTGTTTGCAGAAGTTTACCAAAGATTTACATCTTTTTTTTTTCTCCTGGATGGAAAGCAGTGGCAGTGAAGTCAATCCTGTCTATCTGCATAAACATACATAGGTGTGTTACTTAAGTTTTCCAAGATCACAAATGGCGCAGATGTAGCATCATCTTGGAACCACAAAGCCATGGCGATGCAGGTCGATCAGTTGGTCCCCACTTTTGGTCCGGACTGGAATGTCCAAAAATTACCATCATTCCAAAAGACGGTCCCTCAAAATCTCAATCAAAAATCTCCCATGTGTTCAATTGGCTTCAGATCTGATGACTGCAAAGTCCACTGCATATGATTCACGTCATCTTCATACTCATCAAACCACTCAGTGACCCGTCATGCCCTACGGATGGGAGCACTGTCATCCAGGAAGACACCATACCACCAGGATAGAAATGTTTCATCATAGGATGATGAAGTTTCAATCAAATCCATTCAAAAGTTTTAGAGTATTCTTGCTGAAAAACCAACCAACCAACCAACCATCCAACCAACACGTGTGAAAACATAACTTCCTTGGCAGAGGTAACTACAATTTAATAAGCGACAGTTGTACTTCATGTGATGAACTTAATGTAAATGTTAGCACGCCAAAACTCTAAAAAGTTAGCATGCTGGAAGCATTTAGCTCTCAGCTTTGCACAAGTACAGCCTCACGGAGCTGCTAGCATGGCTGTGGATTCTTATTCTTGTTTGAAAATAAGGCAAAGTTAAAGTTCCTTATTTAAAAAGAAAGTTCCCCCAAAGTAGTTTTAAACTCCAACCCTCATACTTAGTTCAACTCTGAGCTAAAGCCAAAGTAAATAAATCAATTCATAAAGCTTTGCAACATTATAAATGCTGAAGTGCAATTGGTATTGGTGTTACATCTGATCTGGTTCAAAGGTGTGACCTGTGTGGGAGCGAGTGATTTTATTTTAAAGTCAGTTTCATGTTGATACATATCAGGGTCAGACTGTTAGATGGAGGAGTGGGTGGATGATCATGATGGTGGAAGGCCATGACACTCCCACAGGCATGCGGATAACAAGACGGCATCAGGAAGGAGGCATGGACGTAATGCCAAAACCAAATCTGTACAAAGTGGTCCACAGTTTGTGATGTTTACTGAGTCAGAGGGATGGCTGAACCTCAAACAGCGTTAAGGGCAAGGAGAGTTAATGTGATAGGCAACTACAAAACAGGATAATTGGCTTGGCCTTTAAGAAGTGGCTGAAGTGGCTGACAGCTTTCACAGCTTTAGCTTATTTTTTTTTTGTTGTTGTTTTTTGGTCCAAGTTCAATATTTGCAGCATTAACATAGAAAGAATAGAACTTTCTTTTCTGTCAGCTCTGACACTAAACACACTGGAGAGCATGTTACAACGTGCACAGCAACACTAAAGGGACATATCTGAGAATAAATTCATTAAAAGAATGAAACAGATACTCCGAGCAAATCAAGTTTAACAGCGTGACAGATGTTGACACGTTAGAATGAAATTAGATTCAATGGGTTGAAGATCAGAGGACTTAAGATGGGATGTTCTTGTTGGCATTTTGCTTCATTTCCTGTCAGCAAAATCCATGGTCTGCGTTTTATTGGGAACACTCGAGACTAATACGGACAAGATTACTGAAATATGAAATGAAAGCAGTATTTCCTCATCATAAAGTGCGCCTGCTTTGATCAGCATTTCATCAGAGTTTTAACATGAAGGTTATTCTGCTAAGAAGCACGGAGGCGACGATTTTTAGCACAACACCCGCTAAAGATAAGCTGATTTGATCGAGTGAGTTTTAGACCGACTGAGTTTTTGTTGACTGAGTGTAAAATAATTACTGCGAGCTTCCAAGTCTGAACGCTTTCTTGTTGTCGTAATTAATCACTTAAATTAACTCAAAGAGGTTTTTTGGAGCAGCACTAATGGTTGCACAACGGGGTTATTGAATTTTCATTCCATTTTAGGACTCGGAGTTTCCCTTATTCTGATAAAGTGTAATTATAGCATATTCTAATTCATCTAGCAGAAAAGCAACAGAATAACATCGACGGTTCAGCATGTGATTGTTGTTATTCTGGCTTCATTTGAGGCTCCGAAGAAAGAGATGCTGAATCACTGAAGCCAGCCTGCTGTGTTTGAAGCCAGGAGTGTTTGACTGCAGCATCAGGTGAATCCATATTTTTCTCAGTCAGACAGTCACTCTTGAGCATTAATGTCTATCTGACAGTGAAGTGTATTTTGAGACCAAAGTGACCAAACACAGAAAAGAGGACAGCGCTGAGGTTAATTGTTTGGGGCTCAATCAAAGTACTGTTTTATTACTACTCGTACCAAGGAAACTATAACAGAAGGAAGGGTCATTACACCACTGACCGACACAGATATCGTTAACCACTCCATCTCTCCCCGTTCACTTTCACATGTTATCCGTCTGCCTGCTGGAGGCACCGGTATTTTGGTGCGTTTCATGAGTCTTCAGGGTACATTTTGTTTAATTTGTATGCTAATCTAATAATCTATTTGAAAGCAAGTAATGTTATTTTCATGCTAGATTTATAATGGACTGAGGTTAGTAACAGACTAGTTAGAAAGTTAGATAAACTGTGATAATACCTGAAGTAAACTAACTCTGAGCCCGTTACCTAATGACGTAACTGTGTTACAATGTAGGAACTTTCTACAAGTTGCTAAGAGCCATCATGTCTACCTTTCTTTTTTTAGCTAAAAGGTTAATTGTGTATGTGATATTGTAACATTACCTATTATTAGCCCTGTCAATCATCGTAATTCAGCCTCCCATTGTAAGAGAGAGAAGAGATTTTTCTGAGGGACACTTTACTTGCATCTATTTTTTTTTTTATTAACCACGGTGAGCATTTTAATTTGACCCGCAACAAGCCCAGTAAATTATGACCATAATCAAGTTTGGATCCTATTTTGAGACCAACAGCAAATAAACTAATGGAAAATTCAGTCAGTAGCTTAATTTCTGAAGTGTGTTCTTTCATTTTGTAGAGACATTCTTCCTCAAAGGTCATGTGACGCAGATATGTTGGGTTTTATTCTGCTTGTCAATGCATCTACAATAGACCACAATACAACTGCCACCAAGTATGCTGGAATGATGATGTATCGTCCCTTCCTCCTTGACTTGTACCGCTACTGTTGTGTGCTGAATGCAGGAATGTGTTTCATTGGATTCCTCAGTAAAAGGAAAAGGAAATATAAAAATAAATACACCCAATGTGTGACCTTTTTCTTTTTTTCCAAATATTTGAAGCAGGTGTACGTCATGCATTCAGTTTTAGCTCCTGCTCCGCTGCTAAATGACAATCAGAAAGTAAATATGTCACACAATGGAAATCAGTTTCCACGTTGAATGTCAAACTAACAAATGCATTTCAGCCTGTGCCATCTTTATACATCACAGTAACAGCTTTCTCCTTCAGTTCCCACAATGAAAAATTAAAAATGTTACGACTCTAAAAAACACTAGAAAACATTGCCTCATTATATCTCGCTGTGAGGAGGAAGACTGAGAATGAGATCCAACTAGTCGTTAAGTTGATTATTATCCAGGCATGGAGATTCTTCCACACAAACAATGTCATGAGGATTTAAAGCATATGCTGCATGGTCGCATGCAAGAATAATTCTTTACAGGTTTTCATATAGATTGACTTTACTTCTCGCTACAATCTCAGTGAGTGCTATGGACACGTACTATATTCAAAAACTGCCAACACAGTGTCACATCATGACAAAAAGCAATCTGTGCAAAGTACTAGCGGACTCCATAATTTACAACCGGAGCTCAAACAACCCCCCCTGAATTATACAGAGGAAACAAGGGGGACTAATCTCTTAAATTAAACTCTTAAATGTTTAATGTTGCATTAAACAACATGCCATTTTAAAACTAAGTGGAAAGAAAAATCCTCCCAACATATTGAAACCTAATTGCAACAGCCTCAGTTGCATACCTTGAATAACTTCTCCTCAGCACCCTCTCCTTTGTTGCTTAACTCTGCATGGCCGGGATCACGCTTTGTATTTCTTCGACTGTGTGTGTTTTCACATCACAAATGAAAGTAAAATGCACTTATACACAAGTCAGGCAGTTATAGGATGGAAGTGTGGGGCTGCAGCTCTGCAGGTGAGCAGGTTCAATTGTGATTATTGAAATCAAAACCAGGATCGGAGATTCCCTAGTGCACGCTGTAAGAGGAAAAAAATACATTACAAAGGCGACACAGCTAGCTTACCGGTATCCTGAAGCTGGACTGAGGGAGCAAAGACGACCATCTGACTGATAAAGGTAACTCGCCGGCATCAGAGATGTTCAGTTTATTTTCTTTTTCAGAGATCCTTTATTTGAATAGATAATTCCTTCTGAAAGAATCAATTATAACCTGCACATTATTTATACTCTGTAGTATTAGATGTACGATGAAGTATGGAATTAGGCCACATAGAAACAAATGAGTTACAGATGTAATCTTTCAAAGTAACCAAAAAAAGTAAAATTAAACTCAGTCTTTGGGAACCTACCTACGAGTCTACTGGGAATAGTAAATTTATGATCTGTTCAGAGCCTCTGGTGCAGTTCTTTGATTTCTCTCACTTAATCTATTGCTCGAGTTCACAGAGACTTAGTTTTACAGGCCTTATCCTGTCCGATTTTATGATGAGAAACATAATTAAACTCTCATTCAGCATGTTTCAAATGCCACGGGACTACTGATAGAGCCGGAATATTAATGAACATAAATAAAAGTGAGAATCCACTATTCAGGTAGAGAAGTGTCCAGGCAACTACTTCAATTCCCCAGCTTTCCATTTCCACAAGGCTGCTGACAGAGAGGTTTGAAAAGTTACCTAATCGGACTTCATTCGTCTCCTTTTCTTCACAAGTTCTCGTAAAAACCGTTACCAATAAACAAGACTTCAAACAGCAGGAATTAGTCGTTTTTCTGGTGTGGGCGTAAAGTACAGAAACATACAAAGCTGCTCTTTTGCTCTCTGCGGTTCCTCAAATGGCAGAATGAAAACAACACCGCTCAAATTAAGACAAAGTGCAAACCTGCCTTCAGAGGAGAGCGGAGAACTTTGACTCTTGAGATTTTAAAAAAAGAACAGCTCGAGAGAGGCAGGCAGAGAGAACAAGCAGAGAGGTGGTAGAGGGCTGGGAGTGAAATGCCTCCAGGAAAGAGCCCTTACTCATCCTTCGCAAAAGTAAGACAAAAAAGTACAGGAGTAGGAAAAATGGAGAGTGGAGAGATGAGCTGAAGAAGGGCAGCTCGTGGTCTCCCACACCCATCAGCTAGCAGTGGGAAGCGGGGTTGCGTGTGGTTTAGTCCGGGGGGACTTTCAAGCACAGGTCAGATCAATGTTTGCCCTTATCGTGGATCAGAGCTTGACAACTCCCCTCGGCTTTGGCATTTCTGAGCGAACGGCAATTTTCCACCTCCGCACGAGTGAATAACATCAAAAAAGTAATGAAACTCAAAAGCTTGGTGTAAATGAGGATCTGGAGATGGTAATTTAACCACGGATGTGAAACTCCTACGGTATTTTGTGGATTGGGAATGCAGCTGGTCAGATGAGATGAGATAAAAGACAAGTAAAAATGCCAAATAAACACATTTAAATCTTGCTACACTTAAAGAAGGCATTTTGTGCTTTTTTAGCAAAAGTTAAGTTAACAAGGTCAAAGTCTGCACCACCTCGACGTTGTGACATCACAATACGTCACCGTGTCACACATTTATATAATTTATGCCTTGCAGCTAGCTTGGCACATAAGAATTGATTTAGCACAGCTGCTCTGTTGTTGTTGTTAGTGATGCTGGCTCAGGCGTGTACGAGCTGACCAATCAGAGCGCTCTGGGTATTTGGGAGGGGGCATCTTAAAGAGACAGGAGCTAAAACAGAGCGGCTCAGACAGAGGGGGAATACACTTCTGCAGCACCGGACAGTATGAGAAAACTGATGTGTTTTTTGAGCGTTAAAGCGTGTAATTCTAATAGTAAACCAAAATAAACCTATGAAACTGAAAATGAGCATTATATGTCTCCTTAAACCGATGTGATGCTGCTGTGCAGTTTTGTGAGGGCTTAAAATTGTTTTTTTGAGGGTAGCTTGTATCACGAGGTCAGTCCAATAATCAGATGTTTAAGAATAGAAGAGAACAGAACATACAAAGAAAAGGCAAGAAAGAAAAACTTTCAGCTTTCATCTGCACCTCCAAGGCCACTTCTGTTCGTTGCATTAGACACAGCTGTGACTCACATCGATGGCTTTCTCTTGTGACAAAACCAAATCATTCACTCCTCAAGCATAGGAACCACCCACTAATGTCGTGACTTTGAGGTAAAAATGTGCTGAAAACAACAAAGTTTTTTTTTTTCCTTCTTTTTCTGAGAATTGACCACAGTAAGTACAATGACAAACACAGAACAAAATGCCATCTGTCAGAGGCATTCGATCATGAAATGAGCCCTGGGCGTAGTGAAATTAATTTCTTCTCTACCTGATGACATTTCTGTGTGCTGTGTCTCCCGCTATGACTGCAATGTCTTTTAGAGCCAATGGATTTTATATTATGGAGGTTTGTAAATATGGAAAACATAACGGTTTTCATTACTGCCTGCACAGAACATAACTATTTACATTTTATTTTCAAATCTTATTATGCACATTGAGTTTAAACGTGATCCGTTTATTAAGAAACACATTTGAAAAAAGGAACAGACTGATGATCGGAATATTCACCATCTGCAACCGTGGGTTGTTTCTTTTTGGCTGACTGAAGGTAAAATAAATGAATTACCTGCACCATGGTGGTTATGTCTTTATCATTATCCGCTTGTTGGTTGGTTGGTTTGTCAGCAAGATTACACAAAAACTATGGAACGAATTTCCATAAAACTTGGATGGAGGATGGGTTTTTGTTTTTTGGTGCGGACCCAGATTTCTCACTCTTTAACATTGTGTTTATTTCTCAGGGAATAAAGTATGGATTTCAATCAAGTGCCTTCAAAATGTAGTGGAGTCGAAGTATAAAATAGGAGGAAATAGAAATACTCAAGTACAAGTACCTGAAAATCGTTCAGTCGTTATTTTTTTAAGGAAAAAAACTGTAAAAATGATCTGATTCCAGCTTCTTTAATGAGAATATGTTCTGGTGTCTTTATTCCTCTATGATAGATCTTTGGGTTGTGGATAAATGTCATCTTGGGCTTTTTGAGAAAAGCTGATCCACATTTTAGTTCACCATTTTATAGACCAAACATTTGATCAATTAATTGACAAATTAATCAGAGTCGAATGAAAATAATTGATGCAGCACTAATTTCATCACTCGTTTTATTTACTGCAAATTTCTATTTTTTTAAAAAAATTATCGGTTTCCTTGATCACTAATGATGGGTGTCAACCTTGACAAAACCATTTTGGTCGACCCCTAGTGGAAAAGAAAAAAAAACTGGCACATAAGCATCCCTGGTGAGTAATTTTTAGTACGAACACATACCAGGGTACTTTTGCTTCTTCTTACTGACTATTAGACCTTGTTAATATTTGTATCTAAAATAACAGTAATAGTGTTATCCTTAAGAGTTGACAACTTCTCAGCACTCTGAAAAATATCTGCTAAACCTATACTACTGTTACGTGGATCGGCAGAACATAATTGCCTTTCTATATGATACAAGACATAATAGGCTGTCTGCAGTGGTTCACAGAATCCAGTACAACCTGTGGGAAGAAAACATGCCAGGTGGTATTTCAGGCCCAATTACCCATATGTTTGGGACAAGTGACCTTTCCACGCTGCTGCACTGTCTGAATGTCCAGGTAGCAACAGCTACCAGCCATCAAAAACGGTTTATTGAAGTGTTTATTCTTAGCCTTTCCCCAAAGGTTAGCCTGAGCTCTCACACTCACTACTCATCAGCTTTCTAATGTGTGTCACAGAGAAACATAGGCCCCACAATGAAATAAGAGAGAGCAGATGGCTGATGAGCTAGATTCATAATTTCATCATTCTCTTTTTATCTCAGATAAAATATGAGTGTGCTGTCATCCGCCGCTGACACAGTTATGATCCCACTTTCCTTCAGTTCTACTCCAAACGAGGTTTTATGGCTGCGTTTAATTCTGTGGTGGTTCATCAGGGCTTCAGAGGCAATTACCCAGCAATGGGACACTCATCCTAAATCTGAACCATGCTACTTTTCATTAAATAGCATATGGTCTCCTGTGGCCAGTAAAATACACTGATATGAAATTACTGAGACAGTCACGCTGCTGTCATTACTTTCACTTTTAGCACAATGCTGAATATTTTTGGAGCGGGCATGGCTTCGTCCAGCCGAATCATGGAGAAACATTCGGCTAGAAATTCATTAAATATGGCCGGTTAGGTACCAGATTCTTCGCCGGCTGCAGCCCAGTAGACCGTACCGCAGTGCAGGCACAAGACATTTACATAGCTCTGACTTACTCTCAGCAAGACGAACCCACTGTTTTGTTCTTACCATCTCTCTCCCTGCGTGTACCAGGAATGGGTTGATGTAACAATTTTTTCTGAAGGTTGTTAAACGGCATGGAGGGAGATTACCTAAAATACAAAAAAGGCAAGCTGAGCTAAAAACTAATTAAAGGACAAACTATGTGGGTCACATGTATTTGTCAAGATGAAAGTGATGGTGTGCCTGGTCTGTCAGGATATGTATTGCTCAGGGTTATAACGGGACATGTCTTCATTTTCAACCTTCAGAGCACACACACTTCAGGGTTCAGCACACGAAGCTATATGACGAATACGTCTGACTGTCACACTATGACGAGTGGAGGCGAGAGTGTAATCGCTCTGATCCACAATCCAATCCAGTGGGTGGCGGTAGTGCACCTAAACGCCAATAAACAACTAAAGCAGTAGAAGAAGAAGATGCAATGAAAGAAGACGAAGAAGACACCGTGATTAACTGTATGCAATGGAGAGTTCTGGTGAGACGTGGGACCTTTAGGACTCACCGATTAGTGCTTAATGCACTACAGGCTGTACCAATTTTCTCAGGTGGAACTAGATGGACAAACAAACTGTAACTTGCACTACTGTCTGTTAAAATAAATGAAAAAAGAAACCTTGCCTTTTGCAATTACAGAATCGGTTGCTTGTTCATGCCCTCTAGAACAACACACAGTGGAGTTTTCAGATCTGACGCCGGACAACAGTAGGACAACATTTGTCTGCTGACAAAAACAAATGCTCTGGTTAGGTTTAGGGATACACTGTGGTTTGGGTTGAATTACTTATTCGCTAAGGTTAGGGGAGTGTTGTTGGCCAAGATTACTGTGACTGTTCTAAAGAAACGTGTTTTTTTTCTCTTTACCTGATTGAAAAGCGGTGTGGCCAGACATTTCGCCAATGCCGTGGAAATCGAGCGAGACTAATATTTTGCCGATCCATCCTTTCACTCCATCCACTCCTTAAATACAGACTACGTCACTGTACAATAAAAGTCACTGGACCTTTGCTCCGGTCATAATTTGTGTGGTCACTAGAGGGCACATGCTGATATAAATACTGATGCTTTGATTCTTTTAGGAGGGTCAGTCTCCTTTAACGGTTTAAAGGAATGATGGAAAGTCTTTATTTAGGAATTATGTTTTACAGTAACTGGTCAGTACAATACCTCGAGTCTGGCTGGCTGAGAAAATGTTAAATGAGTGTGTCCATAGGTACAATAGTTTAAGAAGAAGTCTTGCACATCCAATCATAAAGCCATGACACTTGCCAAATTAAAAGCTACTGCCGCTAGACGCCCATAGCCTCTATTCAGTATGACAGAACTTAATTTCCTTTACTTAATTAAACCGTCTGAAATGCAAAGGGAGATGACTCTCAGACAAGAATATAAGCATTTATTTTTTCCAAGCAATTCACTGGCTTTAAAATGGATTACACAGTGTGCTCTAAATGTTTGAGCTCTCAAAAGTTTAAGGCCACAAACAGCAGCTCTTCACCTGAAATCCCAGATTCTTTACCGCTGCGTTCAGGTGTCATTTTCTCTCCTGTGCTCATAAAGCACTTTTCACTTGTGTGTTTGCCATCAATTGTTACTGGGGAGAGAGCCCTCTTGATCAAAGCCAGCCACCTTTACTTGAGCCCTCATTTTAGCCTGAATGAGAAGGTTCACAGTGGCAAGATGTGGAGACAGTGGAGATTGGGGGGGGATGTACTGTAAGGGTACCAGACTCCCACCGCCCCAGCCCTCATTTTAGAAGCACTGGCAAAAGGTTAATGCTCCGCTACCTGCGGAGGAGAGGGAGGGAGGAGGAAACAGAGCAGGGGGATCAAAGCTTTTAGGCACGTATTTCTGTAAAATTTGAAATTCAGATACTCTGTGTCTGGAAAATTATATCTGATATAACAGGATTAAATCCGACAGA
Organism: Pagrus major; assembly: GCF_040436345.1. NCBI lineage: Eukaryota > Metazoa > Chordata > Actinopteri > Spariformes > Sparidae > Pagrus > Pagrus major. Next base: position 22,619,193 of record NC_133226.1, read on the forward strand.
ATAAGCACAAAAAGAAGGTAAACACTGCGGCACGCTCGTAATCATCTCAGAAATATCTCGGCATTTGCAAGTTACGCATGCGATTTCTTCTGGACATTCTTTACTCTATGCAAAACACATAAATGAAAATGCAGTTCCTGAATTAAACTACAATGGCAATAAAGAGTTAATTCTAGGATGAAATTTAATCAAAACGCATTTATCAACTAAGCAGCTTTGGCTTTACAGGTACATTAGAGAACCAGCCGAGCAATCTGTGCCTCTGTTTTTGTATTTACGGAAAAGCTATTCATCATAAATTCTCCTGTGTGCTGCTACGGCCACGGTCGTAGAAGAGAATTATGTTTATTTTACAGATGAGGTGAATTTCCTGGAGGTCCAGCTCCAATATCCAATATGTTTTTAATATAGTTGCAAATGCACATAATAGAACCTGCAACGGAAATGTCAAATTTAAGATGAGGTACAAAAGCAGCAAGTCAGGAGCGGTTAGTGAGGTTAATGTCCCCTTCATCCACTGACAGGTTTGCTTTGAATAACCTGCGTTACATCCTCAGACAGAGCCGTGCACATTAGTGCGGCCCGGTCAGAAGTGTCATGTTGATGCCTGCCCTGTCTCCCTCTCCCTCAGGACACTGTTATTCCTCACCTGCCCACTTGCTGCCCCTGTTCTGTTTTCCCACCCTGACAGTCATCAGATTCAGCCACCTGCTTGCACACCTGTTCCTCATCTCCCTATTAACTATTGCTGCTATACCATCCTGACAGAATCCTGTTTGCCTGTTTTCTTTTTGAGCTGCCTGTCTGCTAGACTGACTCTAACAAGATGTCACTGTCTTACTGAATTGCCTCTAAACACTTCTCGTGTCAACATGAGTCCTTCTCGTTTGCCACTTGTCATTATGGCACACAATATTGGCCCATATAGTGTACATATTCTTTTATTCTTCTTTATTTTATCAGGAAGTCCCACTGAGATGAAAAACTTTTCTGCAAGAGCAACCTGGCCAAGGTAGTAGCTGTACGAAAGCTGTCCTCTTTACAACATTCCTAATGATTGCGTGTCCTGTAGCGTGGCTAACATGGTCGCTAAACTTGGAAAAATACTGGTACTATCAAGCAGACGAGAACACAGGCCATTTTCTTGACTGGGCAATGAGAACCAGGTCAACTACATAAATAAATAAGACCTATATCCTCCTTTGGTGAAGCAGCTCAGAAGCTCTGAGGACCAATGGAACCAGATGGGTTCATGCTTTATAGAGATGCCATCCATTTGAAAGCGAAGGAAGAAGGGCTCTGATATCACAGACTTGAGTGTAGAAGAGAGAGTGAAACAGCATTGTGGTGCAGTCGTAGTGAATTATGAATGAATCGAGAGTTATTCGATGACCTGCTCTCGGTCCGCTGAAACAAGGTGGAAACTACAAAACGAGAGTCTGACGAAGCATTTTGTTTGTTCTGGTAACAGAGAAGCTCCTTCGCTTCTAAATAAAAAACTCCAAAGCACACACACTACGCCGAAGGAGGTGTGTCCAATGATGAAAAGGAATGCTTAATGCAAAAGCAAAGCACTGTGCTCAATTGATGGGGTGAAATAAGGAAAGATCCAGTTGGTTCAGAAACAGATTGATCCAACAGCTATGGTTCAAAGCAAGAGAGGATGACTGAGAAATGAGCTTTGCTTTTGGACCTGCCAGCAGCTCTCTCACTCAGCCAGGTTTGAGGATGACAACAGGTTTTTGCAGTAGGGCTGAATGAGCAAAAAGATTATTTTAACGGATATTGCATTTGCTATATGAGTCATGATTTTTTTTTTGCATTTAATTTTCACTGAAGAAGTCTGTAGCAAACAAACATGTTCCCTTACACCTGGAGAATATGATTTGTAGGCTGGGGAATCTCTGTAGCACCGTGATAATTCACTTATAATGGTATGTTGTGACACAGCTTAACCTTTATCAAAAAGAAATTGCAGCTCCTGCGATTTTTGGGTATCGCACTTACCGAGTTTCAGAAAATATGTACATTAATTGTTCAGCACCAGTTTGCAGTTTCACATCCACTACTGCTGCCTGTCCTTAACAACCGCAAAGGCTGTAGAGAGAACGAGGATGTTTCAGGCAAGTTGGCTCTAATTTGTTATGCGTTACGTAATTTATGTCCGTGCTGAATAAAATTGAGCAAAAAGGTTTTATTCACCATTTTATTGTCCTGGCATAACTGATTAGGTAATACAGGTTTGGGCAGTTGTGTCTGAAAAAGGCAGCAATAAATATTTTATTATATATTTAGTTATATTCACAATATGTTTTCTTCTTCTTCAGTCTGTTTCAGTTGAATGTCTATGATTAACTCAATAATTCTGCTGCATTGTTGCAAACTTGCAGCACTTCCTCACAAGTAGACATACAAGGATATATGGAAGCCCATTTCCGCCAGCCTATTATAAAATCTGGCGGATAAAAGCCTATTAATTGTGACTTTTTATCTCATAATTTTGACTTCTTTCTCATGACTTAATATGACGGGATATATGTATATATTTTAATCAAGGCTAAGTTTCTTTTTTTTTCTATAAGTGGTGGAAATGGGCTTTCATAGGGATAAGACCAAATACATAGTTACATTTTTCCAGAAACTTGGCATTACATACCCAGCTTTGAAATAAGTCAAAACTTCTAAATAAACCCTCTGATCAATTGTGGAAATCTTAAGACTCTATTTTTATAAGAAATGAGTCTCGTATATCTAAAGGGTCAATAAGTTCTTAAACAAAATCTTAAAGTTACATTTGCTCCTTCTCCCACACTGAAAAATGTAGACTTTAAGAATATGAATGAATATTTTTCATTGTAGAAGCTTGATAAAAAACCTCTAGTGCTTGAAAGAAAAGTCCATTCTCGGTGTTTGTGCACTGGAGGCTCCAAATTTCCATATCAAACTAATGCAAGTTGCACACTGAACCTCAATTGGCTTCCAAACACGCTTGCATGTCGACACTTTAAATTTAGATTTCAGGTGAGCTGAGAGAAACTTTTCTACTTTTTCACCTTCAGCAGATGAAAGTTTAAACAGCCTTTTTCCATCAAACTCTACACAGCGAAGGTCAAACATTCAAGAGAAGTAACAATAAGCAAAATACAATTTTTGAGCAGAGAGGGAATAAATCTTTTGAATTTGTGTTACGGCTTTGTGTTCTGTGATTTCCTATTTTTTTATAAAAATGAAAAGTCCCATATCTTTTTTCCTCTCTCGTGTTACATTAACAAGCCACACAGCTACAGTTCCATTGTGTAAGGTGTAATTAATAAATGACTCTTTGCAAGCTACCAAAGATAAACGACACAAGGTGTAAAGAGGAGTAACATGATGTCAGATGTATTACGACAAAGCTATCTTCACAAATTTTCATACAGCCAATCACATTCTGTCCCTGACATATAAAGCGCTTCTCATACAATTCTGCCTGAAAATAGTATTCATTTCTATCCTAACTGCATTTTAACATTTGTTCAGGATTTTCACAACTAACAAGTTTCTAATATATTTCCAATGAAACTCACAAATATGGGCTGAATAAATGAGAAAATAAATAGACCTGGTATGCCTATTTCAGATAGCTTCAAGCCTGTTCGTCTGAAACTGTTCAATTTTTGAAAAATACAGCTTCGACATAGACATTTCCTCCAGCATATTGTCCTGGTATGCAGGAAAAAGCACAGGTGTAACTGATAACATAAATGGTGGCTCTGCTTTATTCAGCTGTGCCAGTAAAACATGGGAAGTAAGCCAGCATGCACAATACAAGGGCCCTGGATCTGTAAACCTCTTCATGGTAACATGAAGAGGTTTTATTATTGTGTTTGTCTCTTGTATTGTCCTTTCAGCCCCTCTCATTCCACAGCTGCCCAGTAAAGACCTTCAGAGAGTCTCGCGCTTCTGTGAATTACCTTTCTCGCCTTGTGATGAGCCTCCTGCCATCACAGCTGCTTTGCATTGACTCAGCAGTCGGGAAGACGGTCACCCATCACTTCAATCAAACCTGTCCTCCGTTTGTTTGTCTTGTTTGACGTGACATTTTAGGAAAGAGTGCGTTTGTATTCATGCGGACTTACTGAACTGAAATATAGGTGAAAAGAAGTAGCTAGAATCATGCAGCTAGTTAGCAGTAGCCCCAGGGTATCCGATTATCCCTAGAGCAATACTACTCTGACCAGCATCTGCAAGAGAGAAGCTCTCATTAGAAACAGGTTGGTGCAGGTTATGCTCTCCATCTTACATGCAAAAATATTTTAGTATTAAGCCTCCTTCTGATACAGATTCAACCCTTCCTATAGCCATTTCAAATTAAAAGCCCTCTAACATTGGTGAGAACAAAAGACATTTTTCATAACAGTCTGAGACAAAGAATTCATTTAAGGCTCGTAAGGCTACATATCTGATTATATTTGAATGCCAGTTTTTTCTTATTTATATGACATCATACATGTACAGAAACGGTTAAAAGGCCATTCTACCAAACTTCAACAAACGGCTTTCCTACCAGCAAAAAACTAATTTAAAAAGCATTTAAGTATGCAAAGAGATAGATGGATAAATAGATGTTTACTAAGATCCTACTATTATCTTTTAGAGACAGCAGTAAGATTCATGTATATAAAACCAGGATTTATAGGGTACTTTGAATTTGGAGGTTTCTGTCCCAAACGCTAACCCCTGTGGAAATGACACTGCAATATTTTTTGCTAATGTCACTGCTGAAACAGTGCAAGTTTTAGTTCTTATGATTTGGCAGGCAAATATAAGCATATCCAAATATTCTATGCTCTAATCTTACCTCAACAGAAGGATACAGTGTAGGTCAAATAAGTCTTTGGCGGCGGTTTTGTGTGTCTTGGAATGACAGTAACCTGAGAAATGTTCTCCGGAAACTGTCCTCACTTGAATAATGACAGCAAAAACTGTCCAATAATACAAACTATGTTTATGTCAACGTGACTGGTGACCTCATTTGTGAGAATAATGACTGTGCTCTCTCAGTAGCAAAAGCATAAGAAATACAATGTTAATTTGTCTAAACGTAACAAAACTGGATAGGATCGTAGATCAGAAAATGCTCAGAGTCATTTGAGGAACATCCATATAGGCTGTTTTGGAAGGCACAACTTATTTTGTGGCTTCAGTGTGAGAAACAGCATCTGTGGAAGCAGTATGTCTTCAATTCTCTGCTTTAAGAATTGGTTTTGAACTTTGTTAAAAGTGTCAGTCCATTACCACTTTAATCAGCTGGAGCACACAATTAGATGCAGCTCTGTGCACCTTTGCAAGGTAGCTAAGCAATATGATGTCACATAGTGGGAAAGTAAATGAAGAGAAAGACAGCAACTCAGCAACTGGAGAAAATATCTAAACAGGAGGATGAAGAAAAGGGCCAAAAAAAGAAAATAGCCTGGTGGTCACTTCAAGATTGCGTGCGTGCACTTTGTTCAGTATATACACTATAAAAACCTGCTGACTCATAATATTAACAATGCACAGGTGCACACATGCCTGATAAACACTAATATTTGCTGCGTCTTACATTTGGTTGATGGTTGTGAACATTCTGTCGCAGATGCAAAAGGACTCAGTGAGCAGGGATCAGAAGCTATTTTTACATGTGAAACAATCTTAAGAGATGAATGAAGGTAAGGGGCGTCAGCTGAGATGAATTGGTTGATGATACAGGATGGAAATATAATAACAAATAAATGAAGACAAATCAACAGCAGCTACAAAGACAAATAGACCACATGGGATTTCTTGGTCTCTGCAGAGCACACACACAGAAACACTAAGTGAATCTTAATAATATTGTGGCAATCGACATTTAGCATTGACAGAGCAAAGCATTTAGTATAGCAATATACCTTGCCTCAATAATTCATTTGATGTAATAAGGCAGAAAAACAAGGGTCTACTTTTTCTGCACTGCCTTTATGCAAACCCTTATATAAATATGCATTTCTGTCAACTGGTTGTCATATTCGCAGTATGTAAGAGTAAGATAGACAGCGTCTCCTGCCAGTTAACAAAATAGTGTAGTAATACAGTCAATACTCCCTGAAGGAGCTAATGGGCTGCTATAAAGAAATGACACAGTACGAAGAACAATGGACTTGCAAAAATGTGCCCATATTCATCACGGTGAAAAGAGACAGGTGGAAATAAAAATGAAACCCGGCAAAGATTTCAAAGCAGTGCTTCTCTCAAGCACAACAAAACCGGAGCTTCCAAATGTTTATCATATTATTTTATATTGTATTCTATGCACAAGCAGCAAGTGACAATGTGGGAATTGATTTTACATGAATAGTGCTGCTGGAAAAAACTGCCACTAGTAAGAAAGATCACAGCGTTGTGTGCAAACATTTGTGGAAAATGGCTGAAAGTGAAGAATCGAAACAGGAAATGAACGATTTAGGATTTGATTGATTCTGTAAAATCCTTTATAAACTCAAATCAGAAAGAATCTGTGTAAAAACAGCTGGAAATTCAGTATCATGGTCTGTCCTCTGGGGGACATGATAACCAACTATCATGACAATCTGTTAAGTAGTTTTTCAAATGTGTTGTATGTTTCTCTGAACAAAAGAATGGACTGTGTTTTACCCCTATCCTTTTAAAGAAGAATTTGAAAATGCCAATGACAGATGTCAGGCATAAAACCAATGATCTGTTGATCTTTAAAAATCCAGATACGAGTCTAAGTCCAATCAAATCGTGGATTTGGAGAATCATGACACCACTAATGTCAATAGTTGTACTCTTCTCTTTCTCTTCCCTTCTCATGTATCAGTCCTCGTCCTGAGTCAGAAAGAAGCAGCTACAGAAATCTTGAAAACGGAATGAAGAAGCAACATCAGCAATTCTTCCTCAGCAGTCATCCAGCAGAATATTACATTACGTATTACATACATATATACCCTAACTCTGCACATATAATGTAGAGCAGTGCATCCCAAAAGGAACATACTGTACATAGACCATTAATTCAAAGCCTTGTGTGTTTAAAGAACTTGGTACATGATATCTGTGGCTATTGATTAAATTTAAGCAGTCACATTACATTATGGACTGCAGCCAATCGAGGGAAAACGCTAAGAGTGAACAGAATCCCTCCGAGATGGGTCATGACATCACCGGTTTCTGTTCTGTCTTGGGAGTCTTCTCCATTAGCCTTGAAAAACAAACCCACTGTTCCTGTAGGTTATCATACAGCTTGTAGGTCAGCACAGAGGGAGCTGAATGTCAGCCGCATACTCCCTTCAGTATGTGAGGGCCACAACAACACGGCATTCAACAGACAACGAGGACATAAGAGAGACCGAATCCGACAAAGAACAATGAACACACACCCACACACTCGAAGACAGTGTACTTAAGGCTCAAAAAAGATGGCAATATCTCTCAATTTTTTGCAAAGGTCACGAGCCTGCTGCTCTAGGTCTGTCTCACACTTGGCTGTCTTCGGCTAAATTGGGGTATATTAACCGTGACATCAGTTTAGCGTGCAAAACGTTTTTACTGTAAAACAAATATGAATAAAGTTTTAAATGCAAGTGTATTTTTCCATCCTGACCCTTATTTTTCTTTCACAACGTCGGGTCTGATTGTTGGCATTCATTGGCTGAGACCAGGGAGGCCAGTGTTATCGACTGACTATGGATCAGGGCCACTCCAGCCTGGAGGCTATTAGGAGAGCCAGCAGTTCAGGCTCCTGCCCTGCCGCTCCTTAATTGGTCCCCTCAGAAACCGGGCACACACAAACTTCACAATCACATTGGAAGATTATACTGGAGAGAAAAGAGAATCCCCGTGCGCAAGCCGCTTGGCATCGATTAGCTCACTCTATCACTTCAGTTCTTCTTCACATTTTTTTTTTAATCGTTATTTCTTTTCACCCACAGATTACAAGCAGAGGTGGTCTTTGAGTAAACCATACAAGTCGAGATAAAGAGGAGTAGACAGAGGAGAAAATGGCTGGAACAAATGGGAGATGACTCAGGACTGCCTACTGGGTAATTGGGTTTTATCCTCTCATTTTATCAGGCCTTGTTTTGGATTACAGCTATACAACACACACATACACAGGGTAAGGAGAAGGATACCTAGACATTAGCAGATCTTCGAGATAACTGATTGGGTGCGGGAGAATGAGACTATTGCCGCAGTCTCATTATGATACTCCACAGAAGAAAAGCTGAAACATTTTCTGTGGAAAACGCAGTGCTTTTCACTCTAACCCGATCTGGTGTCGAGGTATTGGATACAGTCAGTAAACACAATGCAAAGAAAAATGTCAACACGAGATGCTGCTGCACAATAGCTTGTCTTTTTCCGTTTCCGCATTCTAATTCGAGGCATGTTCGTTTCAACCTGACATTTCAATTTCAGATGCTTCTCCAATTCAGCGCTTTGAATAGGGATCTTGTCGGTACATGTGTACGCTCTGGTTGGAGAGCGCGACAGGATGACAATTGCAAGAGTCATCCGGCAGAAATACTGTACATATCTCTCTAATACGCCGCGTGTGACACCTAGTTCTGCCGTGACTTTTGACAACAAGGCGACGCCGCTACAAAAGTGATTTATGGCAAACTACATCATTCAGTATAAAGGTTTATTGTACAGATGGGCACTTTATTCAAGCAGCTGAATCACTTGGCCCAATGTCTTTTATTCAACTGATATATATTTTCTATTGCTTTTGTTAACTCCCAAACTGAGTTTTCATTAAGATATATACCACTTGTTCGCCAGTCTCGCTTAAAGATGTGCATTTAAAATGCCCAAAATAACAACTATCTTTCTTGTACGCATATTTCTTTTTCACATCTTTCTTTCATGTTTTCTTTGTTTACTTACATTTTATCCCAAATGTTTCCAACAATGTACAAATCCAGAGAAATCGGTGTTTTCTTTTTCAAGGTAAGTGTTTCATGGTCGTCTGTTAATATTTGCTCTGGGAGAGTCAGAGAGTGAGGAAGAAAGTCTGCGAACGTAATGAAAAGCAATGTGAATGAGCAATGTTGGTTGTTTAACAATGAAGACAACTACTCCAATGATCCCACGCTACAGACAGTAGGTGTTTTGTTTTGATTGACAGACATCCAGAAGCAGAAATGACTTACTCTCCTGACGTGTTGGACCTATTTGTTCAGGAAATATATTTATTCTACTCAGCTTATCAAGGGAGTGTGTGAATTCCTCACATTCAGAGATATTTATGTTCGCAGACCTTTTTTTAAAAAAATTTTATTTGAAAATTACAGGATGTACAGAAATTAGCCTTGTTGTAGCCTCACTCGAGTGTACTTTGGCCTTTTTATGATACTTCATATATTTTCGAGACATTAGCCACATTAGCCACACTGTTTGCTAAATATTTTTGACAATTAACTTCTGTTCTGTCGCTAAAATGGAACAAACAAGAAGACCTTGTGTCAAAGTCCCTGCTGATATCCATTCTATCACTATCCACGCTAATGATGCCGATTTAGCTAAAACGGGAGTCGGGTTGTGATGCCGACCGTTCACCACAGCCCTGTTTTCAGAATGTTAACCCAAAAAAAAGACGTAAAGGGTAGGCTAACTTGCTAGCCTAGCTATCTCGCCTTGTATTACTGTGCAGATGTGCATGCATTTGTTCCTTCGTGCCTTATTTCAGAAACTAATAATGCACCACTATGCTGAACTGTTTGTACTACTTGCAGTATCTGAATTGTCCAAGTAAAGAGCTAAAATCCAACTGATGACTGTGTTTTCCAACCGGAGCTCTGTAGTGGTCAGTTGTCCAACAAACCAGTTCCAAGGGTCCATCTCAAACATTTACCTTAATTTAGTGCACTTGCCTCACGTCGAGCAAAACGGGAAACATTGAACTGGCAATGCAGTTTAAATATAGAACCGGGTACACCAGCATGACATCTACAACACTGAGCTATGTTGTGGAGTTGTTTTGGAATAAACAACACCCTCCCAGTGTTGATTGCAATAAAGGAGCACATCACCCAGTGCTCAGTATGGCTGTTTAATGTGTTTTTAATAGTTTTTGGAAGATAGTGGAGCTCTATAGCTTGGAGCCATACAGAGTTCAGACAGTGGCTTCACAGAAATACTTGTTAGGATAAATTCATTGTTGGTTTTGGTCTTTTCAGAGAAATTTGATGTATTAATAAAGATAACATAACAACAACGGAAATCTTTTTACTCTAAGATATATGTATATGGAATCCCTCAGCTTTAAAAACGCTGTTTCGTCTTCAGCTCTGGGCCTGAGTTGATCTAAAACAGCCAAGATGAAATGAAGCTTAAATAGGCAAAGCTATTTATTGATTCTGCTGTCTGTGAGGTGAAACAAAAGTAGTCTTTAAATGAATGTAGCCACATCGATGCGCAGAATAGATGTTATCTATCTTAATGACAAAGGGGAGTCCTTGGCTGAAGGGGAACCTCATCAAAGTTACACATGCATAACCTTGCAGCGGTGCTCAGGGAGCTGGAGAAAACACACAACCTCACGTATGGATAAGCATTTAAATTCAAATGTTCAAGTCATTAACCATTGTCAATACGCAAGAAGGGAGAAATTCAACACTGCTCTGGAAGAATGTAAACAGAATGGGATATTTGTTATATCCACATTTTTTTTCCACATTCAATGCTTTAAAATGCTTAATTCATTCTCATTTAAATGTAAATCAGTAGCACAAACAGAATTTTGCTTCTCATTTGAATTCATATCGAGCAAATGTGACCAACCATCAATCAAAGACTACAGGAGTTTACGCAGACGCAAATACTAATACTAATATGAATTTGGACAAAAGCAATAAGTAATGGCTTACGCTAGAATGGGTGCAAATGAAAAAATATTCTTATTTTATTCCACAGCAATCAACAGCATATAGCCAGATTCGCTGCTATGAAAATAATAAAAGCTGAAGATACTTCAAGAAGTAACAACATGACATGAAGAGCGACATTTTACCACCGAGCAGGCCACGAGGGAAGGAAGGGAAAGGACAGCTGACCAGTGTTGGACGATCTTGGCTGTGAGGGGACGATACAGCAGTCAAGCTGTGAGATGAGCTACACAGACTGTTTTAGTGAACTTTGAACCCCTTTTTCAAACAAGTCCTGCTTTTCACTGCCAAATAGAAACAAAAAGGAGGAGACAGCGAAGGAAAATAGAGAGGATAGGTGTAGTGAAACACAGCGTGGTATCAAACAGCTCCACCAAACACAGGTGTGCCTCTTGTCCCATGGAGTTTACTCTTTGTGCTCAGCGAGAAACAGGCTGTTCTGCCCAAAACCAATGAAATGTTCCTGCCAAAGCAAGACTCTTGATTCAATACCTGCAGCATGGTGAAATCATATATTCTAGACATGATGTTGGCACTTAGTGAACTACATGTTCAGTACACAAGATAAATATGAATATGTTCTGACAGGCGATTACAATGTTTTTTTAATTATGAGATGAATCATTACCATGCATTCTTATGTTTTTTGCTCTGTTTTTTACAAATGAAAATGTAAACATATGGCTTTAAAGTGCCATCCCTTATATCTCTGTCTGTTTGTTTTTAGGGCCTGTAAAAAAGATGCTGTATAGCTCAAAAATACATTGAAGTAGACTTCAGTAACACGTTATTTCATTACGACAGGCACCAAGAAACTCTAACAAGAAAGTTAGATAACAACTTCATAGAATAAATAAAGCAATTCAAATTTTAAAACAGTTTTAATAAAAATCGTTTGATGATTGCTGATGACTTTGACAGAGGAATGTGGAAGCTTGATAAAAATGACCAATTATTAGCAGGTAATTGTGTCTTTTTGAATCTCTTTTTTATAGGCTCATGAAATCTGGATTAAAGAAAAACGCATTAGTCTTTAATATAGTCTGTTTGTGCCGAGTTCACTGTAGTACAAAGCATGGAAGTCATCTTTTTTTGCTATCACTTGAGCTCAACTTTGACTTTAATGCGTTCGAGCTTAACAGGGCCTCTGAATCTTTCCCCTTTGTCTGCAGGACCGAACATTTCTTCTGAGGAACTCAGAAGTCATCTTCAAAGACAAATGGACTCCCACTTTCTGTTTTATTTCATGAATGACAGAGCTTTGTTGTTTTTACAACCTACAGTCACACATGACTACAGATAGGTATTATGTAGGCTTCATACGTCAAGAGGGACTCTTAAACCACATCCCGCATCTCTGACACTCACAAAAGCACCAAATGGCCATTGAGAACTGACAGGGCTGCATGAAATATAGCCGGGCACAGTTCTTCTCCGGAGCTTGTGGTGTTATCTGAATTCTTTTACTAAAGGAAGAAGGATGGCAAACTTCACTTAAAACAAAATGGGGTTTCGATATAAGGAATGTGCACAGACCAGCCAAACAGCTCCCCAACCATTAACCAACCTTTCAACAGTACAGCATTCATGAGACAGAAACAGGACAAAGACAATATAGGAAAGAAGAGCCAGAACATTAAAAGGGATGGGTGAAGGGAACAAATGATTCTAGCAGCACGGTGCTCTCTTGAAAGATAATGTCTCGATGCAGAAAAGCTAATAATCAGAACTTTAAAACCCAGTTCTGGACATTATCATCGGCTGTAACAGTTCCAATCTCGATTGGGTTGTATTCCTTACGACTGGACCAATTAAATAGTGAAACGCAACAAACGTAAACGTGTGTCATGTTTATATTCTATTCTGCTTCTTGATCTTTGCTGAGGATGGCTGAGCGTGAGCAAAGGTAATGGTAGTTAATTAATCTGTTTAATTATGGATCAAATGGAGCCAGAAACACTGATACTGGATTTTAGTGGTCGAAAAAAAATCACAATGTTAAAAAAAGGTGCTATATGTAAGAATTGGCCACCTGTTAAACTCAAATAGGGGACAGCATTTTACCAGAGTAACCACTAACTGCTGCCAACTGTAGCTGCTGTAAGCTAATTAGCTCAATTAGCTGTGCAGAGAGCAGTTGTGATTGGAGCTCGGGGAACCAGGAAGTGTTGGTGTTTACATTGTTAGCACGGGAGCTTTGGACCTTGATGGGTCGGGGCTAGCTGGTAAGCATACTAGCTGCAGTACCTATGTTTTAAAAGTAGTCATGCAGAAAGATACAAAACATATATATAAAATATAATTTTATAAGCGCCTCTGAATCAGAATCAGATTGAATCATGAGGGGCCTAGAGATTCCCTCCTTGAATGGGATCACAGGTCATCTGAAATGACAATTTGGAAAATTTAAAAATCAGATTTTGTGGCTGTGTTTGCACACTATAACATCAGAGAGGGACAATGTCAAAGCTCCCATGCCTGATGGCTACCATACATACTGCCATGACAGCTTATGTTTCATGATGTATATGGCATGAGGGCAGTATTGGATCTGAAGCACACTAACAAGGAAATCAATCACGTGTTCATGTTCACCACTGTGGATTTCTTACATTTGTCATTTTTGATGTGTTTCCGATACATTCCACATCAGTATTGTCATCTAGTGCGATCTGTGTTGAAGTCTCCCTGGTGAGAGGATATCAAAATAAGTAACTTCAACGCTGATGTCTAAAAGTGTTTGTTTTTTGATTAACTTTCATCATATTTCATATCACACGACAACACCAAAACTTATGCATGAACACGGTCGCATCTGCATGTCAAAACACCGCAACGCGGGGCGCTTATAAACAAACACTGAACTCCTGCTTTAATCTGAAAGTCATTAAATATGTATTTGCTTTTGATTACTCTTGAAATTAATTCATCAGGGAGAGCAGTGACAGGTGCTCGCTGTTACTGACAAACTGCTGTGGCAGTTACTGATAACATGAGATACTTAAGTATTCTGCACTGTAATCCTCCTATCTGTCTTTCTCTCTCCCTCGACTTTTTTCCTTCTGACATTCCCTCGCTCCCTCGTTCTGCCTCTCCAAGCTCAGCCCTCCTTTCGCCTTTAGTCAGGTGAGTTGAGAAATGATACCAGAACCAAAACATTTGTCACCGCAACAATCCTCTGAAGCTAAATTACATCGAAGGGGATCGCAACGGAGGAGTGGACAACGAGAAAGGATGAAGGGACGGGGTATTTATAAAATAAAAGCGCTTTAGAGGAAACAAAAGTGGAAGCTAAGGGGTGAGGCAGTGGGTGGGGGTGGTGTTTGGCATTGACGTGAATAGTGTATGGTGTGAATCTTGCCTTTGTGACGATGCCCTTGAGTTAGCCAGTGAGGCATTGAATGGTGCATTGTGGATGGGCAGTTATCTCCAAGGCTTACCTTTCAGTGTTATTAGAAAACACATGACAGCAATGCTAGCTCTCATCGAACAGAGAGCCTCAAGGTTGAGAGGCAAACCTGCAGGAGGCGAGAGAAATGGCAACACCTGACACCCCGTCATTCTCACAGCAGCCGGCACACAGACCCCGCAGGCCGACATTACAACGCCTGCATGCAAACCATTCGGTATGCACGCAGCACGTATAAATGCTGAATGATGAAAGTATAATGATTGTGTAGCATGTAACTCTATGCCTCCATGCTGCGATATCCAGAACGCAATAACAAAGAATTGGTGTTGAGGCCGAGCTGGGATTGTATAAATTGATTGGTGTGAGCTTTAACAAACGCGATCACACGTCAATCCTTTTATTGTTGTACTCTGCTGCCCACCACAGTCTGCTATTGTTGCACAGCTGCTCTCCTTTAAGACACTCTGGCTCCACAGGACCTTCAGCATTTGGAAAAATGTAATGTGCAAAACTTTTAGAGCTGCAGTGAGTAATCATTTGATCAGTTAGTTGTCAGCTATACAATTGCTTTCCAACTATTATTTGGATTGAGAAAAGTTAAGAAAAAAAAAAAAATCTTTGATTCCAGCTTCTTAAATGTGAATATTTTCTGGTTTCTTTTCTCCTCTGTGACAGTAAACTGAATATCTTTGGGTTGGGGAAAAAAAACATTTGAAGACGTCCTCTTGGACTTTGGGAAACACTGATCTCCATTTTCTGACATTTTATAAACCATACAACTCATTTTTTTGATAAAGAAAATAACAGACGGATTAATGGACAATGAAAAAAAATCGTTAATTGCAACCCGACAAATTTATAGACTACAGCTGTTAATTTAATGTGCCAGATAGACATTTAATCATCACTGCATATCATTCACTGTTGTGTGTATAAATAATAGGGACGTTCCTACAGACTCATTATCCGTATATTCAAATATAAGTAAGAAATCACTAAGAAATCACTCAGAAAACAGACAGAGTTGAGCACAGTTTCATCTATATGGTTCAACATTGTCTGAAAAAAGTTGGGTATATGACAGGGCTGTACGAAATACCATATCGGGGGCTACAGTGAGTATTTCCCGAAAAATATTCCAAGCCTCGACAGCTACTGTCGGCGTGGGTGTGGGGGGAATATTTGACAAAACCCTTTACTTTCCTCGAACTATTGGTCAGGATAGGAGGGAGAACACCAGCCACTTCCTATGCCATCCCTGCCCTCAAATCTCAACTTCCTCATTGAAGAAATAAGTGTTGAGCGTTGTGCATACATAGGGACAGCCCTATACTTGCAGGACAACGCGGAGCACATGCACACATGGATAGTTTTTATGTGTGTGGGTTTTGAGAGTAATTGAATGGCATACAGGAGCTCCAATTATGGCCCTTTATCAGTCTTTTGTCTCTTTTCTGTGCAGCTGACCCAACATCTCCTTTCTATAATAAAAACAAAACCCTGAAGCATTCGAATACGGATTTTGACGTCAATTACCACGGTAACAGGCGAAGGTCGGAGGCCTCTTTGGGTCATTTGGGTCAGTCCTTGTATATTATGAGAACTATTTGAAACCAATAATGACAACTCTTTCCACTTTTACTGCCCCTGTGTGGCACTAATGTTCATGCATAACGAACATTATCCTACAAAACATGAAAACTCACTAAATAAAAGTTTAACAATAACATTTATTGTAGACAATATTCAACTTAACCAAAAAACATATTGATCAACAGGATTTTCATTAGGTGAACGCAATTGCATAGCAAATACGTAAAAACATCTTAGACCCAACAGTTAACTGTCGTTAACATTAGGAATGGATGCTAGTTTTTTATAAAACATTTGACGAGGAAGACTTGGCAGTTCAGTGCGATCATGTCTGTATGTAATTCAAATGTATACATTAATGAAATAAGTTTAATCAACTCGTATTTCTTGATAGTTGACCAATCACGCACATCCCTCTTAATTATCTTTATTATGAGCATCTTTGGCATGAATATGCATTTACTTTTACAGTATTAAAAAAGGACTCATCAGGATTGGGGCCAAAAATAAAAAGACTGGATCGGGATATCCTAACGAATGCTGACTCTGAACAATATAACGCCAGGAATAACTGCCTCTAATTGCATGGCAAGAATTTTACAATATAACAAAGATGAAAACTTGATTGGAAAGCAGAGAAAGGACTGTCATTTATCTATATATACCTATAACCACAATGGAATTGAGAAAAAAACATGAAGCTCCATCAACCACAGACTTATAATGACAGCATTGTTTTTTATTGGAGCAAACAAAAGGATTCTGTTCCAATCAATCCCTCCTCTCCCGGGAATATCATGTACAAAAGCTTATCTATTGACCAGATTCCAAACTCTCAATATCCCATAGACTAAAAACAATAGCTGTTTGATTTGTACTGTAGGTCCATCCAGCCCAGACTCTCATCACACTTTATCACTGTAATGAGTGTGTGCATGTTTACTTCTGTGCATAACAGTCGCCATCATTTCCCCATATATCATTTTGTAGCGTTCTGCTTTCACTGTCCACAATATTTCCTACCCTTGTTTGGCTGCTGGTGAGCTTTGTTCCCTCTGAATGTAGAGAAGATACGATGGGAGAGGGGGGTTGGTGCGTTGGATAGAGAAATGGGTTCCCTTTGAATAATGCAATAGTGAAACTGGGCAATATGACCACCGTGCGATCTCCTACAGAATAGAAACAACTGTGGATACCAGCCCAGCTGTGCTCGTGAATTCATCTCATGTGAAATGTCAGTTAAATCAAAGCTGGAGCTTGAGAAAGAGTCTGGCAGTCATTTTTTTGGGATAAATAAAACATGGCAGAGGAGACTGCATTGCCCTTTATACCTCTCTCACTCTCTCTGTCTCCATCTTGAGTTTTTTTCCCTCTTAGGCCGCTGCTACAACCAGCATGCGTTTCATAGCAGCAGGAGGTACAATTTATGTGCTACAGCTCAAAGCCCCGGCCACTATGGGCTTTTGCAAATTTATGCTCCTACATTTAAAATAAATCCTATATTGTAAGACAATATCTTAAGACCATCATGTTTTTCCTCAGCGTCCTGCATGACATTCTGGCTGCAGGAAGGTCAGAGTGGACGTCCTAACTATCTACGATTATCTAAGGTCAATCAGGGATCTGTCATGGAGGATGGTAGGCTGGTGCTTCTCCTCCTGGCTTGCTCGAGGCTGACCAGTTACATGGCTTAACGGTGTTGTCATGTCAGTGTCACAGCACACTCACAGCATTTATTGATTGTACCCCAGTAACCTTATAAAGAGCATTAAGACCTAACGGATGTTTCAAATCAAGCAGTCTATCCAATTAGTTTAAGTCCTAGAAGCATGCTGTTTTAAAGGATAGGGCTGGTGTTATCTTATATTTTTGTTATTGTCAACAAACCCCATGAAAAGACCAAAGTCAGCAACGTGTCTGCCTTTCAGTGCTTTCCTACTAGGTGTGTAATCCACTGATCTGGAACGATACATCTGTTCAATAATAAACGAGCCGATATTATTGATGCAAAGTGAAAGCATCAATCTATATCATCTTTAAGATACGCCTTTATTTTAAAAACACCTCAATCCTAAAACTTCAAACAGTGCTTGTGTCAGGCAAGTCCCCAGCAACAGCACCAGGCTTTCGAAGCCAGTTTTCATAGTGGCCAAATTGTGTAATTACATCATGTTTTCCCATAAGCTTACATTGTGAAATGTGAAAATGAACTCATTTCACTATCATAATTTGAGCCATTCAGTCTGATAACATTTGGAAAGACTACAAGAGCGGTGAAATTAAATAATTTTATCCCTATTCCAGTTAGCCAGGGGCTAAACCAGAAGTTAGCCTGCTCAGTAGGCGAGAGTCTTTAGTGTGCATGCTTTATTTTACTTAATCTTTCAAGTGTGACTAATCATTTTCTTGGTTGCGCCAGTGTGGATGAAATTCAACAGGTCCGATTACAAAAAATGTCCAAAATATGTTTTGATAAACACCAACTGGGTGTGTAGGCAGTTGCCTGTTAACAAATTAATTCCTATTTACAATCATTTACATAATTTGTTAGAAAGTTAAATCAAAATGTATTATTGGGTCCACCTAATTGCAAAAGCAGTGCAACCAGGGTAAATAATTAATCTGGAGCCCTGCGTATAAAGCTTCAGTTGAGATAATGTGACAGTTTCTGAATGGAAAGCTTATTTTTTGAACATGATCAAGAGAGAAATTGATTTCCAGTGATGAGGAACTCATGCAGAAAAGTCACAGCTCTCATACAGATGACTCAGGTGACTAACTACTTACATATAACATATCCAGGCTGTGGTGCACTTGCTCGCTCTTTCACTGCCAACACTGCTGCTCCACTGATCACACTACAAACACTAACAGCCTCTGCTCAACATATCAACATTTCAATGCATCTCCTCCCTGAATCCACCTGTAGCCATGGTTTCTCCTCTGGGGTAAGTTTGTTGACGTCACTTCTTGTTCTCTCGATGTGCTAACCTTTAAATCAAACGTATGCATGCAGATGGCTGATAGGGTCCTATCTCTGCAAAACATAAAGAATAAATTTGGATTGCTGAATTCCAACTCGGCAACTAACTGAGAATTAAGTCACCATCTGCAGAGGTCTGTACACGTATGTGGCTCGAGAACTGAGTTTTTAAATTCAACCATGCTCCATAACTTCGTCTCGCCTGCATGTTTTATGTTATTATTTAGTCCGTTTCTTGAGGAGTCTGCCTTTTCCATTCCATCTCATTTCATTTCTGCATAAAGTATTTGACTGTTGACATCCATATTATTGCACGGCATAAATATTTATTTTACAGTCTGGCAGAGAGCCATCGTAAGAGCAGGCCCCGCTTTAAAACCTGCCAGATGTATAACAACATATACCTATTCAGCTTGTGAACACACACTAGGGCATTTTCCTTTCATGCACTCACAACATTGCTGTTTTTCTTTTTTTTTAATGCCAAGCAGGGGCCACTTCTTTCATGTATCATGCAACGTTTTACATGAAAATGTACCCGCTGAGGAAAAGCTGGTCATGTAAATACAATGCACAGCCAGTTTGGAAAGGTTATACTCAACGTTAAAAGAATGGCAACAACCCTGATCCTGACATGCAAAGTTGCCCTGAAGATACATATGCTTAATCTAATATTTATGCTATGCATAAGTTGAAGCTAATTTCAAAACTTGGGATGCAGAAATGGAAACCTTGGGGCTAGTTAACTAATTGACTTGCAAATGCATCTTTGTTACACGACCATGTGAGCTTAATGGATGTCAATAGGTCAGGACAGATTCACCAGAGGAGGAAGAAAAAGATTTCATGATGATCCATTCGCTCAGCAAAAAGGGAGAATATTTTTTAGACAATGCATTACATCGCAGTCTCCTTTCAGGCTTACACTGCAAACTCTAATGAGGTAAACAAATCCCCAAAAGACAGTCGCTGCTGATGAAACAGGTTCGGTATCATCCACCACTTGCATTCTCACTGTATCAACTAACCTTTTATTGCCATCAAATGTCTGCACATGCCTGAGGAATTAAAATAAAACGCATCCACAGCTTTCAAAGCAACCAGCATCAATTAGAAGTCGCCCTCAAGCAATCATCTCCATAACCAACCCTGGGAGTACACTGGATGTTATGTGAGACAATAGCTCAGGCTAAATAAGTGAGCAAAATAAGAGCCACAGGCTACGAAAGCATCGGATTTTTACAGATTTTTCTTCTTCAACTTCTTGAATGAACCAACTCATGTGGCTAATGAGACCCTCGGGCAGCATCTGCCCACATGTGGAGGCTACAGCAGCCAAAAATGTACAAAAAAGGGGTATTATTAATCTATGGAATACTACGCTCTTCCTTTCCACTACAATTAAAGCGTGGCAAAGGGCAACAGAGCCAGCCAGCATGCGAGAGTGCAGCTTTTATCTGAACAAATCTGCTCTCCAAACTCATTTTGAATTCCTAATTATCTTAATTATAGAGCATTAAGTAAAACTCGCCTCACTTTGAAGCTTCAAGAAAAAAAAAAAAAAAAAGATACAGCAGCCTTCTGAAACAAACTCACTCAGCCAGAGAGTGGCGTATTTCTAATAAAAAAAAAAAACTTGCTTAAGCAAATGAAAGGGCGAGCTGGGAGATGTTTTTACGCGCACACACACACTGCTCACACCCGTTGGAATATCACTTTTCAGGAGCTCCAGACAGCTTTGAAATAAAAAAAAGCTGCATCTTTAAGCTTGATGTCTAGTGAAGACATTCAATCAAAGTCTGGACCGTTCTTACCTCTCGCTGACGTGGCCGGGACCCGCGAAGCGAGAAGCACCAGGACGCCAAAACTCAGGTAGCATCCTCCCGAAAACTGTCCCATCACTGCTCTGCTGCTGGTCTCCCTCCCCGTCGGGTCTGGGGGCACCGGCCGCGGGTCTCGAACATTTGTCGTCCGCTCGGGGGCTCCTCAGAAAACGCGTCTCCGTGCCCCCCGACGGTTCCGTCCAGGTGTGTGTGCGTGTGTGTGGGATGAGCTGGTTTAGTGTCCTGCCGGGAGAGCCGTCACCTCACGGAATCGCAGTGCGGAGCGGAGAGATGGAGAGCGGTGCGGAGCTCTCGGCAGTCGGCACTCTCCTGCGCGAGAGTGGAATAATTAGACAGAGCGCGCGCGAGCCAACTGCTTTGGGGGTGTTTTGGGGAGGGAGAGAGACATGGAGAGAGAGAGTGGGAGAGAGAGAGGGAGAGAGAGGTCTGGTCCAAACCCCCGTGGACCTGTTGAGAAACCACAAAAGGTGCGTGTGGGTGCATGTGCGCACACGCCAGTGTCTGTGCGCGCGCCTGTGATGATCACATGAAAGAAATGTCTTTCAATTATCTGTCTGTCTCTCCCTCTCTCTTAAAAAAAAAAAAAACATTTCCAACCACATCCAAGCCCTGTTCTCTGGACACCAGCGCGCCCATTGAAGTCATCGCCTTCGGAGCTCGTGCCAGTGGCGTTGTTTGGGGGAAAAAAATTAGGGTTCTTACTAATTAATGCCTATCTTCAGTCTATGAGCATATGGCCTCTGATTGGCGTCCAATTGCCAATTAAGCAGGAAGTAGCTGAGTTAAATTATTTCTAAATGCGCCTTTTTTTTCACTTCCCAAACGGTTTCATTCATCTCGGTGTGTTTATTGGAGTGATCAGCAGCACATTTGTCCTGAGGGAACATGGTGGAAGAGTATTTGGAGTCTTTTCTTAAGTAGCAAAACACATCAAATTACAGAAGTATCATCAGCAAAATGCACTTTAAGTACAGTACAGCGTGTATAAAATTTGGGGTTATTATTATTATTATTATTATTATTATTATTATTATAATCTGTAGTCATGTCCTGTTTTAACTCTATGTTTCCTCGATGTTTTCATCGTGCAGCCTCTTGTAACTGGTTTTGACAGATGCCTTAGAGTACAGTTCTACTTTACTTACTTTAACTATCTTAACTCAACTTTAAATCTACAAAAAAAAGGGACAGGATGAAGTACTTAGATCCTTAAAAGGTGCACTATGTAGTTTTGGGGAAGACATTTTAATCAGAAGAGAAAGATCTTGTTCGTGACTGAACAAACTGACCTTAAAAGGACAACACAACTTCATACTGTTTGACTTTGTTTATATGTGGCGGACCCTGCCACCTTTCTAGCTTCAAACAGTGTTCTGGGGACCTTATTTTCCTCTGAGAACAGCTTGTTTATTCAGTTATGGATAAAATAAATATTTCTGAGTTTGTATTATTACCTCATTAATATTGTAAATATTAAAATTATGAGTTTAAATGTATTCACCAAAACTACATAGTGCCCCTTTAAGGAAAAGAAGCAGTCTACATAAAAGCCTTGAATACAAAATGGTGAAAAAATGACATTAGCAGCTAAATTACCTAGTAGTTGTACCTACTATGCAGACCGTTTGGCTTCTTCAGCATTGCATCGTTATTACTGGATAATTATCATCAATGCATTAACATGTAAATGGCATTTTTCAGTGCTGATTTTAACTTACCACATAATATTCTATCATAGGTTTATAAAATATGAATCCTAACTTTATAAAAACATATTTATGATTAGAAATATTAATTTAAATACAAAAACAAGTGGAGAAGAAGTATAAAGCAGCATGAAATTAAAAGTTGCACTCAGCCTAACTGAGTGCTCTTTGTTACTTTCCACCACTGAATTTGGATAGTTGGTACTAATTAATAGTAATTAATAGCAATGCATGATATTTCATAAACTGGTCATACATTTTTTAAAGAACATTTTAATCTAAAAGCTAGCTAATAGCTATCAGATGAATCTGGAGTTAAACATTGATCCTGATCGATATAATCGGCCAATACCAGCCTATCGCAATTAAATCAGTGTCGGCTTATGTTGCCTGATATGTGATAACTTTTGTTTTTGTAGATTATAATGCAGAAAAAGATTATGATTATGATTATTATTATTATTTAATTCCCAGTAAGTTTATTGTTTTAGTGCACTGGTGTCATTTAAGACAATAAAGAGCCTCCATCTGTTCCATATCTTTGTCTCAGGTATTTGATAACTACATTTAAAAGGATCGTTGCAAAAAATGTGTGTACTATGTCAGCTGAATTTTTTTTTTAACTTCCCATTATCAGTATTGGCCCCAAAACTTGAGTATCAGTCAGGCTCTAGTAAAAAGTACAATATATCCCTGAGAAACACATTGGAGAGGAAGCATAGCATAAAAATACGCCATTAAGTAGCAAAGTCGTCATTAAGTGCACTACTTGACTAAATTCAACTGCTACGAGCTGCGGTTCTCACTTACTGTAGGAATATGATGAGTCACTCTGTTATCAACTGCTATTTAAAATGTGCTGAGATAATACAGCCTTCTAGTGATGACATTAAAAGAATCGGAGTGTAAAAGTTTCCACACAGAATCATCTTCACACGTCCTTATCGGCAGTAAATGGTTGCGTATCTTCTTCAGAATGTGTCTGTATATGTGTTTTAATGTAAATCATTGCAGTTTGACCTTCTCTGTGACATAATTACCCTATTGACCAGAAGTAGTGGTTCATTTCCCAGAGTTCTTGCCTGGGGTCAGCCTGTCAGGCAAGGTTAACTACTTGATAATATTTCTAAAAGGGAGCCATAAAGCCTGCATTAAATATTTGGGACGGCCTTAAGGCTACTGAGCTATACCTGACAGAGCGTGAACAGCAGAAAGACACTGCGAATGTTCTCCCTTTGTCGAATGAGCGCGACTGTTTTATTATTTTTAAAAACATCAAGAATCTCAAGATAACAAATTTACTTGCTAGCACACTGATCTCTAACCCTTCCATTCTTCAACTAACTGATCACTGTCTGAAATAACAGAAGCAGAAGGATTTGTGACAGCAGAAAAACATTCGTACCTCGCCTTTCATGTGTGTGTTTTGTCTGATGAAAAGCCTGGGCTGTTAATTGACAATGAAATACGAGTAACTAAATGGTGCTGGGTAGCTCTATAGTGCCTCACACTGTGTTATATTGTCCCTAAAATGCTCATGGGAAATGGAAAGTGTTAAAGTGCTCCATTGTGGAAAATAAGTTATGGGTCATATTAGTGTGGGACTGCTAGAACTGCAGCTTCTATCAGGGGTAGACACTTAGGGTAGTGCTTTTACTGAAGTACTGCGCTAAAGTAAGAATTTGTGCTACTATACTTTACTTCAGTATTTCTATTACATACCTCTCCATCAACAATTGCCATTTCTTAACATTTCTCTGTTTCTTTTGGTTCAGTTTTGTATTTCATGTTGTGACGGTGCTGATCTTATGGTCTGGTTAGGTGTAAGCACAAAAAACACAAGCCAGGGTTTGGAAAAGGTCACGTTCCGGGTTGAAATACCTGTTTTGGCTGTCACACACATGACTGGAAGTTGCCTCGAGGTCTCTACAAAAATATTAATTGGCATCAGGTTTACAAATGTTGCAACTGTCTTGAACAGTGGCCACTGGCTTGGCAGCCTTCTCGCCTGTAGCTCCACCACCATCTCCTCCACACTGATACATGTAATATGATCATGATAAGGCACGTATTGTAGAAATGTCAATATGGTATGTAGCTTATGACGTGTCCAACATATCAAAGCAAATCCTGTACATTTCACTCCACTTCATTTGCCTTTTATTGTTTTTATTGCTTTTCAGATTTTCATCACTTTCCTGTCCAGTGAAAGCCACGTATCTCCAGATGTTTTGATTATAAAAAGGTTTCTGATAAACTGAATTATGAAGTGTTGCGTTATGGGTTGAGAAAATTCTCCCACTTCTTCAGCTAAATGAAGTATTTAAAACCCCTCTTGGATTGGCAAATGATTTTCTGACACCATGAAAACTTCACTTTGTAGAAATGTGTGGTTCTCACAGGACAGATAAACTAAAATATGTGATGATCTTATACAATATGATGAATTGCTGTAGACTAACTACATAGCAGTAAATGAAGTAGTTAAGATTAGATCAACCTTAAACATCTACAGCAGCAACATAAGTTATGATGATATCATATATAATTGTGTAGAGAAAAAATGTTCTGCACAATGAGTACTTTTATTTTTGATACTTTAAGTGCATTTTGCTGATAATACTTAATTATACTTACTTCACTCAAACTTTGCACAGTACATCAGGAAGTACTATGACCAAGCCAAAACGAACTCTCCACAAAGTTGCCAAAACACAAAAGGCGACACAGCATTGAAAGGCTACAAATTACCACAAAACATCCAGATCAACACAGGCCTACTGCCACTAAGCCACCAACTAGATGTCACAAAACCACATTGAAAAACCTCAATTTTTCAATTAGTTATCCCGGACGAGCCCCCAATTATGTTACGACCCCCTTTAAGTGAGGTCTAACACAAGACAGCACAACAAGTTATAGTTTAAAGGAAGGTCAATTTTATTAATTAACCAATCATCAAAACAAAACAAACAAACTGATGGGCCGGCCAAAATAAACAAAAGAAGAGCAGCCTCCCAGACCAACCCACCAGAGCTGTCAGAGCTGGGTTTAACCCTCGACCCTAACCTAACAAAGCAACTTCACCTAATTGAAATGAAGCCACGAAAACTGAACTACCACACCCATCAGATAAACATAAATCAAAAACATAATACCTCAGCCAGCCTCCCGGCTGACTGACTGCACTGCTTGTCTGGTGGACTGCAGTGAGAGCAAGGCAAGAGAGAGAGCAAGAGCCTAGTGCCCATCCCCCTCTTATTGGATACTCCCAAATCAGCCAGACCGCTATCACCTGGCAGGCAAGCCAATCACCAGCCACGGTGACACATCCTGGCCAGCAGAGAGGCAGCATGTAACACTTACCCTGGCAACAGACATGTATTTGTTTTAATGTATCATAAAGTAAATAATGTAATGGCTGGAGAGCCATGAATTGGCCTTAATAAGTACTTTCACTTAAATGTAAAAAAAAAAAAAAAAAAAATGTCTATTGTCTAATAATGTCTATTTATTGAACACAAGAATGATTTTGCTGGTAGGATGAGACGGTGAGCTCGAGCTCAAGCCAAAGGTTCCCAGGGTGGTGCAGGTGGAGACTCACGGTTATACAGGTGGCTGGCTCAGGCAGTCAGGGTTGTGTGGGGTGGCAGATGCGGGAGGCTGGGTGGCGAGTGGTTGAGGAGCTGGTTGAGGTATGGTCCGGTCACACTGTGACACTGCTCAAAATACATAAACTCAAGAGATACAGAGTGTGAAAAAGTACCACTGGAGCTGGCGACAGTAATCTGGCAGTGTGCAGAGGGAAGGTCTGGGTTTAAGAGCAGGTGCTGATTATACTCAATGTGCTGCAGGTGTGTGGACCGGCACAGCTCCGACCAGCAGCAAAGCCACGCCCAGCCTCACCAAGCACCTCTGAACATAAAGAGCAAGGCACAGACCACAAACAGGCCACCACAAAGTCCAAATAATGTAGTCTAATAAAGTGTCACTGCAATCCCCAAAAACTTCCAAATTAAAACATCATCAGAAAATAAATAATTAAAAAAATGCCCTTTTCCAAGGAGACAAGATGAAAGCATGTTCTCAGCCTTTAAAGATTTATTTGCTTCATCCAGTGTACAAAGCAGGCAGATCCAAACACATGCTGTTTTACTTCACTGTGGTGTTTTTTTGTAATTGTTCAGTTATTTGTAAAACAACATCTTTGGGCCCTCCAGTGACAATTTAATGCAGTAGTGGAGAGTATCTTGTGTTGCAAATCTTAAATATTGTGCATTATTTTTCTAATTCATTACTTAAAACATGCTTCTGAATATGCAGAGAAACTTCTTTATAGCATTTTATGTCCCTGTTTGACAAGAGCGAGGAAGTAGGCATAGTCTGCCCCTCGTGATAAATAAATAAGATGCAGGGAAATCTCCCACAAATAAATGTAAATAAACAGACGTGTTTACCTACAGATACAATCCAGCAGTGTTTCTATAAGGCAAGAGACGCCGCAGTATTCGATGCTGCTTAGATTTTCCTGCTTTATTCATCTGATGGAGGGATACCCAGAGTGCGAGTGCTTGCATAAAGAAATTCTCTGATGGAAATGTGCGAAACAAGCAGTTTCTCGCTGCGACCACATAAAGCATTTAAAAGAACAAGGCAAAAAAGTTCGTGGCCACCAAGCTGCTGCGGCGTCTGCTCGCAGCAGCAGTGACTGACAGGCAGAAATAACCCACCTTATTGTCTTCTGTATATTGAATTTGGTGTGTATCATGGAACTCCTTGAATCTCGCTCACAGTGTATTGCCAGTGTGTGTATGTTTGTCAAAGCGTTTACAGTCTTCTCACAGCCCTGCAGGGCCTCTGCTGAGGAACAGTGAATGTCAGTCAATGACTCGGATGTGTCTTTCAAAAGAGCTCTGCCTATTGAAATGATATTGTTTTCAATATGCAATGTTTTGCTGTGTTTGCATGTCTTTTGCAATAATCTTTTTATCTAACTCCTGGCAAGGAAATACATAAGTGTAAATAAGGAAATATATAAGTGTATTTTCTAAAATGTCACACTTTTCCTTTGACTATATTCATTTGGCATGTGCACATAATGCTATAAAAAACCTCTTTTAAACCTTTTCAACCACACACTTAGATATGTTATGTGACAAAGTCAAAGGTGCAACATGTAAGAATATTAGCTTAAAACATTAAAAGATGAACTAAGATTCAGAATATCACAATAACAATAACAGTTTTGACATGGCAAAGACATCTATATTGTGTTGCAGAGATATCTACTGAAGTTAGCATGCTAGCCTGGAAGCCCTGGAAGTGCCTGTGCTAGCATTGTGAACAAGACTAACACTCCCCAGGTGCTCCGAGCTCCCAGTCCGGACCGTTAGCTGCATGGCTAACTGAGCTAACTAGCTAACAGCAGCTACAGTTACAGCAGTTACTCTAATGAGATTTGTTAGGAGCATGAATTTAGTTATTGCACCTTTAACATACATAAATGAAGTAGTTTACATTACATAAGTGACGAGTGATTGTTGTTACATTATGTTTACGTTACATTTCGTTACGTAAGTTACGAGAACAAAGAGTTAGTTTAACTTAAATAGTATTTTTTGTGCCTATACCAAACCGAAACCATTTGACAATGTTGGTAACAGTCCATAAGTCATAATACCGTAAATTACCAAATAATAGCCGGGGCGTTTATTTGTTTCAATCACTTAACAGACCAGGCGTTTATTTGGGACCAGGCAGCAATTTGGGACAGGCGTTTAATTCCTTCCTCATCAAAACTAGGAAAATGGCAATCATCAATGTGATATTGACTGACAGCACAATACGTGAAAAAGGCGAAGAAGAAAAATGTGCAGTGTCAGTGGTCACGTCTACTTCCTTGATTTTTTAAAAAATAAATTAGACTCGGCATTTATTTGGAACGGGCGGTTATTTATCAAAATATACACCTGCACCCGCCGTTTAAAGGGGACCCTGCGGTTAATTGAAACCCAGCTATTATTTGGTAATTTACGGTACGTCATAATATGTGAACTATCCTAACCACTTCTCACTAAACTGGGCTTGCTACTCGTTGCTGTTGCTATCTTTGGCTGTAGCAACTAGCTGCCATGCTAGCTGCTGTTAGCAAGTAGCTCAGCAGTATATAACTAGCAGTATTTATCTGTCTAGTAAAGAAAATAGGAAATATTTCTTTACATTTTGGGAGTTTATTTTGTTTACTTATTAGACTAAGAAGCAAACTCGCAGCTGAAACTACTGAGGCTACACTGTCGGGGTAGGACGGGTTGGAGCTAGCTGGTTAACATGCTAATTTCAGTAGACAGCTCTGCAAACACAGTCCATAGACACTGTTGTTTCTTCACCCTGTTGATAATGTTAATTTTTTGAATGTTTCTCAACTAAAATCCTGATCATATCTCAGACACGTTTGGCACTAGAACTGGCATGGACACATGGAACTATGTGTCTGAATGATGCAAGAAGGCGATATTTTTTACAGACTAAAAAGGTTGGTAGCTGTTGGTGGTAATATGCTGTAAAAGGGTAAGAGAATGTCAATGTAAGAGAGAGAGAAGAAGGCTGCTGCTTTGCAAATCGTTTATGAGGTAAGAATTACACTCCACGTGTTTTTAGGGCTTAAGGATACACAGTGTTTGGGAGAATGACTACATTTAAGTGATTTAAGAATCACTTAGATGTAGTTAAGAGATGACGGGCAGTTACTCATCGACCCTCCCTTCCAGCTAACCTGGAGTTTTGGACCAGCAAATGCAGAGTCTGAAGCCCACGCGCCCAACAATCCTGCAGGTTCAGAAATATTGCATTGCTTGTTCAACTTACAACATGCTGATACTGAAATAATTGGCTCCTCTTTTCCATTCGTGTGAATATACAGTATGCGAACAGCCAAAAGGTGCAATTATGTAACAGAAGACAAGAAAGAAAATCAATGTATTGGGTGCATTTTTCTATCTAATTCAATAGTGCTCACTATACATATCAGTCACAGTGATCGATAATGGAGAGCTTAGACAATAGCATAGCATTATCTATTGGACACATCACTCACATAGTGCATGGTTAGCCCAAGGAAGTCTTATATTATACATTTCTCCTCCACCGTGTTCAGGTTTCATTGTTTGTTGGTTGAATACAAGACAGAACTATGAAGTAGTTCATATATTAAAAGACAGAGAAAAAAGGTGCATTTTAAATATTAATTCAATAGACATACTGTACAAAACCAACTTAAAAATGCATGACAGCAAAGCTAAAGAGTACGTTTCATGATATCTCTTCTCTGTTCTTATTAAAAATCTTGCTGTGGGCATTCTGACTCAACTGCAGAGGAGCTGTCTGCCGAGAGGAGCTAACGTGCAACAATCGATTCAAAATTAGATAAGGGCCCGATCTCCTTGTATCAGGGCACACGCACTGGCAGTCGCGTGCACGCTCACAGTACAAGCTCATTCGAGCGCGAACAAGCACTGGTAATTTTGTGATCAGAGGCGAGGGATGAGCGCCTTCAGTGTAGTTGTGAAAGGGAGTTATATAAGGTATACATTAACAGGTAGATGTGCTGGTGGTGGTGGTGGGGAGGGGCTGGTCAATAAAATGAGGCCCTTTCATATGTTGTAAAAGCAGCGCGCCTCCCACCAGGACGTAATGGCAGTCATATAATGGGAAAAAGAGAGTCGACACCAGCTTGTAGATCATGCTCTTGTGTAGGAGGTGCGCAGCCAGACCATGTATAAATCTCTGACACCATAACAAATGCCCCAAATATGGATATACAGCATCCCAAATTTGTTGCCTAGGCAGATTTTTGTTTCTGTAAAGGCAACACAATTACCACACAATAACCACATAAAAAGATACAACTGCTTCATCTCTTGTATGTACATTTGATTGAGGTACTTACTGGATAAAATTGCATTCAATTAGTCATTTGGCATCATATACAGCACAGACAGCTATTTACTGAGGAGGAGCTAAAGATATGCAGAAATTAGGATCATTCTGAATCCATAATTGTGTTTTTCATGCTAAATGAGTCTAAATACGCTTTTCATTTTGTCCCTGGTAGGTTGCAGTTTAAGAGGTTCCGGCTATGTTTCAAATGTAACCGAAGCATTTACAACTAAAATGCAGTTGCAGCTATTAAATGCAGCAAAATATAAGATTTATCTGTCATATAGGCCTAGTGCACCAAGTTAATGTGGTAGGTTAATAAGTCAGTGTTCTTGCTCTACATGTAGTCGTAATCATGAACTGACAGCACTCCATATACATCTAATCTGTTTTACAAGGCTGAAGTATTATAATAACTTCTTTAATGACAGAAACTTAAATTTATTATTAGTTAATTACTTCAACAGTTGAACACAGTTTGGTTTACTATTGTCTGACCTCTGCTATCACTTGTCTAAGCATCTGCGTGTGTGTGCTGATCATCAACCATCATATTGTTCATTTTCCTGACTGACAACCACATAAGTTGAGTTGATGATGCACTCGCACACACATGGCAGGCGTGTTTACATGTCACAATATCCTGGTTTCTATCAGAATACGGCAGTAAGCATCAGTTTCCTCCCAACCTTGATCAGCGCTTTTTTAGCTTTGTCACACCATCATGTATATATTTAGTTTTGCGAAACCCTCTTTAACACCTGTGGTGTATAATATAATGGTAGCATTTATTTATATACAGTAGCTCTTTTTCTTGACAAGGTTACAAGGTGCTTTACAAAAAAAACAGCAGATGAAACAGCACAGATAAAGATGAACAAAAAAACAACACACATCACAAAACATCAGGGGATAAAATATATATATGTAAAAAAAATTAAATGGCACGATTAGAACGACAAACCCCAGTAACTCACATGTTAAAAATGCCTCACTTTTAAAGAGAGTTCTGAGAGAGGATTTAAAAGACACTAATGATGTAGCTGTCTGATTTTAACAGCGCTCCATAGTCTCAGGGCTCTAACAGCAAAGGCCCGGTCACCTTTGATCACAAGCCAGGATGTAGGAACAACCAGCACATCAAGGTACATCAAGGCTACAATGAGCTCCCTCCATCTTTCCCTTTTCTTGGCAACACACTGAGCCTCACCTCAAGTTAAGTTAATCTTGGCGCGCTCGTCAGTCACGGTTCTGTGCCAGATTGGTTTTGGTCTTCCAGGTTTTCTTTTGCCTCGGCGCAAATGCATAAAAATGATATGATCTGCCTTGTGGTCCAGCCATCACAGATGCCTCTGCTTATTTTCAGTGATTATATTTGTCGCTTTTGGGTTTTTATGTATGAATCCAAGGTTGTGATCTCGTTGGCCAGAGGATGGGACAGAACCTTCTCATGCATCCATTGCGGATGCCTCAATTGTAATGATGTTTACATGTGCGACTCATAACCGTAAATCCACCCACTATAAAAATGTTGAGCCACTGGAAACCCAAAATAGCCTTATGTAATTTAGGGTCTGTGTACATTATAGTGAACATCTAAAATATATTAGAGATTAGTTTAAATCCAAATTAGAGATGTTCGTGGTTGTTCTCACCATTTAAAGGTCCCATAATACGAAAAACACGTTTTCTCTGGTCTCTACATATATAAACTGGTCCTCCCTGAGCCTACCAACTCCCAGAATGAGGAAAGCAAACGGGTCCTGCATGGTCTCTGCAGCCCACCCGCTGGTAAAGTGGGGCTCCTGCAGGCTGTTCAGATCCAGCTCCTGTCGTGACGTAACGACAGGAGAGAGGGGGGCGTTCATCCCCGAGGTGAAGGTCGGTGTGTCCGGCGGTAAGACAGCAGTGTTAGCAGTGAGCTAGACACGCAAATTGGATCAGTCCCAACCACACGGGACCCAGCAACTGCACCCGAGCCACAGGTGAGTGTCGCCACGTGTTGATAGTATTTACAGTTGCCTACGAGTTTGGTGACGTCAGCTTGACATTGGCTAGCTAGTTAGCTCCGCTTCGGTCGCTATGCCACGGCGTTTGAAGCGAGTTTAATGTTAATAACTTTACGAGGGAGCTTGGTTGTCACAGTAAAAAGTCTGGAAACATGTGCAGACTGGAGACAGAGACTATGCGAACAGTGGCCAAGAGTTTGGAGACTGTGTTGGAGACAAACGCAGCTTTCGCTAGCTGTTTTTAGACGTTACCTGTTGCAGGTCAGTGGGGGATGGGAGCCGGGTGGTTGTGTTGGGGAGTCCTGCTGCAGCCGCAGAGTCTGTATTTTTCTGAGCCTCTTCTTCTGGGTCCGATTCTGGGTCAAACCAGTGTGGTTGAACGACAGCATCTCGGCGAGCCATAGCGATACACCCACCGTAAACATTAGCGCATGCTACCGCTAGCGTCAGCGGCATCCTCTCCCTGAGAGGCGCGTGTAGCAGGACGGAGCTCATTAGCATTAAAGGTGCAGCACAGAAACAGCCTGCTCTCACCTGAGCTCACCTGAGCGACTTTCAGACAGCTGATACTCAGGACCACGGATGGGTTTGGGGCAATACATTTCGAATACAGTGTTGTTGGATCTCTGACAGCTGTGTGAAATTGATGAAAAACAGTATAATATGGGACCTTTTAATACAAAAATTATGCAATTTATTTCACCATCAATAAAAAAAAATCCACATCCAACTGTTTAATCAGCCTCTTTGATAAGAAAGTTGTCTCTAAAGCCCTTAGCAATTAGCTAACTAACTATATTTCACTATACATTTTATTTCTGTCTCTCTGCTCTTTGCCTCATCCTTCTCGTTTGTCAAAGTGTCATTCTTTCATCTTCCACAGTTTGAATCTTTCACGTGGCGCTCATTCCCCCATGACCGGTTCACCTAGAAAACTATGGCTTTCAGCAAAACAGCGGCGGCTTGTAGCTGAGGCTGTAGCCTTGCCTCCTCCACTTCAGCCTCTCCATCTCTTGTCATCACATGTCGCTGATGTCTCGAACATGGAGACGGATGCTGTATGCTGCATGCAAGTAACTAATGGTCGTATTATTGGACTTTATTTAAGATTATGTGACTTTCTAATGTGACTTTCTCCTGTACGCCCCAGTCTTGTGAAATGTTTGGCTAAATGAGCTGTGTTTTGAACTTTGCTTTCTAAAAGGATGCTCAATGACACACTCAGCATTAATATCGTCTATCCTTTTTCACTATTTCAAGACAAATTTCCTGAGGCTTTAACTTTTCCTACCCACCGCCACAGTGCTGTTTGCATGAAGTGCAGCAAGGTCATGTCCTGTTCACTGTAAAGGAGGTCCTCACTGCCTCTTAAGATCTCAATGGCTGTGCTCTGTTTGGCCTCATCAGCCTGCCACATGTTCACAGACTGGAGTACCACCAGGTATTTTGAAGAGTTTCTATTAGATGATGGTCAAGCAGTGCCAACTGCTGTGCATTACAAGGTGAACTTTTTAAAACTCTATTAATTTCTAGAAATGATTCATCGGCAACGACAGGCACGGTGAGACCCAAACTGGCGCCGGCACTTGGTCGGGTTAAGAGAGCACAAAAGATCTCTTTGCAGTCGTGTTACAAAACCAAACAGTTCTTTCAGCTATTAAATTTGATCACCTTAAATAAACCAAACACTGCTTTAACTCGCAGATAAAAGATGTTATGACTGGTGCTATTTTCTGCAAGCAGGTATTACCACAGCGAGTGTAAATATTCTGTGCCAATAAAACAGGTCTGACATTTCTGTTTATGCTTAAGTGCAGGAGGGAGAAGAGACCAGCCCTGTTTTGATGAGGCAGCAAACACACAGAGAGCACAGCGGGTTATCTGTGACCGCTGTGTCCTTATAAACACAAAGCGATTATGCTGAAGACGTGATAGAAACATTTAACCAACATGTCCTTGCCTTTCTCTGCGGTGTTCTGCTGGCCTTCGGGCAAAAGCAGTTGAACAAAATAATAAGAAAGAAAATTACGCCGAGGCATTGTGTGGGAGGTTTTTACTGTAAAGCCGTTCTGTTTTTCTCATGTGGTAAATAAGCTCTGAGTGCAAACTGGCTCAGTCTTTTAACGCTAATGGAGATTATACAACATCCATGACTTAACAAAAGATTCACTTATTTCCTGTTTTTTTGGGAGGGAGTTGTTGACGACAGAAAAAGCTATCAACAAAAACCAACCGTTCAATATGAATCAGTATTTTTTATTTTGTGCTGGTGATGTGTTTTTAATATCCAACTGTGAGGTGGAATGAGTCACTGGTTCCACATGTCTTTCTC
Organism: Pagrus major; assembly: GCF_040436345.1. Classification (NCBI taxonomy): domain Eukaryota; kingdom Metazoa; phylum Chordata; class Actinopteri; order Spariformes; family Sparidae; genus Pagrus; species Pagrus major. The sequence continues at coordinate 22,653,917 of NC_133226.1, forward strand.
CCCCCATGTCATTTTTTTCTTTAGATGATATTTTTTTAAATAATTATAAAAACAGGACTCTCCTGGAAAAAAACAAAAAATCCAATTATCAATTTTAATATTCTTCAATGTCATTTCTGAGAAATAATGTTCTGTCCACCAGAGGAAGCCAGTAAAGGGGTTGCAAAACAGCACAACAAAAGCCAGTCCTATAATTGAAGAATTCATCCAAAAATACCTGAAAGCAAATTGATTTAAGCAGCAGATTATATTGTCAACTTTTCAAACATTGTGACCGGGACTTTGGGAGTCACACTGAGTTTTTAAAATGGTGAAATGAAACAGGCTTGATTTATGACTGATGGCTCTGTATTACCTACGTAAGCAAACAATACCTCCAGCGAAAAGAGTGGCTGTTTCTGTAAAGTTGTTATAATAATTGTTAATGCCTGTCAACGGATGGAGTTCTGACTCATCCAGGTTGAATAAATCATAAAATAAAACAATTTTAAGAGTGCTGAGGATGAATTGATGAGTCTGGCAGCCTGAGGACAGAAGCTGCTCTGTAGTCTGGTAGAACGGCACTAAGACAAAGTTTACTCTGCAAGCTAAAAAAACTGAAGTTTACTTTGTTTTACCATTCCTAAGATCTATGTAAGATTGCATAGCCACAAACCACGACATAAATCCATCACTGTGCATCCTGCTAACAGCTGAGCTTAAAGACAAATAGTATTAAATATGCTTTGCCTCTTTCTTCCACTCACTTTCTTTAGATGATGATGATGTTTGTCGAGATTTTCTTAACACATAACATTACTTTAGATGTGATCTTTAGACACAAGGTGGTGGTGCTCATACTGCTTTTGTCCACAGGGGCCACCAGAATCACAAAAAATAAAAGTTACTTGCACATCACCATTCTCCCTTTCTCTCTGGTTATATACGCTGCTGTATGTTGACCATATCTATCCATATCTTCATCTTTGTTTGTAAAAATCTGCCGGAGGAGGCTTACTTTTTGTTAAAGGGTAAGTTTGGTATCGTTCAACCTGTTAGATCCCGAGTTTACCCCTGTCCAGGAGGTACTGGACCAGCTCTCCGTTATAAAGATGTTACTTCAAAATGGGATTTTAAATAGGGACTACTTAAGCTGGTAGCGAGGAGACTCGCCTAGTGTCTCACTGCCTATGTCTGAGCGTCTACCCTGCTTCCGCTGGCTTGGCACCTGACCTGAATAGCCCCTGAGTCAGATACGGCCACCAGCCACGCACGTTAACGACAGCTCTCCTCTAAATGATCTATGCACTTGGTAGGGTGCTAGGTTAGACCCTATTTTCCCATTTTTTTGTGTCTAAGTGACTAATAGGGACAGCAATTTTTGAAACTGGAAAGGTATTCAGTGACAAAGCTGCAGTCAGCACTGCCATGAAACAGGCTTCATGTTATCCCTGCGGGCGATCACGGAGCATCACAATATGTCCATTAAACGTTGCCTGTTTTTGCCACTGACTGATTTTAATTTTAAGTGTCTGACAACATTATGGAAATGATCCCTACAGAGATGGACCTTTTTCTTAAACAGTAAAATCACTGTTATTTGACAGCAACAGCTGCCAAATCACTCTTGCCAAAGCTACCAGACTCCATTTACAGAATAAATAATTATAACAGAGTAAATTCAAAAACCTGACAGAAGCAAAATAAAACTCTCCGAAACAACTTGCAGTGTTCCATCAATCACCAACGCTGGTGATATGGTCAAATTAAATCCTTAATCAACCTCTGAAAATATTCTGTCTCTACATGCTTTGTTCCTCCACTGCTTTACTGATGTGTGTCTTCATTCTCACTCATCTTACACAGTGAATTATGGGTTTATTTTGATCAAACCAGAATTGATGATGGTTTGAGCAGTGGAAAAGCAAAGCAAGATGGTTTTATTCTGTGTCTTTCACGTTTAAATGAAGTGTGTTTTACAATGATAAAATAACTGGATCTGCAAGTGGAGTCTGGTGGCTTTGGCAAGAGCGATAGCTGCCGGCTATCGCTGGCTGTTTCTGGTTACACAAAAGGATCTTATTCTTCAACAAAAGGGTCTATCTCTGTTTGGATCCTTTCCATGATGTTGTCAGACACTTAGAATAACAATCTGAGCCTGTCAGTAGCAAAAACCAGCACTTAAAGTTGATGTGCTTTGATTGGTGTGCAAATGCCCTCAGGGATTACATTGCATCTGCCAGCTGCAGTGGTTTCACTTAATACTGGACCAATTTCAAAAATTGTCCCCATTAGTCACTTAGACACAAAAACACAAAAAATAATAGTTTGAAAAATACATAAGTTACCCTTTAACCTCCTCTTTAATAAAAATGATTTGAATACAGTATGCATTCTTGAATTCTGTGTTTCCTCTCAAATCTGGCTGCTCAGACCTTGAGGAGCCAGCGCAACCTCTTCCTATTAAAGTATAAATGAGTATCCAAGTACACGTCAATCTGGACGTGTGCACGAGAGGCAGAGACATGTGAGCTATGTGCATGAATGTCTATGTGTGTGGTTGTGTGTGAAACCAGGACACACTCGGTGCGACACAAAGAGCCAGTGCCCTCGAGCAATGGGCTCAAGCCTGAGAAAGCCATCCCAGTGACAGGGCCGGGGGTCTGTGGAGCTAATCAGGCCCCTGGGACTCGTTCTCAGGCAACAGTTTTTGTTGTTGATACTTGGAGATTCTCCACACATAAGGACAAAGAGGGATAAAGTCAGTCTGAAGGTCTTTCTCTCCCCCTGCTCGTCGTCCACCTTTGGCTCGCTGCTGACTGCAGAAATTCATGCGCTGGATTGTGTGATTATACAAAGGTTGACGGCTTTCTCTTGAGTGCAAATAGTCTCACATCACTGAACTGATTGATTGAGCATGTTATCGCATGCATTTTGCAAAATATTAAATTCTGTAAAAAGTGGCGGCTATGTCCATGAAGGCTATATCTGCACTGATCAACTGAATCCATTAATCCATAGTACTGCATTCTAATCAATGGGAATCTCCCTCTAATAAAAAAATAAAAGCCTCCAGAAAGATTCTGATCATCAATCATGTAACAACACCACCACTATTCAAAAGAAGCAGACCCCTGGGACATGCTCATGGGCGCCGGTTTCTGTTGTTGATGCTTGGAGTTTCTCAGCATCCAAGGACACTGAGGGATGTAGTCAGTCTGAAGGTCTTTCCCTGCTCACCTGAGTGCTGGATGAATCAGTACATCACTATAGGACATACAGTATGCCAATATACAGCAGTACACAGCTACCTATATCTTAAAATGCTGTACATTTCATGATATAAGATAAACAGACGTCTGATTGTAAATACAGATTTGAGAGAAATGAAGGAAACAAATGATCTAAATAATAACTGTGTAATTAGCCAATGTGGATGATTCAAAAGACTAGAATTTCATTGTGTGAAATAAAACCACATTTTTACCACAGATCATAAATATCACTGCATTTTTAGACACTTATTAGGGAATAAATTCATATTAGAGCAACAGGGAAATGTGGCATTTGCTTTGGATCCACAGGCATACTCCTTCATATATACCTACAATATGTGCGCTTTATACTCTGTTATGATTAAGGTCTTTTCACTCCGCTGAAAGATCACACCACCGTGGCCAGAGAAAAACATCTCTAATGTAACTCACACTAGAATCTGCACCGATATACCGCTCCTTGTGTTTTATGGAAATCAAATGTCAGAATTGACGAACTGGATTCCCCAAAAGCATCTCCAGTAATCTTGCCCCGAAGCCTCTGACATTCATGCAAAGGTGAACAAAAACTGTCTTTGGTGATTGGTGCAATATTGCCCCAGGGGTTACAGAGACTGCCAATCAGCGGGCGTGCAAAACAGCTAGGATTCTGATCCAGATTTTCTTCTGTCGGGTGTGCTGCGTTCACAGGGAGCAGAGGAAGAAAGTAAAAGCAAAAAGGCTAAATCCAGAATAGGAATGAGCACATGCATCATGTGCCACATCAAAGCCTGTTACTTATTATATTTCATTCATGTGTAGTTAATAATGCAGGTGAAGGATGCAATATCTGAACGCTACAAACTGCCTTAAAGACATTTTTATACTTTACATGTGTTTCCTTGCTTGTGGCAATTAAATACGCAGAACTTAAAATAGTCTGCATTCCTGTACTTCACTGTACTTAAATAAGCCATACTAATGAAAGAGAGCGTTACTACAGAGGACAGAAAGCAGAAGAAAATATTCTCCCTCGTTTTGCTTCATTTCTACGAGGAACAAAAAGAAATAGGAAGTATATATCCACTAAATATTCTACGTTTTATAATGTAATTTAATCTTGACATATTTTTTGTAGTTGTGAGTTTGTTATTCAAAGTGTTATGAAAGTAAACTGTGTGCGTGGAGAAAAAAGAGAAATATCAAACTAGGCTGACTGCCAACTGCGCCACTGGCAGTGTACATCTTAAACCAGCATAAAGATATCTCAGAACAAAGTTCAGATCATGTATCACATCCTCTGAGACCAATTATCTGTTTTCTCCTTCTAAACCATGCAACTCTCAATTTCCTCTCATTGCAAAACAAAACACAACAAATTGTGCGAGGAGATGAGGGGATTATTGTGAGGCAGCTGAGATTTTGTCTGTGTTGTGAAACGTGTAATGTAATATTTAAGGAATGGTGACGGTGAGAATACACATGAAAAACTTTCTTCTATTAAAAGGCATTTTCCTACTCTTTCAAACTGTCTTTTATTTCGGTGAAAACGAGTAAATTCCTCAATCCAGAGATGAAAAGTGTGAGGGAATTTACTCTTTTTTTGTTGCTGGAATTAGATGTTTGGGGGATTTAGTTCCCTGCGCCATAAGAAGAGACAAGCTTGCACAAATCCTCATTTATTCCCTTTTAATCAAATAAATATGTATCAGCCTCTTGAAGTTGAACTGTAAATGCTGCAGTCAATACTTATGATGAAAAAAGTCATTGTTACTGTAGTTTGCAAAGAGCAAGACTTATACTGTTGACTCAATCGTGGATGATGCATGCGTATCCCTCCTACACAGCATGAAATCATCTTGTCATATACAGCATGTTAACATGAAAACGATGTGGTATCCATAAAGAGTACAAAAAGGCATACATATCAACAATATGTTACAATTACTCCTGAATAAAAAGTTGGGAAAAAGTAAGACAAGTACATTGCAAGGTCTTAAATCAGTGCTCGACAGCTCAGGTGTTTTGCTTGTCTTCCGCTGTGATTTGCACCTCTGGGAGAAGGAATGACACCCTTTATCCTCCTTCCACCGTCGACCTTGAGTCAGAAAACCGGAGGAGGGATTGGCTCCAGCCCAAACTTGAATAGTCATCTGTCCCCCCCAATCAGTCAGCCTTTCTCTCTTCAAACAAGGGCAAAGCACAGAGTGGAAACATACACGGGTAGAACAACAGTGTAAAACAAAAGAGAGGCCAATCTTGCCAAAAGCTCCAGGGGTTAACACAATGCCTCTCTCCTCGTAGGATGTTCCTAAACACATGTTGAGATATGATCTAATGGTAGTGTCATTCAAAAGAATTAACCCTAACAAGGTCTCGCTTTAAAACCGGAAGCAAAACTATAGTCAACAGCTAATAAATGCATAATAAAATAGGCAACAATGTTAATAAAGCAACAGAAAAGCTTTAACAATGACATAATAGGGGAGTTAGTTTTACGCAAATGTGTTTGTAATGCTATCATGAACAATTCCTGTCGATAAACTGTAAACAAATACTTAGAAATGTTTGAAAATCTAACAATAAAATAGTTTCTTATGCTATTTTGACACTTACATAGACTTATAGATGTTAATAATAATAAGGCCTTATAACCGCCTGATTACCAGCCTTATTACAAGTATCTTAATATAAAGCGTGACTTCTGTATCATTTTTTCTCTTTGTGATGGTTTTGTGTCCCTTTGTAGTTGTTTTGAGTCTGTTTTTATTTTCCTTTGTCTCTTTGCAGTACTTTGTTTTGTATCTCTTTGTAGTCATTTTGTCTCTCTTTGTGAAGGTTTTGTGTCCCTTTGTAGTTGTTTTGTGTTTTCATTTGTGATCATTTTGTGCTCCTTTATAGTTGTTTAGTGTCTGTTTTCATTTGTTTTGTGTCCCTTTGTAGTAATCTCGCTTCTCTATAGGTGTTTGTGTCTCTTTGTGGTACTTCTGTGTCTCCTTGTGGTAGTTTTAGTTTTTAGGTTATTAAACATCTGAGGGAAATTCCAATGCTTGTGTGATGGAAGTTTTTCATTATTAAAGTGTTTTATATAGGTGCATCTCAGAGTTGAAAAGGTCAAAAGCCAACAGAAGCTCCCTCTCTCATAGAAAACACTGCTCCAGAAACGCATCGTCAGTAGTCCCGCCTTTATTTCTGTTACTTTGTGACATCACACTACATCACCATGTCACACATTTGCATAATTGAATGCCTAACTGCTAGTTTGGTTTCATGTAAGAAATAATTTAGCAGACTAGCTGTTGTTAGCAGTGTTGGGTCAGGCATGTGTGTGCAAGCTGACCAATCAAAGCAGACTTGGTATTCAGGAGGGGGATCCTTTTAAGGGACAGGGGCTAAAACGATGTATCAGACAGAGCTGCACTGGACAGTATGAGAAAACTGATGTGTTTTTTGAGCACTAAAACATGTAAACATATTCGAGTAGTAACCCAAGATAAAATTATGAACCTGAAAATGAGCATAAAACGTCTCCTTTAATTAAACATTTCGATTTGTATGAGGCACTAGACACCGTTAAGTAAAAGAAAAATAGCACATCCTGCTACGGACTGCAGAAAATTCTCTCTCTTCCTCGATAAGAAATGGAAATTACTGATGAGGGCTTTGATAGCATTTTGGGACCAAATCCAAGATGCTCATCTTTTTTCTATTCAGTGCAGAGATATGGTCCGCACAGAACGCAGAACAGAATACAACACACAGTACAGATATGGGGTTCAATCACACGGGGGTCCTTAGGTAATTTTTTAGTCCAGTGCTAATGGGCTCTCTGACCCCCAGTGGCCGCGAGGAGGCATGGCTCCCTGAACAGATGACACTGAGTCAAAATTATTCACTTGTCTCCTCTGCAATGATAATGAGCTACACAGGGGTCTTCTGTGTGCCCTTGCTCAAAAAAATAGAATAAGGGGAATTAAGATGTAAACTGAATAAAATTAAGAAGTCTCCTGTCTTCTGAGCGTGACATAAGCTGCTTTGATGATTCTCTGACTTATTTTCCCTGGAATATCGTTATTTTTTCTCTCTCCAGCTAATGCAATCAGCATACATTTTTCAACATAGCCAAGCTTGGTTTTTGATCCACATACTTCCAGCTGAGCACCTGTATGTTTAATTCATGGAGCCTTGTGGATCACTCAAGAGTCTTTTATTTTTTTTTTTCAGCACAGCTGGTTACACAGAGACAATGATGCCACATTTTCTCAGCAGACTGGAAACATTCAAAACAAAAGGCCGTCTCATCATATGAAAGCTTCATCAAAGTCTGGAGCGACGGACCCACAAATTAGCGGCTGAATGATGCAGGTGACACATTGTTCATGATTTCACCGTGACATTCTGCCTTTAATATATAGCAATAAAAGGGAGATGAGTGACAGTTCACAGCAATTTTTAAATGACAAATCCACAGCTTGGGTCCTTGAACAGAAACATAGCAGAGAAAGAGATTACTTCAAATGAAAAAATATTCATAATTAAGTCTCACTCTCCTCTCCTTGCCAAAGAAATGCACATATATTAATAAACAAATCATATTAAAAACGAACTACAAAATAAAGCGGTGTATAATTTAACAGTATAATTAATGATTTACTTTTAAACACTGTCACCACTTCTTAAATATGATAGTGGATGGGATCCCTTGCTGTATTATTTATGTAACTCTTGGCAAATGGCAGAATTTTTAACGACTGCATACTGTGCAAGTTGTCGACAGTTGTCAAAACATTTACAAACCATGTGCCATTAGGCAATCTACAAAAACAAATCAATGTACCCGACTGGAATGGCCACTTCCCCGTGCACTGCTGTACTATCTGTTGCCAATGCTAATGCGATATGGGAAAGATTCCCACGTTTATGACTCGTGTCCATATCATCTCAAGATGGTTAAAATTACTATAGCCATTACATTTGGACAGACTTTGGCTGACGAGAAGTATACGTCTTTGTTCAATTTCACCTCTAGGAACTTGTTCAAGGCAAGTTTAGTAGTGATATATCTGATATGATCCAAACACATGAGCATAACTCATGCCAATTGACCAGACAGCCTTTTTAGGTTAACACTGTTTTGGGCCGTGCAGTATGGGCTCAGTTCCTACCTTCATCCATGGGTCCAGGTGTGAATGGGTGTTGATCTGTCTGGGGGTGGGACAGATTAACACCCATTCACACCTGGGCCCACCTAGCCCTAATGACCAACACGAATGCTGGTTGGGTCAACGACTCACATGTGGCACAAAATACTCTGAAACTCAGAATTCACATGTGACCTTAACAACTCTGTTAGGACACACCCATACAGGGTTTAAAGCCTGCAACTCTTCTCCAGTTAGTTAGAACTGAAGAAGCCTCTTGGATGAGAGGTGAAACGTCTTCAAGAGTGACCCAAGCTACTTCTTCCACAATTAAAATCATTTTTGTCCAGGGTGAAAGGTTTAAACTCGGTTAAGATTTAGGAACAGCCTCGGTATCATCCCAGCATCAAGGTTTAAAAAACTTAAAAATTGTGTTGTGAAGATTATATTTCATCGATATTAAACAGTTAAAAGTTAATCCAATAATTACATTTTGTGACTGTAACTAAAAAACATATCTTCTCCTAACCTCAACCATAAGTACCTAAATCTAAACATTGACCCTACATTCTGGTGTAACAGCACCTACCATCCACCCTGACCAGTGTTGTGCATGTTCACACTTCAAAAGACTTCAAATTCACTTCACACTGATTCAAATGAACTAGTTCACATTCATTTTTTCTATGTTTTTCATTAAGATGAGCTGCTCCGAGCTATTCTTTTTCAATGAAACCTCTTACCCATCCACCCCCAACCCTCAATAGAGTTGGAGGTAACTGGTTACACAGTAATGCATAACAGCAAAATATAACTTTTAGCAGTAAAAAAATTAAATATTAGCACATTCCTAAAAGGATTTGTGTGAAATTATTACATTTACTCTGTCAATAAATGAGCTACAGTGTCATATACAACAACGAAATATGTCGTATACAACAAACTAAATATCCCTGGAAAGCTGCATGTTACAGACTTACTTTTTTGGCCCATACTGATGTGCTAATGAGGGCTCTGGTGCGATTTTATCCCTTTCAGCAGCTTTGAGATCCAGCCTTGAACTGCCTTGTCTATTTGTAGACTTGTAGACTTTTGTTGAACTCCATAATGATAAATCCACCACTGAATGTCCTATGTGATTATTAATCCCTTTTCAAGAAATGTGGTGCAGACATGAAAGATAAAAAAAAAAAAACAGCATAGAATTAATGTCCATGTGTACGAATCCTGTAGATTATAATTCAGTGACAATGTGACAAATCGCTGTGATACTATGTTGGCTATTTATCTGTCCACCCCTTAATAACACCATCATAACTTTAAATAAAAAGTTATCTTCCTCCAGAAAACAACACATACTTTATGTACTGCTTCAAACAGTAATCAGTCAATGTAACAAGAGCTCAGTGAACAATTTTCTATGATATTGAAGTAAACATGAACAAAGTGATCTTGTGATATTGGTGTCAAATCCCTTCTTATTAAGAAATAATAAAGCATGTGCGATAACCTTGAGAGAGCCCTAACCTAACAATCAGCCGAGGTGATGGATGAACTCGACTGTGGAGGAAGTGCACAGTATAAATGCTTTCCCCACCAGCTGAACTTATTTGCTCGAGCATTCACTCAGTTATTCAGTCAGTCAGTAAGGGGAGCCGGGGCTTAAATCAATCCATTAGATCCATCCATCATCTCAGTATCTCAGTGGGAGACACTGATGGATCTGCTCACATCGACTGGCATTCCACCTTAAAAAATGGGGCTTGCTCCATATGCTTTGGAGGATTCACTGTACAGGACGATGAAGAGAGAGAAAACAAGTATATCTTGGTTTAACAACATCGAGGTGTTCTCCACTTCAATATAGTCCAGGCACGAGTAGGTGTAATAGGAAATGTTTTAAAATGTATTTGAATAAAAGAAAGACAAGAGTAATTTGTATTTGATATATTGAATCTGATACTTGAGTTTTTGAATGACTTAATATTTACTGAGGTTTTTAATGATCTGAGGGGAAATTCAAATGCTGGTAAAAACCTTCTGTGATGGAGCTTCTTCATTATTAAATGAGACATATTATGTTTTCCTTGTTTTATACGTATATGCTTTTGTGCATGTAAAAGATCTCAAAAGTTAAAAAAGCTCAATGTTGCACCAACAGAAGCTCCTCTCTCCCACAGAAAACACTGCTCCTGAAACGCCTCGTCAGTAGTCCTGCCTCTAATATATGTGTCTTTGTGACATCGCGCTACGTCACCGTGTCACACATTTGCATAATTTATACCTAGCGGCTATTTCGTAAGAAATCTGTTGTTGTTGGCAGTGCTGGGTCAGGCGTGTGTGAGCTGACCAATCAGAGCAGACTGGGTATTCAGGAGTGGGGGTCTTAAAGAGACAGGAGCTAAAACAGACAGAGGGGGAATACAGAGCTGCAGCCCCGGACTGTATGAGAAAACTGATGTGTTTTTTGAGCAATAAAGCATGTAAACCCACTCTAGTAGTAACCCAAAATAAAATTATGAACCTGAAAATGAGCATAATATGTCTCCTTAAAGATGTAGGTAGAGGAAAAAGTGTTAAAGGACTTTTCTTTGCTGTCATCTCTTAATGAAAGGCTTCTCCATCTAATAATGGTAAATTGGAAGACAGCAACGACCCTTAAACAACAAACTGACACATTTAATAACAGCACTAATGAGCAGTTAAAAATAAACAATGAGCAAGTAACCGAATAATGCATTGTTAGCAGCGGCTTTTTTTCATTTTCTAACAAATAAAACTTTTTCAGTTTGAATTGTTTTTCCGGCTTTTCCGAGAGCGTAAACAGTTGAAGTGATTAAAAAGTGAGTTTGACACAGAGGGGGAGAGATATCAACCCAAATGAAATGTAAATACAATTTGAAAATGAGAAACAAATGGATTAACATGTGAGTGAGTCACGAATGAATAATATGTTGAGCAGCCGATAAACAACATATAAAATAGAAGTGGGCCAATCAAGTCAGATGTGGTTATTTGAACTCTAAAATCTATTATGAGATAGCCAGTTAATTAAATCGTGATCGCTGTGGCAGTAAGAATTCACATACAACTGACTTTAGCTCCACTGATGAATACTTATTCAAACAAGTTTTCCTGTACACTGGAGGGTGTGTTTGTACTTTATCAATAAAACTTGAGGAACTGCTCCAAGTACACAAATCTGTTTCTACACTGATTAAACTATACGACTTGAGGCTAAACAGGTGTACGCAGCGTATAAATACAAAACAATCAAATTAATTAGGACTATTATTAATTCAAAAGCAAATGCAATTAATAGTTGTTCAACATTGGCATGTCTTGTACACTCAATTAACACCCCAAACGCTTTCAATAACAAAAAACAACAACACTTAACTGAAAACTTGGGACTAACACAATATTGAAAACAAAAAAAATAATCTTCGCCAGCTTTCAGCTCGGAAATGATCTGATGATGAACACAGTCCATACTAATACACCTGAAAAAGCATATCACAACTTCAAGATACAAGTTTTCAACACAACATTGTTATGATGCAATGAGTTTTATCTGTAGTTAGCACTTACATTATGTCTGACAAATGGGGTTTGTATTTACAACAGTGGTGTTACAATTTCAACACAATGTTGCTTTAAATTCATATAGTTGTATAGGTTTAGTGGCTCACAGGTGCTCTCTTTCAGCAGGTAAATGCTGCAGGTAGTTTCTTTTGCTAGTTCATTGGCGATATGGCACCTCACACAACTGTCATACAGTCATATCGTTATGTTCTCTTAATGCACATGCAAGATATCTTGATTTATTAAATATATTAAGAAGTGTAACAAGGGAGGGATCTTGGAACAGAGCCGCTGCTTCTTGAGATGGTTGGAGCATCTGGTCAGGATGCCTCCTGGGTGCCTCCATTTGGAGGTTTTCCAGGGATGTCCAGCTAGTAGGAGACCCGAGGGTGGACCCAGAAGAAACTAGTGAGATTGAATATGTCATTTGGTTTGGAGGTGTGCTGGGATCCCCCATTAGGAGCTGAAAAACGTTGCCGGCGAGAGGGACATCTGGACTACCTTGCTTAGCCTGTTGCCATTGTGACCTGGGCCTGGATGAGATGGGCATGGTTGGATGGACAAGTGAACGTAAGCAATTGCATGGTGCTAAATTGGCCATATAATGTGGAGGTGTGCCGGCCTGTCTATCGTTCCTCCACCCAACACAAATGAAGCAGAGTCTAAGGGTAACTTCATTTGCCAGTGTCAGCGATGTCAGGCTGAACTTAGTTACACTGCTAACTAGGTTAGAGTGACATAAGATAGTACATTAAACAATCAAGAGGACTGAAATTGAACTTAATTTATTATTTTATTAACATTTATTTTGCTTTATAAAAACTTGTCACCTCAGTTACCAAAAGTCCAACCAGGAAAAAGAGGAAATAAGAACACACTGTGCCTTAAAATGTTCATCCACAATTGCTATTCTGCTCCTCTGGGACTCTTTATACAGTAGCAGCACTGGCTCTTCTGCAGGTAAGATGTTTACTTGACTGAAGTGGCACACGTTTTACCAATCAATAGGCTGTTTAAAAACTTTTAACAATACTATTGTCTTCCTAAATGAATGAATTACACATAGACATTTTACAAATGCTGCACAACATGAATCACAAACATTTGGCAGTGAATCAGAATGTTTGCTGCAACACCCTCACACTGCAGAAAAACGTTGGTGTGCGACGAGGCAGAGCTTTATCCATATTGTATGGTTACAGTAAATATGACCTTGTCCCATCAGACATACTTGGACATGCTGCAAGGAGGAGCCGGGAAAGCAACCAACCGCTCCTGTGAACAGTGGACCACCTGCTCTACCATGTGAGATACTGTCAGCGCTCAGGTCAGATGCTAATCAGGTGTTATAGCAACTACCTATATATTCCTCATCTTTAAAACCTCCACTGCATTCTCGCAAAAAAGGTCAAATATGGGAATCGACTATTTACATTAAGAATTATCTGTATGTGCAGGAAGAAATGAGAAAATGTAATGAAATCACTAAAGTGTGGCACATCTTTATCTGTATCCTGTGCGACTTTTTCCACATAGATATTTTTATCACCTGCAGCAGATAAAATATGTGACCTTTTTCACTGTTCAGTAGAAATGCAGAGCAGGTGGCCATAGAAAAGCAGTTGAATCCAAGACTCACGATTAAACAGCTGTTACCAGTAGGAAAAGTAAGCTGAGCGACGCTGAGAGCCAAAGCTTTGGAGGAAGGATAAGAATCAGTCGGCAATGAGACCACCGCCGATTGCCTCTGCATATCTAACTCTCATCAGTCTTTGTTGGGCAGCAGCTGCAGTGGAAAAATTGACTTGGTGCTCACTCTTGGCTGATATGTGACACTGGAAAGCCATGCTGCCACCAGATGAGGCACGCTGAGGGCCAGATCTAGTCTATGAAATGTGATTCTCGGTGAATCCTCCAATCTAAAATAAATGCATGTTTATGCATTTTTGAAGCAAAAACATTCCTCTATATTAATATAAAGGCAATATTTTAAGAAACATGTTTGAAACTTAAAGGAATAGTTCACCCAAAGATTAAAAATTCAGGCAATATCAACTCATGCCAACGGAAAGTTGGGTGAAGTTTCATTGTCCGCAAAATTTCTTGAGCTTTGCATTGCAGCATAATCCTTAACAACTGAAGTAGCTTGGGATTTTAAAACATAAAATGGCTCCATACAGCCAGTCCAGCGTAATCCAAGTATTCGGAAGCCCAGAGATCCTAAATTGTTAGAAAGGACGTTATTTACACCCTTTAGAGAGCAGAAACCTTCACTGTAGCTGCTAAGCTAAAAGCGTACACACCTTTTCAAAGTGGGTGCACAAGCTCGACTGCAAGTTGAACCTATAACCTTAGTCTCCAGGAGCCCTGAGATCCCAAACTGATTTGAAAAGAAATTATTTACACCCTCGATGTAGGGTCGAGCTGTGCACCCACTTCAAAAAGGTGCTAGCTAACGCTTTTATTTTAGCAGGTAAAGTGAAGATTTCAGCCTAGAAGAGGGTTTAAATATTGTCTTTTCAAATCAATTTGGCCATATTGAGCTCCAGAAAAGTTTTGTGGACTACGAAACTTTACCTGAATTTCCACTGGCATGACGGTGAGTTGAAAATGACTGAATGTTCTTTTTTTCTTTTTTTTCATTTATATTCAAATACCAAAATATATGAATATATGAAAAGCAAAGCAGCTAATAAAAAATAAACCATGACTGCGACAGATGTACAGAAAAAAAAGTCCCATTTTCCCTGTTTAATCTTCGGAGTGCCAAACTGGTTGAGTCAGATCAAGCCCGTGAGCATTAGTCATCCAGGCATCCCATGACTGATGGCGTTGTTTTGAAGAATGCGGCATGCCTCCACAATGTTGCACACCTTCATGGCATGTAGGCAGCCCTTTGTGTTATCCTGGCAACAGAAGTTAATCTTGAGGACGACGATCGCGCGCTCTACACTGCTTCTCACCTTCTATAGGAAAGGCTGTGACTGTGCGCTGTAATGGAATAATTTAATGAAACAACAAGTGAGGGTTGCAGAGAATGCCTTCCATCGCCTTTGAGACCAAGTCCAAAAATCAATACATCTCACATGTATATACACAACTGTAGACCTATTATTGTAATGTATTGTAAAGGTATAAAAAAGTAAACAGGCTGTTGTTGAGTCTTAAATAAATTACTTCATCAAAAAGGTTGTTGAGTGAGGCTACACATCGAACAAGCACAGTAATGGTTGAAACATCATGTTGAGCACATATTTAATATAAGATACAGTCAGTAATTAATATGAGCTCTTTGATTAGCTGTCACATTGACAGCATGTTGATATCTACAGCAGATTAACTAAATTAGCTGTTTACTCACTCTGTGTTCTTCAGTATAAACAGTAACAGCCGTTGACAGCTAAGACATATTGACTGTGAATAGTACACACATTACAACAGCATACGAGTAAGTGACATGTTGGTGATAACATGCTCACAGCTACACACAAATCCATATTTTACTTCAGGCCTCTGGTGGAAGACGTATCTTAACACGAGGTTAGTGGATACAGCAGCTCTGTGCATCATTTTCTCGGTGCCTGAAGCATCCCCGGCTGTGATGAAACACTTTGTTTGTTACAGCAAGAGTTTTGACTGTTTTTGCTTCAGTTGAATTTGATACTGTAGCTGTTTGACACGAATCAAGCATTTGTTACAGGGAAAAAGCATTTTTCTTTGTGCATTGATAATGATGGAAAGAGTGGTGACGACACATACCGTATAATACTGCCAGGAATCAAATTAAAAAGACATATCGTCTCCCGATGTTTGCATATTTGTCGTAGAATGTAGCCAAATTTGGGTTGCTGTATATTATTAACATTTTCCAACCTCACACATACCAGGAGGCAGTATTTATTTCTTTGATTATTATGGCAATTTAAGATGACATGTTTCTGCTCCACTTCCAAGCTTTCAGTGCAGCACAACAGGGAGATCAGAGCCTTTTAAGAGGAAGAGACGAGTACTGATGTAACTCCTAATTTAGCACTGCTTTTCTGTCCTTCCCTCCAGCCACATTCTCCAAACCTGTCCATTGACTACATTTACATGCACAAAGATTCATGTTTCACTTATCCCTCCCCAAAAAAACAATAGTCCTAATAAGTTGTTTGATACATCTTACCCCTTTGTACCTCTTTGAGTTGATGTTGGCGTCAAGGTTCAGATACCCCTGTACACAGGAGTGCTGTTTTAGAAAATGCATTTATCCTCACCGCCATTGCACAGCTTAACAGCAATTAAAGAAGCAGCTATGGACTCACTAAACTGTGCCAACACGCAGCTCAGTGTCAGTATGTTATCACCAGCATACCATTGACACTGAAGTATACGCAAGCAATATGTCTCCTCTGCAGATGAAAATGAATGAAATGCATATGAAAATTGTAAATAAAACTCCAGCTCGGTGCTTGAACTGTCTGCCCTGCAGTCTGACATGAAACGGTCAGAAGTGGCGCAATGCATTCTGGGGCGGCTGATTATTTGCAGCAAGCTGACAGTGCATTAATTCTTCTTTTCCTCTTAATGTAGTATCCATCCAGGAATTTCTCACATGCACAGAATCCACATACTATGCAGCTGAAACACACTACATTCTCCATCTGAGATCACAATTAGTATGAATAGTATATAAGCGCGATTCTAACGCAGCCTCTGTGTTAAGTGTAACATTTATTCAGTGCAACCAGTCAACTTTTCAGTTTAAAGGGGCATCATGTAACTTTTTTTGGTTATACAGTGCTTTATTCTTGAGCTCTTTTGTTCTTACCCCACACTAACTCAAAATACAGGCCTGTCTGCTCGAATACCCAAATGCTTAAATGTAAACATAGCATATCTATTTCTATTTACAGGCCTGTAAAAAGTTGCGTAGTGCACCTTTAACCCTTAACTCTTATTCCTGTTTGTAAACGGCATTTTACTTGTTTTTTTTTAACTGCATTCAATTTTACTCCATGTAATTTGTTGTCTTCTTTTGTGCATCTGACGTTCTTTATGTACTGGATGTGTCTTTATATGAGCCATGCACCAGCACATTTTTCATTAGTGCTTAATCTTACTCCCTCTGTCATTCGTTCAGCTACAGTTGTGACGTGTGGCAAAATAGCGAGGACCCAAATGCAAGACACTCAGGGAGCCTCCTGAGGGTTAAGAACAAATAGCAAGCTTTTAATAACAAGCCGAAAATCCAAAAACCATAAGGCAGAAACAAACCATGGTAGAGGAGACAGGGGAACAGGCTCAGCGGAACAAAACAGACAAACTGCCAGACAGCAGGGAGCACACAGACTATATACACAAGGGCTGATTAACTAATAGGGCACAGGTGAACACAGAAAGAAGGCGGGAAATCACACAAAGGGACGAAATGAAAAGCACAACATGACACATGAGGGCAGAATTTCAAAATAAAACACAAACTCAAACTATGACAGCAGCTTAAAAAAGGTATTTCTGCATATCCAAAAGCGTATTGATATTCAAGTCTTTCATAGTGATTAAAAAAAACCTGTGTTTCTCCTTCTGACCAGAAATGCAGGCTTTTCTTTTCTGCATGCCTGTATCTCTGTATCTGTATCCCTAGCACAGCCTTGCAAACTGTTGGCTAGGAAACACTCAGAGCTGACTGCAGACATGTCACAAAAGGCAGTAAAAGCCCCAAATTAAGACACATATCCTGAATGTGCTGTAAAAATTGGTCTGAAACCCTGAATAATATCGGCTTATCCCTCATGTCTCAATCGGAAAATGTTATTCAGAATATCTCAAAGGAACACGCTGTCTACATGACCTGGAATAATGTCATATTTGGAATAATAGTGAAAGATCTGTGTGCATGTAGGCTCACACAGTCACTGTCATTATGCACCTGTGCACCGGATGCCCTCTGACATGTATTTTATTCCAGATCTTGCCAGTCATATATGCCCTGCAATCATCTCATCTCCTCACCTGAGCTTTCCTGCCCATCTCCCCACCTGCACCTCATTTCCTCATCAGCCCTGCAGCACATATACCAGCCCCCTTTTTCCATTCCATTGTCACATTATTGTTTCTTTGTGGCCATGTTTCTTTGCTTTGAGCCACCTGCACCTGCCTGTAAGCTCATTTGCATCTTCTACTGGCCATTAAATCATTTAACCGTCCCTATCTGCATCTGGGCCCCTCTCGCACTGCCTCACACTCACCTTCCTGATGCTTATTAATTAATTACAGATGGACAAGAGGCAGCACCGTCCCATATGATTTTAAAGAGATTGTCAATGGGTACAAATTTTTGCTGCCTTGTAATCAACGCCGTCCATTTCGCCTGCAACAACACAAGCTTCATCCAATATATGTATGTTGTCCTACGAGATAAAGATGACCTCCATCAAGGATATTTGGACATGAAGTTAGGAGGAGCCAGCCCTTAACCATTCCAGTCATAATAGACAAGACTCCTGCCTCATTTACAACTGCGCACTGATGCTTGACTAGCACAAAACAACAACAAAAAATGTGCTGGTATGGTCAGCCTCTCAACCCCTGAGCTATGCCCCACCTGTGGTTGGTAACTGCGGCATGACTGGCTGCGTTACATTTCCAGGAAAAGACAAGCTGCTGGGTCGACTATGTCACCCGTCAGGCCAGCAGAGTGGAGCTTCAGGTGGACATCTGCTCTGCTCTGTTGTAGCAGCCCAGGACTGCCAAAGGTTTCAGCAGCCACTGGCAATCTTCAAGTTTATGTGTTCTTAGAGAGGGAGAGGGATTGCTTCACAAATGGCAACTCTTATTCTGCATTCCTGTGGATCAGTTGCAACCTTTTGGGCAGGGGAATGATCTGTATTTTGCCAACAACATCATGCAACATTTATGTGTATCAAAAGCTGCACGCCGCTGGGGGACGGTTACACGTTTTAAAGACTTAATTCTGACCTAAAAAAAAAAGTCCTTGGTGAACGATCTGTTCCCTCTCCAAGCACCCGCTGTACTCCCTGCAATCACCTTCTGTCATCAGACAAACTTGGCAGCTTTCATTGGGAAGTGAAGAATGCAGTGCTGGAGTGAAACATCTGTTGAGATGGTTGGGAGCTATACTTTGTGTCGGATCATGTCACTAGCAATTACGGTAAATTGCCTCAGCGTACTACTGTGCAATGGCTGATATAAACTAGTTCACTGCCATAGTACTTGTAGTGCCTACGACAAAAGGCAGAAAACACAGTCATGGCATGATTGGCTGCTGATGGGCGATGCCACAGATTTTCATGCGGCGGAGGCGCTCACCATTAACAGATTATTACCTGACTTTATTTTTACTGTGCACTTCTGCCGGCTTCTGGGCAGCGCTTAGTTTTCTGAAGATTTAACTGTAATAGGGCTACTTATCTCTTTTGTCTGAGATAAGCTTAAAAACTGACAGGAACATTAAAAAAAAGCAGATATAGCTGGAGATTTTCCATCATCTCAGCCTTCTTTTACTGGTGTTGCTGCTGAGATAGTCACTTAGTTCAGTTTGAAACACACCCACATCTGAATTGTTAAGTGATTGTAACTGACCATTTGCCAAACCCCGCAGTGAATGCCCAATCAGCCTAGCAACCATAACCAGGCACAGCGGGCCTGTCAGGCTTTGGATTTAGAAGTGGTGCACATGGGGTTGATGTAATAGACTCATTTGCAGAGGTGGTGTCTTTTTTTTTTCGAGCTTTTCCCAAACCAAAAATCAAGAACTAAAGTGTAAGGAACTGTTTTAATGAAATACAAAAACTACAATTGTCAGCATACCTGGCAAACTAGTTTAATGCTTATAGGAGTAGCAGAGCTGCTTAAAGTGGAGCTCTAAAAAGTAGTACAAAGCCTTTTGTGGCTCCAGAGGAAGCTGCATGTAATCTGAGAAATTCCCTGTTAAAACATTTCTTCATGGGGCAACTCTACGTTTCTTCAAATGTAATTCCTGTAATTATTTAATGTCGTGATAATGCTGTGCTTATGGTATGGTTAAGGCATAAAAAACACTTTGTTAGGGTCAGGAAAACACCATGCTCTGGCTTAAAATGCCTGTTTTGGTCTTCACAAACACAACTTGATATGTCCAGAGGTTTCATCAAAAAATCCTTGGTCTCCTTAAAAATATCCAGTAGTGTCACGATTAGAAATGTTCAAACGCAGTCTCATACTGCGGTCACTGGCTTGCCATCCTATCTCCATAGCGCTGTGTCAGCCATAAAGGTCTGGCTACACCAATGATAATTCTGGTGCAGGGGGAAAAACTCTCTGGCTTGTTTTGTATTTTCTTTAAACCAATCACAATTGTCCTGGGTGGGGCAAAACCAAGGACAAGCTCTGGTATTAAAAAGGCTCCATACTTGCAAAAGAGCTGCAAGCTTTTTTATGTTGGTACCGTTAGCTTACAGGTTAGTGTTAGAGTAACTTGCCATTTTCAGCATTTAGGTTGCTAGCTCAGAGGTTGTTGTTGATTGGGGATTTTGAAAACAGTAACACACAAGTAGTGGAAGGGAAG
The DNA here is from genome assembly GCF_040436345.1 of Pagrus major. Taxonomy (NCBI): domain Eukaryota; kingdom Metazoa; phylum Chordata; class Actinopteri; order Spariformes; family Sparidae; genus Pagrus; species Pagrus major. The sequence goes on from NC_133226.1 coordinate 22,674,427, forward strand.
AGAACATGGCAGAAATAGACACCCAATGGCAGACGGCGCTTCAAGACGCAGAGGCCGGCAGCTCCTCCGAATTATGCTACATTTTTGTTTTTTTAACCATCATTTCTTTCAGCTTTGTTGCATCTTTTGACCGTCTAACCTGACCGGCTGGACTGACCCAGGGAGGAACGGAGTCGGAATAAGAGCCATGCTAATCCAGCTTGGTTTAAGGCTGCTCCTGGCTAATGTCTGGTCGCAGGACAAGGAAATTGACAAAATGGGACTCAGGCTGGCAAAACAACGTGAAATCAGAGACCGTTGTGCCCACAGAGACCTGTCCCCACCACAACATCTTGGGTCAAGCTGTTAAATGGAAGGACAGCTTGACAGGCACAGAAGGGGGCTGAGCTTAGTAAATAATGAAATTTAAGGCCGTTTGTGTGGTCCAGTTTATTTGTACCTCATAAATAAACTGTGTGAGTGACAAGATGACCACATTATCCAAGTGTCTCTGTGTGTTCTGAAAATCACACTCGCCGTCCTAATGGACACTTCAGATTCGCTGGCAATTGGTGGTAATACATCACACAATGAGGCACTTAAGTGCAAACACTGCGAAGGTTCAAGGACAAACCTTTCATTTGAGCATCTCCGCCTCACGAAGAGACACTGACATAGGCAGACTGATCCTTACTGTTCTGTGTATATATCTCAAAAGAATTACCGCTTTTGCTTTCATATGCAAAGTTTCCTGCCTAGCGATTTCCCTTCCATGGCAACATTCAGAGCCGTTTCCTCTCATCTCCTCATTGTGCCACAACTCCATCAACTGTGCTTTTATCACTGTTTCTGCAGCACAGGTTCTCCTGCTGCTATGACCTCCCAGTTTGCCTCTCCTTGTTCCACAGCGCTGCATTAACCAATCCAGTTTGCCACCTCGCCTGAATTGGTTTAATTAAATCCAGGGGCCTTAACACCGTCATGAATTTCAAAGAGTGCAGGGATGCATGTACGCATATGCCAAAAAACCCTACACCAGCTTGGTCCTGCCAACTAAACGTTTGATCGTCATTAGTTGATATTCATGCGGTGCACACCAGAGGTCCTAAAATTGAATCTCATATTCTTTAATATTCCAGCGTTGATCAGCATGCATATTAATCATAGAATTTAAATCATGGGAACTGATTTGTCTCTAATGGACTATACAACGCATCTTTATCAGTTTTCTTAATTCCTCTTCTCCTCAGGTGCTTAAGCTGACATGAGACTGCGTAATTAATTCACTTAGTGCATAGAAGACAAGGCAATCAGTCAATGTGAAAGACAGGAAGATTAATTCAGGCTTTTTATATTGATGACTGCCGACTGAATATCATATACATTAATAAAATTGTTCATAAGCACTGAGAGCGGCAACAATATAATAAATGATCGTAACATAAGGGGGTGCATATATTATTTCTTTTATGCAGTTGTTCAAAACACCAGGGGAGGAATATATATACATATTGTACTGAAAACTAAGCCTCACGTAATGCTACAGTGCAAGTCGCTGTGCGTTTTCCTGTGTAATCCTCTATATGTATTTCCTGGATCAATGGGAATTTCATCCTTCTCTATTCTGAATTGTTAGGAGGGGGGAAAAAGGAATGAATTACTACTGAGCCGATGCTTACTGATGCCTAACACTAATTACATTTTTGCTGCTGTTTTAATGCAGTTTACATAAAGTCTTGTGGCAACCATGTGGGAAGAAGAAGTACCTTGTTTTCATTAGATTGATCACTGATGCAGAAAGCACCTACAGTATCTGTGTTTAGAAAAACAGCGCCATTCACTACTTCTGCCAGCGACGTCAATGCAAAGCTACCGGTGACATTCTTGGAATCCATCGAATTGGGGCAAGAGAGAGCGAACGCAGTGTGATGCATTGGTTTTCCACTGTGATAAACATTGATGCTTTTATGAAAACCTTTTGCTCCGCAGGATGTCTTGTGTGCATATCGCGGGGGTTAAATGAAAAAACAGCAGCGATAAGGTTGATCTATGTGATATGCTTGGAGAACCACCGTGTGTCAACCGTGCTGTAACGCTGTAAGCTTTTCCTCCTGACAATCCAGCGTCTTTGATGTGCGCTCTAATTAACCTACCACCAGTCTTTGATCAGTAATTTTCATTAAGAACTCACATGTTCTTAGTTACTGACGTGCTGTGTTGTAGAAAGCCGGGTCAAGGCCACACTCTCTCTTATCAGCCTGTTTTTATTTTACATAAAAATGATTAATGATTTTCTTGTCACAGCTTATTTACATATCAGCGTGGGGGAAGAGATGCATTTAGAGGTTCAAGGTTTTTCCAGCATCCAAGGACAGCAGGCTAACAAGAGTTAGTTTACATGTTTTTAAGAGTCAATGCTTTACACTTGTGTGGTCTTCGGGGTGACAATTGTTGACAATGCCAGAAAAGGCCCTCACTTCAGTAAATAACACCTGTTTACCAGAGCAATCATTCAAACTACAGACCTTGATGTAAACAACCCCCCAAATACAACTTTACATGATATTGAGAGGAGTCAATGGGTTCAAACCAGGCCTTTTTATCCAAGTTAGCATGATGCCGCTATTGGTTGGTTGTTGGTTGGTCCACCAACTTTATAATCCGTATCGTGGTGATATTTTCTTCATATTCATGATCGCCAGAGGATGAAGCCTATATGTATGTATTTTTTACATAAGATGATGCATTTTAGAAGATAGTACCTTTTTAAATTCTGTAGATGTTCATCTGGTAAAATATTTATCATCTGATACTGTACATCTTGAGTTGCCTTGACATCACCGATCGGATTATAGATTTATAGATATAGATTTCTTTTCACGTCATTGAACAAAGCCGCGTATGCTTCATGTCAATGGAAGCTTCGTGTTGGTGTTTGCTGTGTAACTTCACCTCTGAGACTCGAGCTTGAGTTTTTGTGCATTCAAATGGAGAATCCAAAAGCTATGCCCGTGTGCATGTCTTTCTGAGACAACTTTGTCAAAATGTATTGCAAACGTTCCTAAGTTTTTGGAAGGAGTTACTGTGACTGGGAGTTTCATACATTTGGACTGCAAGTCTCTCGATCTTGAAGGAATAAAAACATTGCCAACATTAGTTTGCTGTAGGCCTGTTTGTCACAAGAAATTAAATCATCAGTCAGTTGTGTTGTGGGTCTGGTGTGCATTACAGAACCTATTTCCTTACTGATTTTATCATTTCATACCTGAAGAAAATAACTAATATAATTGGAACTCAAACAAATGTAAATACAACATTTCCGTTTGCAATTATGATGATATACGAGACGTACTAGTACTGATTTACAGTAGATATGTCATTGCCACAAAATGAATATATTCCTTCACTCAAAAGCAAAGAACATATCAGTTATAAACTGTATAATGACACAGACAATAATCTGCCATGAAATTCATAAGCACTTCAGTGGGACGACAAAGGAGGCAAACAAAATTATTCAATCTCTCCCGTCACACAATTCAAAATAAACTATAATCTGAGACCATTGTGATTACACTTTGACTTCTTATTATCTCGTAGAGCAGCATAGCAGTATGTTACTTCTCAGTCAAAGCTTTTGCGTGCGTCTCTGGGGATTTTTCTATTTACCGATCCTATCAGTGACAAACCCGCTCGCAGCCAAGCCCCAGTGACCATGTTTATTAATAGACAGTCGTCTCAACTACAAGCCAATGAAGTGCAATTCCCTAAATATGTGATGGGATTTGCCAAGTGCTGGAAGAGAATGTGGGTTGACCAGACTGCATATTGTTTTTGTAGCAGTAGACGGAAAATCAGAAATTGAGAGACTCATCGGACTCAAAAATGCATCCTTGTTCCTTTTCAAATTTTATATAACATGCTGACACACTCACATGGAACATATTTAGCAGCCTACAGTATATGTGTGCTGATGTCTGCAACCTTACTGCAGAATCACTGCCTTTTACAAGAAAGTGTGAATATTTAAACAGTGGCACTTACATGATACTTGTGTTTAAAATTCTATATAATACACACGTTAGGTGATGTATGTGTACTTTATGCTTAGCCGCTGCCCCGCATGCGTCCACCCACCGGTGTGATATGTGCATCTTGTTTTGATGTGTACGCAGCATAATGTTGATGTTAGTCATTAATAAAAAATGGCACCATCTGCTCCCTCCCCGTGCCAGCGCTCTGTGCTGGATATCTGTCTACTCCAGCACTGTAGTGATAGACAGCTATTCAATAATCCACCTCAGAATAACAGCATGCAGGCCAGCAACAGGAGGCGCTTTCTCCCACTGCGAGCGGTACAGTGACACATTATGCAAGCTGACCCTCATGTAATCAATAGTATCATGGGAGCAGTGCCTCTAACATCCACTTCTGGTCTGCTAGGTTTAACTTAGACTTCAATTAATCAGCACAGCAGTTAATTGATTAGCCGTAATATGCTAAACAGACTGCCTGTGCTTTGACAGTTGTTTAGAAAGGGATTTTGGGTGTGATTCGTTTGAAGAATTGACTGAACTGAAGTGCAGCTATCAGCGTATATCTTCCCATCTTTGTAGGCTTTCCCACAGTAGATCTCTTGAAACATGAATCACACCTCCACCTTTGTCGTCTTTGTCTTTTTCCTTCCTGTTTTTTTGTGTTCACCTGTGTTTCATTTGTTCATCAGTATTTATAACATACATATTGAGACAGTATTTATCACATGCAATGTAATGAATCTGAAGTGAATGTTGCTCGTAAATGGTATATTTTCATTAAAGAGCAAATTGACACCAGCTGAACGTCTTTTTGCTGACCGCCAGTGGTCTAACATCACAAGATCACTGTGTTGCCCATCATGATGTGTATACTGTACAAACAAAGCAGTGTCACACGGTGAGTCAGAAGTTTTTTACTGTCCTGTTCAGTGCCCAATAATGCATTGCCACCTACTGCTGAATAACAAAGTCATGTGATAAATTGTGCACTTAACGTGGGGCTTGTAGCACACGTGTGGTTTACCTGTTGTTTATTTACAACCTCACTTTTGACCTTGGCTAGATGGGAGGCATTTGACACCAAGATGAATTATCTCCCGGCAACTTGAAACAAAATCCATCTTTTGAATCGGTTTCCTGAATGCTCAAATATCTACCAGCAACCTTCTTTTTTTTTTGTTCACACTGTACACCTGCAATTTTATTCACTCTGCCCCCGAAAATATTATAGCAAAACATATGCTAATTGCAGTTTATGCTAACTGCAGATAATCTTCTTCATAAGCACCTGTACTGTGCTTGCACCTTTTGGGTACATGGGGAAGACGGATTATCATCGAGTTTCTTCTGGTGTGATTCATCATGACTGTAGCCTACTTTTGCACAATGATCATAGAACAATAGCAGGAAGAAAAGTGAGCAGCTGCACCAGTCAGAAAAGCTAGGTTAAAGAGTGTCTGGTAGCCAAGTTTAGCATGTAGAGGAGGACACACATTATCTGATGTGAGGGCTGTCATTGGAAAATCTCTTTTTTTTAATAAATACGAGGATATGCAGAGTTGTGCGACACCTTAAGTCTGCACAGGCTAGATTAAATAGTTGTTCCCAAGGTTCGGGAGTTAAGAGATTTGTCATAAAATCATCTAATCCACTCCCCCACAGCTCACTGATTCATCCAGACTACTGGTTTCCAGACTAAACCGCTGCTGTAAATACCGTGCCCATGAGATTTAGGCCAGGTGTGGACAATCATATAAAACTTTAATGCTGAAATCAATATGAATCATTACTGAGCTGTTCGAACAATAAAACACTCTTTTATTTCAGGGTTGTATGTGATATGTGTGAAGGGCACACATTCGCAATGCTGCTTCGTGCATCGATGACTTTCATGTGAGTAAGAAATCTCATACAGACAGAATGTTAAATTCATATTTAAAGAAGCATTCCACTGTTTTTACACATATAGATTAGTTTACTCTTTGTGGGTAGTAATACGGTACAAAAAAGTTGCATAATGCCTTCTGTGGACCTGCAGGGAGATTTCTGATGTCGGAAAAAATAACAGATGTTGTAAGTGTACCCTTGGATTGTGTTTCAAGCATAAATTCAACCAAAAATTAAAATACAGTCATGCAGATGGAAAGTCGGGTGAAGTTTTGTAGTCCACAAAACATTTCTGGAGCTTTTTTCGTCAGTGTGAAAGACTCAATATAAAAGCTTATGTTATGCTCTGGGAACATGGAGTTTGACATGGGCAGTTACCGGGCAGAAAATTAAACACACATTGAGTTGCATTATGTGAAATGTAGGATCAAGTGGTTTTTAAGCTTGAGCCACACTAACGGTTAAAGTCAGGATACCTCGAGCCCTCTCAATCCATTTTGTCGACGGAAGAGCGGCACCAAAGATAAACATAAAACATTAATTTTCATTATAGGAAAATCACAAATGTTCCTTTCTGTTTTTGTATTTCTTTGAGACTTAATTTCCTCACAGAGCAAAATATTCGATATGGCAACTTAAGTTCTGTACGTTCACATGACAGCGTTGCATGTGTCCTTCAAGGTACCGATGACTAATAGTTCCTCAGTGACTATTAAAAGAAATGTCAATACAGAGGCACCATGCAACGTGCATTTAATGCTCACATCATCACCGCCTCCATGTCAGACAGGGTAGAGGAGAGGGAGACTACTTTTTGTCCTCCCTCCAGTCTTTATTCCAGGCTAATGGCACGCTGAGGTTAAGGACCATTACTCCGCTCCCTGGACTATAGCTGCACCTATTATAGTGCTACAGCATAGCTTTCTTCAATGGGCCAACCCTACTTTATCACTGCTTACCCAAGACCTTTCCCAGAAGGTCAGACTTCTCTAATGACTCGTGACTTGAGTCATGAGGAGGAGAGGAAAAGTGAACGGGGAAAATTGCCTGTAGAGAGAGACAGAAGAGACAGAGCAGGAATGAAAAGCAAGGAAGGGGAAAAAAATGAAGAGGGCAAGGAAAAGGTTAGTGGTGTTGGAGAAGGATATATCACAGGCACAATAATGGGTTTAATGTAGACACTGGTGGATAACTTGGGCTGTTTAGAAGTCATTGTGAAGGTTCTTGATTTAATCAGGGAGGCTTCCAGGGAGACATTTCAAATAATCCGAAACTGAAACTTGACGTGATCGAGTTAGACACTTTACATCCCGATTTCCTGATAACACAACCACTAAATTGACTTTGGCATTCGAACTAAGACTGAACTGTGCGCGCAAGGATAATCTAGACAGGGGATAAGAGTAATGACTTGCATTATGTTGTGAAATGAACCCCTTGAAATTGAAAACAATATTCTGCCGTTCATATTATCGGTGTGGTAGGATTTCTTATTGACTAATTGTCCATCACTGACTGATGGAGTGGGGGGGCGGAGGAAATCTGAGTACCATATATGCAGCTGAGGATACTTAGAGATCCAGTAGAATGAATTTTAATGCTGTAAATTTGCTCAGAGTCGAAATACTTCACCTTGATTAAATTGGTTGACCTGTGATTCATTCAAATGCCTCTTTAATGAGGCTCACTGATTAATTGCTGAGGAATATAAAAAAAAACGAAAACATGCACAAACGGTTTGGAACAATTTATACCTTTCTTACTGACCTACTTACAGTTTGTCTCCCCAGGTGCTCTTACTTTGCAATGAAAGTGGCCAAAGGTCAATAAAGTGAGGAGGAATTCACAATGAGAAGTAGAAGATATAATTGCCGGAAAGTGGTAACGTACAAATAAATCACCTGGGTGAAATAAATCATAAAACCTGCACATTCAAATGCGCAGGCTGTCCAAGTAAAAGCATACGTTGAGCTGAATGCTAAATGAAAAAGTCTGAGTTGTCAGTCCCTTTCCTCTCTCTACTCCGCTGACCAGTGGTTGAATATTTTCCCTCACGTTCAACGGGGTGTCCTGGATGCAGCTGAGTCAAGACTCAGTTTGATGGCTAATAAAGTGATTTCACAGCAGCCGCTCCTCGTAGAAGAACAGCATGGTTTACTTTTAATTGTCAACAAGTAAGCAGGACTGACCGTCACATGATTGTGTTTACTTATTGTGTTTAAGTTCTACTGGTGGAGAGTAATTTCCATTTCTGTAATCACATTTGGGTGTATGCAGCATCTATATGACTAAAAATAAGATAAGGGTAATGTAAAAAAAAAAATTGTCGCCAGTGATCCTGGTGCAGAACGAGTGATTATCATGGTAGGTGGGGGCAGTCTACCATATCTTCAGCTTTTACCTGCTTCATTATAAACCGAGCTGAGAACATTCATTTTATACACTTGGGAATTAAAATGTTGTCATGGACATATGCAGTGTTGTAAAAAAATACCTCAGGGTCATATAAGTAATATCCCCCATCCAAATATTACTTGATTGCCATTAATTATCATCATTGGTACAAGTAAAACCACATTTTCCATATATTTACATGTATGTACATACTGTATACACTGGGTCCACAGCTTTTATCCGCCTGGCTGATTTAAAATGTGCTACTTTGGCTCTGATGCAGCTGACTCCAACCTCCTCCTCCTGAAACCACCTCCTTCCAGCACGCCACAGCTCCTGTTCTACTCAACCAGTAGTCCCAGAGTAAAGAGCTGAAAATGGCCATAATATTTGACTCTTTGCATGGTGATATGCAGAAGGAGTCTGGAGTAGAACTACAGCTATTTAGTGTTGAAAGGACTTACTTCAGGTTGTTTTGGCATCTGATCAAAATGCTTCCTGGACGCCTCCTCATGGAGTATTTCAAGACAAGTCCAACAGGAAGGCGACCTCGGGGCAGACCCACATGTAATCCCTCCATAATACTGAAGGGAATATATATATGCCGTCTGGGCCAGGAACACCCAGGTATCTCCTCGGAAGAGATGGTGGACGTGGCTGGAGAAATGGACGCTGGGCTTCTCTGCTTAGCTTGCTGCCATCACAACACAGATAAGCAGCGGAAAATGAATATCTGTTAGAGAAAATATGGGTAATGCCAGTCAGTTTCCCAGGCGAGCTTATCAGTCATATGGTATTGGTCTACAAAGTCTCATAAATTCCACATTCGGGCACATGGGGCAAAAATGGTTGAACAAATAGAAGACAGATAAGCAAAGGAAAGGTATATGGGGAACGTGTCATTGTAGGAATATTGCCTTCACAGGTACAGGACACAGTGACTTGATAATGTCAGCCAGTGATTGGAAAGTAATTGCTTTCTAATGACTTTCAGTTTTTCCCTGGAATGTCATCTGTTGCTTCGCTGTGCAAGATAACATGTTGATGTGAAGACCTGCTCTCATTAAAATAATGGAAAAGCATCAGACACGTAATTTTGACAAATCTGTGGCGTTGTATTGATGCAAGCTGTGGCTTAAATGATTTTTTTTCTATATTCTTAGCCCAGTTATGGAGCGTTATCGCCAAAACAGTGGGTAGTATTTCTGTGTGCTTTGGGCAAATGAAAATGAAATTATGAATTTTGTAACAGTGAATTGAGAAAGCTGTATCAGGCGCCGGTCAGGAAAAGTTATGCCAAAGTTAAGTGAATGTTAAAACTTTTCAAACGATAAGGGAAAAGTTTGACATTTTGGGAAAATGCCCTTATTTACCTCGCTGCCAAGAGATACTGGAGATGAGAAGATCAATACCACACTCATATCTGTCTGTTCAGTCCGACTACAGCCATGTTAGCTTAGCTTAGCATTAATTCTGGAAACAGGGCGAACACTTTAGATATGATATTTAGGGATATAAACTTTAAATCAGGAACCCTTCCGAGGGGCTGTAACTTCAGACAGAGCCGGTCTACCTGCTTTCCCCTCTTTTTCAGTCTTCGTGCTAAGCTTAGCAGCTAATGTCTGTTGCTACACATTTCCTGTACTAACATGAGAATGCTGTCAATATTCTCATCTATCTCTTAGCAGGAAAGCCAATTTAGATATTTCCCAAACTATTGCTTTGAAACAACAAATTTTAAGTAAATTCATATACAAAATAAAAGCAAAATAATAAAGCTGCAACTGGTTTTGGGAGTTTTGGGAACAGTGTGCACCTAAAAAATGCAAACAAAACTTTTTGGGTACTCTGAACTGAGTACTGAGTACAATCTTAATCAATATCTTGACCTTTCATCTGCATTTTTGTAGCCAATAAGGCTATCCGATCACAGACAAGCCAATGATAAACCCTGACATACGGACAAAAATTACAAAACACAAAACATGGTCACCTCCCCAAATCTGCAATCATGACCACTGAGCAGAACTGAGCGCATGAGTTCGGAGTAATTTAGACTGAAGATTTGGAGAAACAGAAAACCCCTTTGATTGAACGCTTGCTATTGATAATGCATAAAACATCAGTGGTTAAAAAGTAACTAGTACTCTGAGCAGTGTTTGAGAAGACAAAATCTTGGTACTTTTACTTTATATTATTTGAGCACCAGTAGTTTGGAATGTAATGTCAGTAATGTAACTGCACTTGTAATTGAGTACAGATCTTCAGTACTCAACTTAAAGCGACTAACGTCTGCTTATTGAATCAACTAAATGTAGACAGGCAGTATTCTAACATCGATCTTGTGTCCGGACATTATAGTACTTGGTGTAACATGAATGGTGGTGACTAAGGGGTTTGATGGTATTTTGCATCAATAAAGGCTTTATTCACATAGCTGTGAACCTGTCTAACTAATCCGACTTAAATTCACCTACACAATTAAATTTACACAACAAGGTGCTCATATGCTGCTCTCCATAAGCATAAGGAATTAGGACCTTTATTAACATTGCATTTTCCACAACAAGCAAGGCAGATATCACTGAAACATTTCTATTTTTCTGTCCGCATCATCCCGTCCTGACTCATTTCCTATCGGCCCTGCAGGACGGAAGAGAGTTCTGTATCTCACAGGGACACAGCAGTGCACATGTTATTTTGTTGGTCCAATTCTGGAATTGTTTATTTCTTTTCCTTCTCTCAGCCAGAGGGCAATGTAATGCACCCAATACTCCATATCCGGAAACTGATACAAAAACAGTTCTGCAGAGTCCAATACATGGGAGGTGCACTGGTGCCTTAAACTACAAAATAAAACCACCAGCTCATGAAAGCATCAAATTGAAATATAAAACCCAACAGGGAAACTTTGGAAAAGCAATAGCACGACATGAATGTTCACGTAACATCAGAGGAACTCGTATTTGAAAAACAGATAACAGTGGCTGATTTTCTTTTTCTATTCAAGACGACCAAGGCGAAGGACTTTTTCACGATGTGACAGCATGACGAAAACAACTAAACTTTGGGAAACTATGTAGCCTCATAACATCCTGTCCGTCCTTGTGGAAGTCATGTTTGCGCGGACAAAGATGTTGCTAAATGGATGTGCGTGTGTGTGTGTGTGTGTGTGTGTGTGTGTGTGTGCACATGTACACATAATTTGTGCGACGCTTTGGCAGAAAGCTGATTAAAGAGTGAATGAGGAAGTTGATTTCTACCCCACAGTGGACCAACAATGTGCAGGATTAATCAGGCCCGGCTCCTATCCGTGCAGGTTAATTAGGGTTAAATGATAATTAGGACACCATTAAAAAGGCAAACAACCACAGAGGACCCTTAATCCACACAATGCTGTGCTGCAGCGGGTATGTTTGTTTGTGGAGAGTGTGGCATGTGTGTATGGAGGAAAAGGTGTTTTTGTGCATCCGGTATGTATGGACTGTCATGGACCTTTGCTGGATGCGATGTATCTACATGCATGAAATTGTTGGTGTGAATTGAATAAGACTTTATCTGTTTTTCTTTCAGCAGGAAATTACTCCGTGACGCCTGGACCTGGAACCTTATCTTGAATGTCACTAAAGGGATGTTGGTAGTTGTAACTAGTTGTAAAAATGCAGAGATGAAGGTCACGGCATACTGCGTAACTCTTACAGTAAATAATGATGCATTGAAGTTGCATTCAAGTCAAAGCCAAGGTTAAAATATCTCAGCGATGACCCGGTTCGGGGCTTATCAGAGTCCGGACTCAGTCGCAGCCCATACCTTGAGTTATGAAGGCTACAGTACTTTATGAAGTGTAATGTTTATTTTACCAGTTTGAATAAGTTTCCATGAGTTCGACTCTCATGTTGTATGAAGGTGCAGGTCATAAACTCTTAATCTCTTATGCATTGGCACAAACAGGGATGTCACGGTGCATCGAAGTGAACCACTAAAACTCAGAAATCTGTACTCGAATGGCCTTGAATGTTGTTTAAAGTAGATGTTTTTCTTATCATATTCTTATTTTTCACTGCAGCGCTTTTTATAACTTGGATGCGAAAATATTGACTATATCATTCAATGCGACATAGGAAGATTAAAAAACATCTTTAAGAAAATCTCAGCGAACTGTTATCAGCAAACGCAGCCATATTTTTGCCATCAGGTCCCCAAGCCAAGTTGTTTTATTGCCAATTTTTTTTAATAATCACCTACTACAGATGTGAGATGTGAGAGATGTGACCTTAATTCATCGACCAGATGTTATTTTGTTATCGCCAATTGTTTCTTAAATAAAGAATCATGAACAAACCTTTGAGTAATACTTTTGAGTGCCCCTGATCTAGTTAATCACAGATAAACATCCATACACAACATCTACGCCACATCATATTAACCGCTGGCGTAAAGTTCACCATTGTGGAAAAAATAGAAATATGATTTTAATACCCAGAATGCCTTGCACCCTTACTGATGGGATGTAAATGTGTCTGGGTTGACCTGGAAAATCCTCTTTGTCCTTTCTCAGATACAACAATTTGCTCCCATTTTGTGCTCGCAAATGTGACACCAGGATGTAGCAGTGACAAATTGGAATTGATTGGAGCCTTGGCTAAAATGTCTCAGGTTGTGACCCCTGAAGCTCAAAAAGCATTTTCCATATTAGTATTCAGCACCTCACAGGTCCTACCTGGCAGCCAAGGCTTTAGAGCATGAATAGAATTAATCCGCAAGACTTTATCAGTTCAGTTTTCTTTGGTTCATATCACCATTTCATTCAACTAATTGCATTTCTTTATTTTTATTATTATTAGGCAGTTCTTCGATCTCTTCTGTACCCATTTTCAAGATAAAAATGTCTAAAATGAGTGCACTTAGATAATCCAAATTCTTGTGAACAATGTAGAAACACAGAGAAATCCTTTGGTGTATTTAAGATAACAGTGTGTTTCATTTGGTTGCCTGTCGCTGTAACTTCCAGGGGAAACACCAGATGATAACCAACGTGAATAAAACTTATATATTATATAATATATTGCCTCGTTCGTCAACATTTCTGCCACACCAACGCCCGTAATCCTGCACTGCTTCATTTAGACTGGGTTGCACCAACAAGGATTATTTTTGAAACCTGATTAAATCACGGTTTACCTTTAAATTATGTTGCACCAAACTTTTAATCTGTCTTAAATTCATGAAAAATGTAATGACAACCCTTCTTTAAAACTCAGTTTTTACTCTCAACCTTGATCAAATGTATTTCTGTTGCACCAAAACTTTTAAAATCCAATCTAAACTGCTATCCAGTATTAACTTTAAAGTTACACTTGAAGAGGGTTATCTTTTAAAGATGGATGGAGCAGAAATAATTAAATTCCTGGACTAAAGTTAAGGGACAGACTCAGCCCAATTGAGTTTTATGATGCTGGTGAATTTCTATCAAGATACTGATTCAGCAAGGAAACTGTTAGAGAGGTGAAGAGGAAGATTGGACCAACAGTCAAACAGTGACAGAAATGCAGCTGTACCACCAATGCACCAACTTCCTTGGTAGCCCTGAGATTTTCTGCCTCCTGATGTTTCCAGAGGGTGGATGTGATGGGGACCTGTTCGGCCTACGCAACAACGTCAACAGAGTGAGAAATTTGAGCTTCTTTGCCAAGCCATCAGATCAAATCACATCAATTTTATTTATATAGCCCGAAAACACAATCACGTTGCCTCAGTGGGCTTTACCATCTGTACAGTGAACCACATCCTCTGTCCTTAGACCCTCGAGTCGAGGAGCGAGGAAAAACTTGCCACTAATAAGGCTTCTCCATGTGCTCGGTGGTTTGACATGTTTTGACACACATGTCAGCTCAGCAAGAGAGGGATCTGCATTCCCATTAAACAGGGCTACCTGCTTGAAGGTTAGTCCATAACTAATGACATGCTAGTCTTGGGTCAAATACGTTCAAAGAGTGGGCTGATCCATGGCTGTGACTGACTCTGCTTCCCTGTAGTGTTATTGAAGAATTGTCACTTACAAAGCTCTGCTAATTCAATATTAAAACCATTTCTTTTCCTATACAGTAAATTCTTTTTTAATTGTGCAACATTTTCAATCTGGATCTACTCATTTTAAACCTACTTTTACTAAACTCTGACTAGAGGTCATCTTAGATCAAATTCATTAGCCACAGTTTAAGTTTAAGTGATAAGTACCATGATGCAACCCAACAGTTCGTATAATGATCAATCAGCAATTTGCGCCACAGGAGTCGAGAGAAAATGTTTTAACCCTCTTTATAACAACTGAGCTTTTCATTCCTTGGTGTGATTTGCGATGATTTATAAGATTTGCAGCCATCAAATTAACTTTCTATTCTAATTGAATGCAGCCTGAAGATAGATACCGCCATCATATTGCCTGTGGCCCCGACAAGGTAGGAGTAGTAGCGGTGGAGGTTTGTAATCCTCTTTAGGGTCCCCAGATCTCCAGGGCTGGCGCTGAACTCGTTCTCTCTTCAGCACCCAGATGTACACTATAGGTAAATTTATCAGCACAAAACACCCTCAGCATGCCTGAGTGAAAGCGGGAGCTAAGCACTGATAGTATTGCCGTACAGTAGCAGTGGGCATTTTACTCCATCCTGTTTTTTCTATTTCATTCCTGGACGGTACATCTGAGGGCCTCCTGTGATCTGACTGCAGCCTGGCTGAGTAATTCTTGAGCTGCGATAAGGGCTTGGATAAGCATAATGACGTTTGGAGGTGTGAAGTTTTTGCTCCCTTTTGAATGGATATGGTGATTCTCTCCTTACACCTCTGTGCTTATTTAGAGCCCAGACTATGGCCTGGAATTTCAATGGAGGTCCTTATTCACAGACAGGTTTTCCTGCTTGTGTCATTGTGTGAGTGTGTGCGTGCTTGAGTGTGACCGGCATTTTGTCCCGGTTTTACCACCCAGCACGTCCAGATCACTCCTGATGAGGGCTGAGCAGGTAGTGTGACACCCCTTGGTGAAGTTGAGGGGTGATGCTTTTGGCACAAACTGTGTGTAGTTTATATATATATATATATATATATATATCAGTATGTGAGTTTATGTACATTTATGTAAAAGGGTGATTGGAGGAATTGAGGTGGGTGGTATTTTTTTACAGCAGTGTGGCTCTAGGGAAGGCATGGTCAGTCAATCATTTAGCCCACCACTTTGTTGTAAATGTCTCAAGAACTCTCAGATGGTTTTTGCCTTGACCTTTGGTATTGATTGTCCCCAGAGGATGAATCCTGCAGAATCTGGTGATCCCCTGACACTTCCTCCAGTGCCACCTTGGGGTTGACAATGTTGGCTTTTAATGAAATATCTCATTAGCTACAGGATGGTTTGCCATGACCTTTAGTACAGAAATCCATGATCCCCAGAGGTTGAATCCTAATGGTGATAAACAGTCAACTTCTTCTTCTGGTGCCATCATCACATTTATCAACATTTAAAATGGTCAAATACTTATGACCAAAAATCTACAAAATGTAAATTCCCATCTGCATCAGCCGTACTTTGTGTTTAGTTAAGTAGCGATTGTTAGCATGCTAATGTTGAATATGGTAAATATTACCCCCATTTGCAGAAACAGTTCATACAAAATAAAAATAAAAAATCATCTACACATACATGGAAAGTCAGGTGAAGTTTCGTAGTCCACAAAACATATCTGGAGCTTCACAGCAAAACAGCATCGCAGCCTCCTCCTTTACAAATAAGTAGTGTCGAGTTCCCAAATTATATATATAAAAAAACAACATTATTTACACCCTTTTTAAAGCCAAAATCTTTAATCACTGTAGCTGCTAAGCTAAAAGCTTTAGCATGCACCCCATCTAAAGTGGATGCATGAGCTCGTCTGTGCATTAAGCGTATAATGTCTTTTATATTCATAATCATATGCATACGATAATTGAAACCAAGTATATCCCTTATTACACTTTGAATGCCTATGAATATTTGAATAGCCTAAGATGATAATTGATTATATAGGCTTGATAATCACAATGGTAAAGACACTTCTGATCTCATCTCCTGCAGTAATCGTGACAGCCAATGCCGCTGCCACACAGCACTAAACAGCAGAAACACAAGGACTTTTTGAAAACGTCTCAGCTCTTCTTTGCAGTTGTTATTTAGCTTCTTCAATGTTTCGTAAAGCGACAGGCTGGTGACATTCTATAGATTTCTTACTGGCAATAAATTCCATGTAAACACCAAACCAACAATAAAGTGCAGCCTTGGTTGGCAAAGCTTGACATATCTTATTCCACTGTGTCATAGACAGCCATTGTTCATTTTGAGTTAGTTCTACAACAACTGTCCCGCTGCCATATATTCTCAGTAGAGCGCTAAATAATATGGCTCAAAACAGTCCTCAGAAAATGGACCATTTACATGCGTTACATAATGTTTAAACAAACTGTAGCACCTCGCTGTTTTAGGATGTTTTCTTGATGAACGTTCCTTTCAGGATGAATAACAAAGTGTGAGGTTGAATGCCATAGACAAGGTATTAGAGTCAAGTATTGAGGGACAGACATAAATTATTGTTTAGGTCTTTTCATGGGACTCGTTGACGGAAACAAACATAGAATATTGTAAACCGTATCCTTGAATAGTGGAGGATGTGCCTGAACTTTTCTTCCCTAATAGTTGCATTTACCTTGTACAACACCCATATTCTCATTTTAGCACACCTGTGCACACTCACTGTGGCACGCTGCACAGATCAAAGCCTAATGTGGGGCCACTCTTTGGCTACTCTTTCATTTTGCCGATGTAAACCCACTATATTTCATTTTGGAGTACACTTCAGAGCTTACAGGTGGATGCATGGGGTGTTAGTGGGGCTGATGGGTCCTAGAGTGGTGTGCAGCTCTAGTCAGTGTAGCACCAATGGTTGCAATCTGAGCAGCAACACTGGCTGTGAGAGTGATTTACTACTACTACTGTATTACAGCGGGGTGTTGGATCTGTGAAGCTCAGTGTATCATGCATTGAAATGACTCAAGTTTTTCTGCATTAACTTTACCTTCACAGGCTTTTTTTTAACTGGAATTTATTGGAAAGTTATCACATTGTGCCAGCCTAGAGAATACAAAAGCATCCCCTGATTTTCTTTGAGAAATAATAATAAAACCGCAGCTGAAACAGCACCGCGGGTTTGATCTGAAGTGATTCTTTTTTATTGCGTCTTTGAGAAGTGCAATGTACCCCTCTAAAAAGTCCCATTGCAGCTTGTAAACCCTGGAGTCACATGGCTATCATAGACAAAATAAACTGAAGTTGATAAAACATCTGGAGCAAATGAAAGTAGAGAAGGGGGGGGGGGGGGGGGGGGGGGGAGCAGTAGAAGCAATTTTATGGCTGAAGTGCAAAGAAAAACACAATTACCGGGGGAGGAGAGCTGGAGAGCGGCTGAGTGATGTGCATGAGTGAGGATGTTTGGCCCGTCTGCATTGAGCGAGCTTGAACCACACAGGACTGATTACTGCAACAGAAAATATATTGAACGCCCCTTTCACAACGAGCAGCCATTGTGATTGTCATTTCCACTTTAGAAGCCAAATCATACTAAATGGTCCTCGAGCCATTATGCAATTTGACTCCCTGTATGTCAGGCTTGTAATAGAAAGTGTGTATGTCATTTGGGTATGGGTAAGAAAAATGCTCAAACGATGAACGTACTCTACATAATTGCAACAGCACTCCGGTGAGTGTACAGACATGTCACCGCAAGACCTCAAAAAAATACATATGCAAACAAGCCAGTGTGTGTGTTGTACAACTTGTGTTTGTGTCTTCAAAGAAAAGCAGTTTGAAACGTAACATTTTTGAAAAAGACAGACAGTAGCCGTTTTTCCATGAACACATTTTTTTTGTGCATTTCAAAATGAATGAGTATTGCATTAGACTTTAAGGATAAGTTCACCCAAAACTGCAAGTCATCAGCTCACCCCTATGCCGATGGAAAGTAGATGGGAACTTAAAATGGCTCCATGCAGCCTTGTCTGTTCTAATCCAAGCGTCTGGAAGCCCTGAGATCTCCAATTGAGTCTAAAAGATACAATTTATGTCCTCCACTGTAGCTGCTAAGCCAGAAGTGTCAGCACCCGGTGTCAGTGCCGTGCATGAAGTAACCTATACAGCCAACTTCTGACAAATCTACATTTTACGTAGCCTAGTTCATTTGCTCCAAGCCAGAAGATGGAAACGCACCTAATTCGCACTTTCTCCCCCCCCTCATGTCTCTCTAACTGCTCATATCTTCACTTCAAGCTCGGCTATAAATACTTGAAGAAGTAGCTTTGTCTCATTCAAACATTTGATCCCTGCGTCAGTGCAGCCCGTACCATTAAACAATAAATTAAAGATGTAATCTCTGAGATGGTCTTGGTTAGACCTTTGGTCAGTTGTCATTCATCCCTGTCAGCATTTGGTGTTACATGGCTTGGCAAGTTAATTGGAGTCAGGCGAGGTTCGAAAGGTTGCTGGAAAACACTGTAGCGGCTGACATCGGCTGACACGGGCTGCCCTCGGTGGCTCGTGTTCTTCAGCCCTCTCAGGGAAGGACACAAATTTCTCCTCCATCACACGCAGAAAATGTCAACTTCTGCCACGGCTTAATATGATGCAAGATCCGGCTCAGAATCTCAAACTTATTACTGCGCTTAGCAGGAGGTTACACTTTTCCTGGTTGATTTGAATTTTCTGAAAACACCTTTTTTTTTTTTTTTGTTTTAAATGACTTTTTTTTTGTTTTCAAATGGATTGTCATGCTTCCTGAGAATAGGACATTCCAGCATTTTCAGGCTTTCCTCTAAATTAGACCACAGGCCAAACTGGCTTCGTTCGCTGTCTGAATCGCTTTGCTTTGATTCACCTCATTCAGAGCATCCACTCAGAGCGCATTGAATGCCCTGAAGTATTGATTGAATTAGACAAAGGACCCTCATGAGAAGAAAAAAGACTGAATGCAATCATATTCCCATTAGTGCCAGACAGGATGAGAGAAGCACGTGCTGGCCTTTTCTTCTGGCCTTATTCTTATTCAACATTAATTACTGTTCATTTCACACATTCTGTTCTTTCACTCTCCCCACTTTCTGACGCTGCACACCATTTTCAGCCTTTTCTCATTAGGTTGCTTTCTACCAACTCCTTTGAATTAAACAGCGGATATCAGCCAATGGTCGGAGGATTATTACGCTGTTGAACCCTGCACTTTAATTCTGAGAGGAAGTCAGAAATGAAATTCATGAGGTTGAGGTTTGAATTTGATGTGCACATACATCGAACAAGAGTGTTTTCACATTGAAAAGGACTACGGCGAGAAATACATTGTCTTCCACGAGTGCTTACGTAAGGATCGAGAGGATTGTGTCCTTTCATTCTGCCGATGGCACCTAAAGCTTCTGTCTCCGAGCGATTGTCTGCTTGTGTTTTCATCACTGTCACAAACCCTGTAGATTTCACTCCGGCTTCTGTCTTCACATGTGCGACTCATACTCCAAGTGTTGCGGCAGAACTCTTGGGCTTGTCGGTGTAACCTTGATGGAGTGCTGATGTGCTTCGAGGATTACTCAGCTGAGAGGGTGGAGGTGGAAGCCAGCCTGAGTAGGGGTAATATAAAAAAATGAGATGGAAAACTGGAAGCCTGATTTTGAAGCAACTAAGAGGAAACTGTTGCAGTCCAAAGACGTCTTTCTGCAAAAATGAGCTTATTTCATGGCGCAACAGTTACTTCATATAACTTTGGCAGTTGGATTATTCTAAAGGGAACTCCATCGATTTCGAAATCTGATAAAATTTTAATAAAGAAACTCTGGGTGTTTGAAGAAGTGAACTTACCATACCTCTGCAGGACCGAGGCCAGCTAGTGAATATCTGACCAAACTGTTGGCGGTCGAGTTGCGTTGTTCATAATTTAGGCACAAGATTGTGACAAAGAAGAAGACTGTAAGGAACAACTCTGTTTTTCTTAACATCTCTCACCAAAACGCATTGTGTTTATCCTTAAAGTGTGACTATCTCTTGCTTAAAATCAGAAAGAGCTCACTGTAAATGCTAAAATGTAGTTAAAGAGTAGCACAAGTACAGACAATCATAAAAACAAACTCAGTGTTTTGTCAGTTCCACAAAAATGCATGAGGGTTGTGGAACTCATCAGAATGTAACACTCGAAATTTAAATATTTTTATTTTTTAGCAAACATTGAGTAGATATTGCAACATTCTAGACCAAATGAGACTCCAGGCTACTGGAGCTACTTAACAGTAGTGATATTTTGGGGTGAGTCATCAGTCAAGACATTTCCATTTTTGGAAGGAATTCATTATGAAAGTTGACAGCTGAAATTGCATGATTTTCATGCTCAGTGTGTTAACCCTCAACCCTCTTATTTGCTGTAGGCCTGTTCTGTAAAATTTAAAACTGACTGACTTAGCATCAACATAGCCATCCCTGGAGAAAAAAAACCCTTCAACTGCTGGAAGCATGGCACTGCGGGTGCAAGAGCAGCTAATGGATACATGGCAGGACTGTTGTTTGAAGATGAAAGTCAGCATTTATAAGCAAGGTCCATGTCCGGTTGAAGGGAGAGAACCGTCAGTTATCTATTGGATTGCCTACTTAACTTTTAAATGCCCCACTCACAATGTCTTTAGAGACCGGAGATCATATTACACCCCACCTTATTCATTTTTTAAATTCAGTTAAGCCCTGCCTGGTGTTCCCCAAGCCATTTGTTTTTAAACCATTTTCTGGTGTTAAATGTTAACCCTATTGAAAATACCTGCTTTTTTTTTGCTAATATTAAGTGTATTTCACTTATTACTGTACTGGAGCAAGTCTGATCTCAAATAATTTTGAGCCTTTCATACTTATTTCAAACCTTTGATCACTTCTCAGAGCCACATATGTAATTCTAGACTCATTCAAGACACCAATAATAAGAAAAAAATGGTTATAAAGAGTTTTTTCACAACCCAATCTTCAGAATAAATGTTGGCAATGTACATTTCTGCAAACTTTGGATATGTCGAAACTTTAAATTTCTTAATGTTGCAACTTTATGTTTCTTCCGGTTCAGTTTTCCATTTTATGTTGTTACAACACTGTGCTTATGGTCTGTTTAGGTTTAGCCACAAAAACACTTGGTTAGGGTTGGGAAAAGATCAGGTTGTGGCTTCTGTCACCGCAAACATGGCTGGAAATTGTCCCAAGGTCTCCTTAAAAATATCCAGTGGTGCTGCTAACGAATGTTGAAACAAGGTCTCGAACTGTGGTCAGTGGCTTGGGAGCCTTGTCTCCTATCCCAGCTCCCCCACTGCCCCCTCCACCACCTGATATGAAAGCCTTGCTATAAACATGACACGTATTGTGGAAATGTCGATATGACAGACTAATGTGAACGTATCAGTGGTTTGCAGAAATGTTAACTGCCAACATTTTTTTCTGGCGACCGTGCTTGTAAGACATTAATTAGTTGCAGTACTCTTACATGCCACATCTAGCTAAGAATGACACTGAACCAAAGACACCAGATCACTCGTTTGTTGTTATTGTAATTTAGCGAGCACTAACCTGAATATAACCCCCATTCCCCCTAAAGAAACAGGAAGAAGTGAACCACCTTCAGAAAATAGATGTAGTTTGTGTGTATTTTGTTTGTTTTTTTACCTTCATTATCATCGCCATGAGGCTTTCCATCTTGGGAATGAAACATCTGCTGTTTGGGCTTTTTGTTCAACTGACAATTATCCACGCAAAGATGTTGGGTAAACATTTTTCATACTAATCCTTTTCCCCATCAACGTACATTCATCATCCTTAAGAGTCTGGCGGTGCCGTATTTCAGTGTGATGCCAAAAAATGTCAGTAATATAATGCATGTGAGAGTCTGATTGTTTTATTTTGCTTTTAAGTGAACCCATTGGCACTCCTCCACAACTTAAATGGCTCTGATGTTCTGTGTGACATTTTTTTGTGGTAAACAACATTGTGATTTGCAGCAGACTTTAATGACTGTGAGCTCCATAAGACTGGCATAAGCAAAGAAGGACAGACCTGCAATTACATCATTAGATTGTGTGACTCAAGGAATGAGATAAAAACACTAATCTGCAATGTGTCCCATTTTCATTTTATTGTGTGCGAGCAGATGCCACGAGATTTTTCAGAAGGTGATGTTTTAGAAGTATTTTAATGCAGCTGCGTATACTTGACGGCGAACTATTGTGCTGATCCGGATGCGTTCGACATACACATTCTCCTCTTTTGAAAAGGAAGAAGAAGACTGTTGTTTGAACTGCTGATAAGAGCAGAATTACTTTTCTGTTGTCAATTTGTCAGTATTTGGGGAGAGTGTGACTTTTCTTAATGAACACAGCTAAAGCCCAAAACAGCAGGGTGGCACCGGGCAGATGCTCTTTGAAGACGTTTTTTACTTAATAGCTTGCATCACTGTCTTGCCAACAGCAAGGATGGTTAGTAACAGAAAACCTGGGCTAGAATATTTCTGTGTAGTCTGGTGACCACACTGAGTTTTGCTCTTTGGGATGCCGAAAAGTAAAAGTGAGAAACTCAGAAGCCCATTTCAGTGTGTGTCAGGTGTTTGTGTATCACAGAACATTTGTTTCTACGCTTTATACAAACTGATTATCTTAAACTGATATGGTTACAGTTTACTGTAAGAATTCAAGTATCAGGCAGAAGGGCATAGATACGACGGAATAAATAAACCAAAGAATGTTTCTGCAAAAAATGTCACATTTCTTTATGTTGCAACTTTGCCTTTCTCTGGTTCAACTTTCAATTTTTCCTCTCTAGTTTCCCTTTAAATGCTGTGATTATTCAACCTGTTGGTTACGTCATAGTCCTTTCATTTTGGTTTCATTGTATTTGTGTTTTATGTGGTGTCCTTTGCAGTTTCCCTCCTGTGTTCTTGTGCTCCTCACCAGTCTGCTTATCTGCACTGTATCTCCTTCATTAGCCCAGCCCTGTTCCCAGTGTTCTTTCTAGCTGATCACCTCCTTGTTCCTAGTGTTTTCCCACTCATAACCCTCACTGGTGTTGCTCCACTTCACTCCACCTGCACCTCATCTGGTCATTAGTTTAGTTTGTACTTAAGGCCAGTCATTAGTCTTAGTCTTTGTCAAGTGATCTTTTGTGTTTCCATGCTCCTGATGTTCCGATTTCTTTGCCTGTTCCTTTGGCAGCTGTGATCCTGAATAAAACTTCATCCATTGCACTTCCTGCCTGCCGTCTCCTGCATTTGGGTCCACCTCCATGTGAAAAACGTCATGCTTCGGCTTAAAATACCTGTTTTGGTTGTCACAAACACTGCTTGGGATGTCCTAAAGTTTCATTAAAAACACCCAGTTTTGTCACCTCAAATATGGCTGCAGATGTCCTGACTACCTGGCAAGAATTTCTGTTTTTTGTTGCCACAAACACAGCTGGAAATTACCCCAAAGTCTCCTTAAAAATATCCAGTTATGTCACATTTACAAGCGCTGGAACGCAGACTTGACATAGTCTGAAATAAAAGTCAGATGATAAACATTTAATGTGAACATGATTTGACTAATTTTGTGCAAATGTCATTGGTCGTAGCCTATAACCAGCGTAAATTTGAACATATCTGTGGTTTGCAGAAACGTTACCTGCCGCCATTTCATCCTGGCGACTTGAATTCAGGTATCAGGTAGCAGGACACACACAGCTTGGGTGTAACTAATAACACTACCGATAGTCCCACTTCATTTAGGGGTCCAGGTTCCAGTGCCCTCATATTGTGTGTTGGCTCACTGGCATGGCTTACTGGGACATTTTCAATGGAACAGAGCCATCGCCAAAGTTATTAGTTACACCTGTGCCTATGTTACTACAACAAGTTCAAATATGTCCTGTGAAATGGGCCAACAGACAAGTTTCCAGGGCTGGAAAACATACCAGAATGACTGCGAGTATACACACAACATTTTGTGTGACAAACTGCTCAAAATGCAAAAAGAAATGGAAAACGTTCAAATGTCAGTGTTGCCAGATTGAGCTGTTTCCTGCCCAGTCAGGCTAATTTTTATTTGATTGGGTGGATAAAAATGGGCTTTTGATAATTTGGGCTGCTTTTTGAACCATTTGGATGGTTCCCCCGGATGAAAAGTTAGGCTTTCTTCCAATGAATCAGCCGCTCCTCTCCTCCAATTAGTAAAATTGAGATTGCCAGGGCACTGAGTTCAACAGGCTTCACATACAGTACAGTGAATGATATGACAAAAAACAAAAAAAAAAAAAAAAAACAAATGACACTGAATTTATTTTTCATTTTCACAAGTAGTCTGAAACTTATTTTGTTCCTTTTCAAAAAATTATCCTTTCAGCTCGAAGATAAAAGCCTTGAAATATGCACATAATGCTGAATGCAATCTAATGGACTAATTTAGATCATTTCGTTATCGTAACAGTGGGTTTTGACTGGATGTTTTTATGTATTTAAATGTTCAAAAAAGCTGCAATTTATCACTGGAATGCCACATTGTCATCTGGTCAACAGATAGTGGGCTGAGTCTAGGAAATGCAACGATGATTGGTACATACTCACACCGGTGAAAAGTGGTTTTACAGGTCAACAACATGATGCTTAATTTCTCAGCTCAGTTGTGAGAACAAAACGTTGGCATCGCACATTTCTGCAAACCTCAGTTGTTTAGGATACGGACTGAGCCTTTTGTCCATACTCTGCGTTAATTTCGTCTGTATTTCTGCACGTTTTCCGAAAGTTTATAGACACGGAACAAAAGAGCAGTACCTCTGGTAGTTGAGGGAGGCAGTGTAGCAGTGTAGCCAATAGCCAACCACAGAAAACTGGGAGGGAATTGGACAGGAATTAAATGTGAATTGGCCGGTGGCAAAGGACAAGTGGAGGTGCAAGACCAACTTGACTATAAGCGGCGCCCACTAGTGGTTGTATTGCTTAACATCCATACCAACGTGAAGGACGCTTGGAGGTATGTGGGCAGAGACAGTTATATTGTTTGAAATGGATGTATCTAATTTTGCACATAAAGGGAGGATAAAGGAGCTTTTAGTGGCAACAAATCTGGATATTCTGGACGAGACTTCGGGACAATTTGCA
Source organism: Pagrus major (assembly GCF_040436345.1). Taxonomy (NCBI): domain Eukaryota; kingdom Metazoa; phylum Chordata; class Actinopteri; order Spariformes; family Sparidae; genus Pagrus; species Pagrus major. The sequence continues at coordinate 22,699,925 of NC_133226.1, forward strand.
GCCAAACACCTGCAGATTTTTGATCGGATGTTGATACAGCTTCTAGCTGTGTAACCAGAGTTGTTGCAACAACAAAAAAAGGAAAACTGAACATGATAAACATACATCGGACATAAATTGAACATTGCCAGCGTGTATTCTGGCCTCTGGGTTGGATTTTCTAAATGCTGAAAATGTTTCCATATAAGCTATCATGACAGTGTTGCAGCGTGTTTTCTACCCCCCTGCCAGGCGTGCATCCTCAGTTATTTGGGATTATTAGGGAGACCTGTCGACAGGGACCAGAGGGATAGATAAGAGTGTGAGGCTGCAGAGCTTGATGACAGTAACAATAATGGACAACATGTTGTAATTAGTCAAGAGTGTGTTAAGGTGCTATGTAAATGAATTGATATGAGTAAGGGAGAGTGGGGTGACAGCAGAGAGGCTGCCAATTATTTATGAAAACCGTCTGTGACTATGCATTTTTAAAGCTCCGACACTTCAATGGTCCACCTACACAAGCACTTATTTTTTCTGATTAGACCTCGATCCTCTCAGGACTGTTTGCTGTGTACAGATTGAGTTTGATTGACATCTCTATCACTTCCCTGTCAGTTATGTGTCACTGGTGCGGGCGGGGACAAATTATATCTTTGCCATTATTATTAGTATATGGAGATCGGTGAAATTGTGCAATTTTCCTGCATACAAAGGTTTAATCATCCAGATTACTGTGCATTATAACACCTCTGTCCAGGTTCAGGGCCTTTAAATATCCCTTTTTTTATCACATTGAAATGAATGGAGCTCATGGATGTATTTTGCAATTAGAATAAAAAAATACTTTGAAAGGAGTCGTGATTCAAGTAAAAGAAAACGGTTTCACACGTTAGAATTTAAGTATAAACGGCTGGAGGATTTATTATTTTACTGCGAGTCTACATTGAATTCTAGACTTTCCCTGTGATAGAACATTTTAAATCATACAGACCTAAAACCATCATCAGAATCATTACTGTCTCCACCTTGTTTTAAAGATGCCTCAGGTAAAAAGGGGCTCATCTCACTGCACTCTCCCCTACACCTAAGTGTCGGAGCTGAAAGCTCTATCAAACCCTGATGGGCCTCATAATGTAATTTCTCACAAGGTAAAAGCTTATAATGCATCCTCATATTCGCTGAGGTCAGTTTAACACAATAGGGTTTTTCATTTGCACCCCTGTTTGGGCTCAGTAATAGCATCTGAAACTGCACATGATGGAGCCATATTGAATATTTCGTAATGCACAGGCATCGACTTTGGGTTATTCTCTTCATTTAAGTCTAATGATGTAAAAGGTTGTTCACAGTTTTTCCTCCATTTCAATATAGAGGCTGTCCAAAGTCACTGGGATTTCCTTTCGAATTCTATGTACTGTTATCAATTGCTATTCACAAGTATGATAACATGATATTAAATTATTTTAAAACACATGTATGCTGCACTGGAATGTCATTTGTTTCTAATTTTTATCTATTTTATTTGGAGTTTTTGTTCTTTGTTTAAGAATGTTCCTGTCTCAGATCTCCAGATTGGCCGCTCAATAACCACGTTCAGGGTATACAACAATAGGGCAGCCTGTTCAGTGGCCGCGTGCTTCTAAATTTGGCTCTGTAAATGTTGACCCCTATAGCGTCACCTCTAGCGCAGCAGTATAAAGAGCATGAAAAGTGTGAGTCAGGGTTAGTTGGGGTAGTTGAATGTGTCATACACAGAGGCAGGGGTTTAAGTGCTGTTTGTGACCAAGAAGCAAGAGTCATTTGTTTGGAAGTTACGTTATGTAAGTAAATTAACATACCTAAATTACGTAACTTATATTACAAAAGTGACTCACTGATGTCACGTGATGTGAGATACATAACTTACGTTAATTTGGTTCCTAAACCTAATTAAGTAGTTTTGGTGCTTAAAGGAATAGTTTGGGTCTTTTGATGTGGGGTTGTATGAGATTCTTATCCCTAGTCAGTGTATTGCCTGCAGCCAAAAATGCGCTTCTCCACACAGGCGGAGAGCTGACGGCCATTTACTGCAGGTAATACACTGACTAGGGACTAAGTACATCATACAACCCCACATCAAAAGACCTGAACTATCCCTTTAAACCTAAACCCAAAGTTATTTTTATGCTCAAACCTCACTAAGTAGTTTTGGTGCCTAAACCTGACCAGACCGCTACCGTTTGACAATATTATACATGTGCAGAAGCCAGCCATAATTGTCATCATAGGAACAGTGTCATTGTTTATTAAGACTAAAGGCCACTGACCAAGCTGCCGTATTTGACAAGTTGGGAGTGAGAACGTGTTAAAAAAAAACCAAAATATCCTCAACAAAGTTGAGATTTAAAATGACAAGAAGAGAGGAAGAGAAATGAGTCACAAAGCTGAAGCAAATGATATAAATATAATATAAAATACAATTGTATTATGTGACTAGGCGTGAAGAATAAATGGTTTAGGGAGGACACGATAAATATAACAAAAATAAAACATCCACATTAATGTAAAATTAATCAGAAATAATGTTATAGAATACATGCTGTAATTCTTCTCGGAGCTGGATTTGTGATGTGACATATTTTTGTTTCCATACTGTTGTTTCCTATCATCCGCCCCAGGTATCAGTCCGTGACAGTGATGGCCGACAGTGATGGATTGACGTGGACAGATTAAACACTGGCTGTCAGACAGTCTCTTTCCTCTGCTGAAGAGCATCTATCCGGCAGTCAGCCCCTCTGCCTCAGTCGATTCCACAGGTTAGACAGAATCAAACCTCTAATTGACTTCAGTTAGTGCAGGGAGCTCTTCAGATGCCGTTTGATCATTAGAAGGCAGACAAAACTAACACACAGAGACTTACAGTGCAGTGAAATTAGGGGTTCAGAACAAGGTCATTTTCGGGCCCCATGTTGTTGGCTAACAGCTGGCCAGCTGTGACTAGCTCTTCAAAGAGAATCATGCACTCATTTAACCTCTCAAGCTTTCCATATGCAGTGTTATTGGAGCAGGGGCAGGGTCCACATTCACAGTGTGTTACCTGAACTTTCTTTGAACTCACTTTTTGTTCTATAGGAAAAACAAAAGTTTTTTTCCCTCAGAATTTAAATTTATGAACTTGTTAATAATGAAACCATTTGTCTCCTGTCTCCATGTCTCCTAGATGAAAGTCCTGATCTTGCTTATCCAAGATCAGGATACCTCCTCCTTGGACCTCCTTTTCTGCTCTTTATACTATATACCTGACTTCCTCCTTTGCTGCAGTGATAACTACTATGACCGCTAGAGGTCGCTGCCTAACAACAAATGTCAGTATGGGTCGTAATAAGCTGCTTTCACAGTTGATTTATAAAGTTGTTTTCCTGATGAGTACGGGCTGGTTTTATCTCATTAAGTAGGCTGGCTGTAAGTAAACTTTCACTTGTTTTACCTGTGCAGTCTCTGAACATGTGAGAAATATGTAACTCAGTCGCTGAATCTTCACTCATATGCTGTCTGTAAGGGTCTAATTTAAAAGTTTGTTCAAACATTTGTAAGGCAATGACACTTGGTGTTTTGGTTTAACAAGTGACTGTGTTAATTGGTGACTCCCTATACTGTCCTGTCTCAATGGATGTCAGCCTTCGAGTAGTTGCAGTGCTAACTTTGGTAAACTACAATGTAGGGGGAGCTAACACGCTTACTGTGCCTTGAGCTGTTGTCATGTTAGCACGGACAATGCTAGTGTGTCACGTTTTGTTGCTCTGATTGGTTGTAAGTCAAACCAATTGCATCGGGATTTGTGAAATAGAAAATGAACTAAGAGGTTCCATTGGTTTTGGCAATGCGAGGCTAGTGTCTTGAAGAAATGGTTCAACATTTTGGGAAATATACCTCTTGCAGACAGTGAGTTGAGAAGATCAATAAAGAGTGGGAACAGGGAGACTAGCCTCGCTTGGTCCAACGGTAAGAAATCTGCCTGTCTGCAGCGTCCCAGGCTCATTAATTAACATGTTATTGAGCTGAGTCCTCCTGCTATAAGTCTGTACGCTGGGTAAAACAGACTGTTGGCTTCATATTTACCATACAGACATAAGCGAAAAGAGCATTGTTTAGCTTTTGAGCAATTTCTTGAAGAATACTTGACAATGACCTCAGTGAAGTATAATACACCAGCCTACCAGACAGCAAAATCACATTCTCCCACAGAGCAAATGATAACACACAGCTCCGAGGCAGGCTGGAGCAGATTCTGTAGATATTTTTGAAATGCCTGCCAAGCAGGAAAACAATATGGCGGCTAAGCACCAAAATGACATTGAGCCTTGCAAACACACAAACATTATTATATACAGTAGCTTCTAGACAGCTTAAAGAATGCTAAGCCTTAATCATTGTCTGCCAGGAGGCAAAGCCGCAGTGCAAGTGACAGTCAGACAAGTAGCTGTTGATCCTTTCAGGCAGCAAAGTGGCTCGACATGCCATTCTGCTGCCCGGTGCACTGCCCCAGCATGCATTGCTAGCCTGGAAATGTCGTGACCATTATCTGGTATTCTCAAGCAGGTCTCTGTATGAAAGCAAGGGTCACTTTCAGTCTGGGGATTTGAACAGCAGTATGATGTAGAGGGTCAGTTATTATGGGAATCAAGTTATTTATATGGGTAATTAAATTATGCCAGTTTTAAAAAACATATACTTCAACACTGATTTTAGTGGTTATTGGCTCAGAACCTTTTTATTTACAGTACATTTGGTGGCACCACCGAATCTCATGTTGTCACTGAGACAGATGATGATTCACTGCTGAAAGAAATGACTAATTCTTGAACAACTTTTCTTTTTCTTGTTATTGCACCGGGCAAAACAATGCCAGGACCATCCCTGTTTTATTAAAATGACTTGTAATAAATATATCAAGCATTCATGTAAAGCACTTTATGTCTCACCGACATTAATGAAAGGTGTGATCAGTTAACATGAGCCTATCGTAATTAGTACGTGGTAATACATTAGGGGTATGCAGTTGTCTGTACATTGTATATTCATGTGTTCATCATTTTAAAATACACAAATGTATTCACAAGCTCATAAATAATAGTCGTCTACAGCTCTGGGCATGCTTTTACAATATCCAAGTAAATGATTCAGCAGCAAAGGCAAAGTGAAATACCTTTAATGAAACGTTATTACTGCATAACACTACATGAAATAATAAATCGTATTATACATTTTATGGAGCCCTTTGTTTCACAGGATTGTTTTTAAAACCGCCTCTGTGTTCCATCATCCCTGTGTTGTTCACCCGTTGTGCTTTTAAAGGTGTCCATCATCGTGGAAAACTGCTTCTCCTTTTGTCGTCTAAAATGAAAACTCACAGAAGCTGTGCTCTCTCAGCTGTCATGGACACGGTAACTGGCCTCTGCTGCTGATTTTTTGTCTTAAATTTCAGAACTATCATTCTCTTCAAATTCAAAATTGTTCAATTCCGTTAAAATCAATTTATTCATCTACAAGGGACACTTAGAAAATTGCGAAATGGATCGTGCTGAGTACTGCAATCAGCAAATCAAGTCAAAGGGGCCGTGATAAAAGTGTCCATGGAACAATTTAGCCACACTGTGGAATTGTCCAAGTGCCTTCACAACATCTGATGAATGTGCCTCAGTCTGCGATAGAGCCAAGCATTATCATCATAGCTCAACTTGTGTGGTCGAGGAGAAGAAAAAAAAACAGTTTAATGACGTTGAAAATGTGTTTTAATGGATTTATTTGTCAGCATGAACTGATTCTTTTGGCCACGTGGGGGCAGCAGAAACAAGCTGTGGATACACTGATGCGCTCGATATACACTGTATCGTCCGCTTTTAAGTATTTTCACTCTGTTTTTATCTCTGCCAACTCCTGAGGGATGTACCTGGCTCTTTAGTTGCTTAATGCTTCATTCATGTTCAACAGATAGTCGCTAAGCTGTGTCTGTCTGTTTGGTGCTGAGCTGGTTGGGTGCAGTGGATCTTCAGAGCTGGAAACAGCTGCCTGCTGTGGCCAAAATGACAGTATGACAGCGGTTACACATGTTAACTTTATAATTCTTAGTCATCAATACACCATCTATTTGTGTGGATATTCCTCTTAAAGGACCAGTTCCCACAAAAATCTGAAATTAAGTCATTTTTCTACTCACCCTAATACTGATAGGAAGTCGGATGAATTTTAAATGTCCACAAAACATTTCTGGAGATTCAGAGTAAAACAGTGTTGCAGCTGTGACCCCTTTCACATTGTCATTTGATACTGTACACTGTACAAATTATGGATTATCATGTAACTACAGTATTGCAATGAAGTAAAAGAACTAACCACAATCCAGTAAAAGGTATGAAGGTTGTGTGTTTATTTGTTTGTTGAGCCTTTTTTCCGGATGTTCCTCTTTCTGAATGGTAATCGACACATCATTTAAATAGTCACTATGTTCTTATTGAGTAGTTATAATAATAATTCAGTAGCTGACCCTTCTGATGACTGTGTCCTGCTTTGCATTTCTTCAAGCTGCTCTAAAGCGAAGCTGTGCTTTTGCAGCATGTTTAAAATGCTAAATGTTATTTTTTTTATTATGCTGACTATAATGATTCACCTCTCATGATTTTTAACATGCTGAACATGCTCGCTGTGGGTACAGCATATGAGACACGTATATGCTATTTTCTGAACCCATTGAATTTGGCGTAAGAATGCAAATCACTATCTGTCTTATGTTAAATGCATAACACGCAGCCTAGGGGAAAGTAATGGGAATTAGTTGATCATTTGCGTCCGTGTTGTTATACATGGACCATGATTCAACATATACATCCTCACATTCTTCACATCCAATTCTTTCTAACTCGCTGCCATTGCTCCTGTTAGTAATATGAAAGAATGCATAGTCATTATGCCTGACAAGCAGCGCAGATGATCAGGGATTGTGTGAATGTGAATGTGAACGCTTGCTTATTATACTTCTTCAAAAAAACAGTCAAATAAAGTGTTATTGTTAGTCGATTTAGAGCCTCATTATGAAGAATCAGGAGTGGTGGATAAAGTGTTAATCACAAGCAGCACTGAAACAGCGCTGAGTGAAATATACTTTTCAGAGAGCATATACTGTAGATGGCACTCTGGTGGTTTTTATTAGCGCATGCTGAAAGCTCAGAGAGACATTACTGCTCTGTATATGCATGGGATAGATCTCAGTATGCGTCTTTCTGCATACAGAATGAGCTGGAGGAGTTTTAACTTCTTTTTTTTTGTCAGTTGCTTTTTGCCTCCAAGTTTTCCTCACTGTCTTGTGAAAAAACAGCTCCTATCTCAAGCCATGAAGTAGAAACTAATTCTTCGGATTATCTGATAAATTGACTAAATCTGGAGATGTGAAGGTTTCAGTGGACAGTGGCTGCATCAAGGCTTATGTATTTTGAAACCCATCCCTTTAAATATATTGCATATATTACAGGCAAGGGGAATGTATTTATATAGCACCATTCAGGCACAAGACAGTTTAAACTGCTTTACAGAGACATAGATAATACATATAAAAAAAAAAAAGACATTAAAGGGATAGTTCGGGTCTTTTGAAGTGGGGTTGTATGAGCTACTTATCCCTAGTCAGTGTATTACCTGCAGTAGATGCTCTCAGCTCTCCCCCTGTGTGGAGTACCAGCAGCAAGAAGAAGAGCTTTGTACTGCTGTGAACCGTACCAGCAGCAAGAAGTATTTTTTCCACGTAAAATGAGTCCCACCTTAAAAATATATATATATCTGTTTAAGTGGACCCTATGTTTTGAATATTTTTAACAGCCTTTTCTTTCGGCACTGCATTCCCTCAACTGTACAACGTCCATATTCCCAATGTCCTTTGTGTCACTTTGAGAGTTGAGGGTCATGAACACCAACCTGATGTTAAAAAAACACTGTTTTACAGAACATAGGCCTATTATTTGTTTAATAATTTCACTAATTTCAGACATAAGCCTGTGTCAGGTCTTCACATCAAGTGTCAAATAGACTGTTAATATATTCTAGCTATATATGAAAAATATATTTCCTTTCCATTCCATAAGGGAAAAACATAAAGAACATGTTGCTGGAGCTCTTTACATGGCGGACTATAAGACTCGCAGCAGCAGAGATAATGCAGGCTCTCATCACCTCTTCCGGCTCGTTTATAATTTACCCTTGTGGCCAGCACAGCTGCATATTTTCATATATTTATTTAAAATTCCATTCAAGTGTGAATGCAGCATATATAGACATGGCAGTTTGGTGATATTACCAGATACCTGTATATTCTGGATTCTGAGTGCCACACTAATGTGACTGTAGGAATACTGATTATCTCAATTCAGGAATGTAAGCTTGACATTGATGTTATGCTAATGCAGTGCCACTCTCCCTACTGTGTCCACACTCACTGAGCACCTTCCAGCATTGGCCGTGAATTTTCATACCATCCAACGATAATAGACACTCATTTTATTCAGAGGAAGCGGTGCACGACACCGGGCATAATTATGTCAATGTAAATAATAAGCTTATACCTATTCATCTTTGTCTCTCACCTTTGTCTCCTCTAACTAATCCATTATGCGTTGTTATACAAAGAACAATATATGACCTTTGATTGTGTACACAGAACACAACATAATGCATTATGAATCCGGCTCAGGAGTATAATATATAAATCATCAGCCTGCGTGTTTAATTTTTAAAGTGCAAAGAAAAGATTAAACCTGCCCTCACTGTTTGGCTGTGGTAGGTCAATACCAGAGAGACAAACAATTGTAATCAGTGTGACAGATGCCTCACTGGAGGTAACCGGAGTGAGCGTCACTGTGATTTTTATTTTAAAAATCAATTTACTTTGCGCGCATGGGGCTTCAGCTAAACAAACCTAGCATTTGAGTGGAAGTGACAGCCTGCTGGTTGGGACATGCTGCGTCTTATATGTCCTGATGGAAGAGAGTGTGTGTGTGTGTGTGTGTGTGTGTGTGTGTGGCTGCATATTTCTGTGAGTAAGCCTATGTCTAAATGCTCTTCCATGACATTAACTATAGTTTGAATTTGATGCAATCATTTCAATCAGGGGAGACTCGTATTTTTTTTTAGTGAACATGAAGGCTTACTGCCATTTGTACAACAAGAATGAGAAAGTTTGGCAGTTAGACTCCATGGAGTCTAGATGCTGGTGGTGGTGGTGATGGAGGAAAAAAGATCCTGGACTTCTGTCGACAGGGGAGTCGATTCTGGTGAGTAGAACTGGATGTGAAGAGCTGGAGGAGGATGGGGTGGGGGGACGGTCGCACAAATTGTTTATTGTTGGGATTGTTTAAATGAAACGCCCATGGTCAGGTGAACAGAGGGAGCAGGGAGAGAGGTGAATGAAAAGACAGTCTTCCTGATTGAACTTATGCTGAGCTTCATTTTAATGCACTTATTGTTGTAAACAAGCCCAGATCTGCAATAGCTTTAACCAGCCGACAACGTACGCACGTGCATCCATGCGTTTATGCATTCACAGATATCAGCTTTATACTGTGAAAAGAAGGTTGTGGTTGCTATAGGGAGGACACAGCTTTGTGGACCAATGAATGGATACATTTTTGTGCGGGGCTAATAAACAGATTGATTTGGGAGACAGAGTAGAGCTAAAACGCTACACTCCTCTCAGGCATCACATTATTATAAACCTCCAGACACATAAATACATTTTTATGCCTTGGAGCACGTGATAGCCGTGTCTGGAGGCATTTTGTCATTTTTTGTCAAGTCCCATTCTTGTGAACACCTTGAGAGAATTTCTTCAAATCTGGCACATAAGTCTACTTGGACTCAAGGATGAAGCCCAAGCACCGACAGTACGAAGGTACCACTTTTTCTTCTTTCTTTCTTTCTTTCTTTTTTCTTTGAATGTTACAGGTTTTGGAAAAAGGTGGGGCAAAATGGCTCACTAGCGCCCCCTAAAACGCAGCCCCTAGGACTACTTTCACCTACATGTATGAAATACATCTGACATTTCATTTACATGACATTTTCACTGTGCGTTCTATCCTTGACATCCTTAAACCTAACGTGTAATTACGTTAATTCAGTTTTCTCTAGTGCCACAAAGTCGACACGGGAAGTTACATTGACCTCCTTCGTGTAGTGTTCAAAACACATTGAAGTCCATCAATTGCCACATTCCCCAACAGCCCAATGGGATTGCGACAGCCTGTTCATCACTGCTTGCACTTTAAACCCTAACCCTTTCCTAAGAAGAAGTAGTACATCATGATCAGAGAAATAAAATGCTTCCTGCAAAAAAGAGCGATGTATAGAGCTGAACTAAACTGATACATTTCATTGTCTTTGAGCATATGTTCATTATCATTTTAATGCCTGCAACACGCCAACTTTTTTGGTATTGTACGATATTTAAATCACGAGGATCAAATATCCTCTTTTTTATACATACTGCAGGCATTTAGTGTTTCAATTCACTGGAGTCCAACCGAGAGAATATAATTTTGTCTCTGGTACCCTTCTTTCTCAGCAAGGTGAGTCACGAAGAGCACAGACAAAGGCGGCAGCCTCGTGAGAGAACACATTGTTAAAACGGTGGTCAAGGAAAACTCTCAGACTCAGACAAATAGCCTGATCTGTAAATAAATCAGTGCTTGAATAAATGTGTTAATTGGGGTTATCATGGGGGTGTTTTGTGCATTGTGCCAAAACAGCAAGTCGGTCTGATTTTAACTCACCTCTTAGATAAACCATCACAGCTCTCTCCTCTGGCCATTCCCATCGCACTAATACGCTGAACCAAGCAGGATATGTGAACATCTTAATTACTCTCTGAGATAATGGTAACACTTGCTTTTTGCCTGCTTGAGGAAGGTTGCACAAATACAGGCACACACACACACACACACACACACAAACACACACGCTGGTGAATAGTTGAATGATACAGCAAGGTGAAAACATCTTTGAGTAAACACCTCTTTGTGCTTTATTCCTGCTTTCTTAGTAGATTAACACTGACATGGTACTTTAACTTTAACTTTAGCTCATCCTTCATTACCTCCAGCCCTGGTTTTCTCCACAGGTAACCATGATGCATGTGAGCACTTACTGTCAGAGCGTAATTAACCCCTTCCAGCCCTCTTTGTCTATGGTTGCCTTCAAATTCCCATTAAGCACAGTGAACACAGCAGATAGAAGTCATGTAAACAGGGCCTAAATCAAATGTCTGAAGATATGTGCAGAAAGACACATAGCTTAACCATGTCCTGTGAAATGCTGCTTCAGTACACGTGAAGAATGAATATTACCGAGACCCATTTAATAACATTTAATAACCAGGAATTCACATTATCGACACTTTCACTGACTATCCGTGTAACAAATTGGGCCCAGATTTCATCCTGGTCGTCTTCAGCCCCAACTGGTGCTGAAAATCGGAAAGGTAAGGAAGCTTTGTGTGTGATTGTGCTACCAATGCATCACAAGGACACACAACAAAATAAAAACACTCATTTAGACTAACTTTTACATCAACTTAGGAAAGGTGCAGTGTTTTAAGTCCATATTGGTGCTCAATCCTCGAGTCTAGAGCAAATATGCCGAGAGAGACTTTAGTGCATTTAAAGTGAAAGAGCACATAATATAGCTCTAACAGCTGGCATCTTCCATTATCCATGGTGATATTCATTTTCGACTTGAAGTGTTGTGTGCGTCCTACAGTCTACCTGTTTATACTTATTTATACATTCCACCTTAATGTGGAGAGTCCTAGGCAGCTGCGAGGCTGACTTGAGAAGGAGTAGTGAAGAGAGAAACAGTCTGAGAAAGAGCCTTCATCATCTCATGTCCCTCGGGATGAAGCCCTTTGCTTAATAAATGTACACAATTATGTGCTGAGAGACTTGTATGTTAATTGGAGGGTTTTTTTAAACATAATTTTAAACTAGGGCAAAAAACCTTGAAAAACACCCACACCACTTAGCTTCTAGACTTTATAGTTAAATGTTCATATTTGGCTGTGCTGTAGAGAGAGAAATGCAGAAAGGAAGTCAGAAGTTCAGCAGCCCCCCAAAAAAACTGTGAGGAAGAGACGAGTGGGGATGTAGGAGTGGCAGGCAGTCCAAAGGACCCCCCCTTTTTTTTCTCTTTATAAAGGGAGGGATCCTTATGAGACCCCTAAAGACTGATGCACAGCCACTGACTCACGTTTGTTGTGAGACCACAGAGCCCATCTCAAGATAATCTTATAATAACTGCATCATGGGAAAACAGAAAGAAGTCTTGGGGAAACTGGCAGAGGCCTTCCAGATCCGACATGTGCTCCTCCGCCAGGCCCTGGCAGAATGCCTGGGAACCCTTATTCTGGTGGTGAGTATTTTTGCTTCGCTCCTGCAGGGTGCTGAGTGGAGCTTTTTTTTTTTCAAGAAAAGCAGGATAATAGACTAAATTACCATACACTGTATAAACTAGTTATTAACTCAACGTAAATTAAATGCAGAGGATTTTCTTCAGATTATTGCCTGCTGCCATTAAATTGAATTAAACTGAAGATGTGCTATTGTGCTGTACAGGAACAGGGGGATTAAATGTAAATGTGTTCGCATTAACAATTTGCATGCCTCCGTTTGTTCCTTTCGCTATTTGTATAAGTTCAACGTACTTGTTTATATGGACGCTAAATAAAGATACGATGAGTGTTTAAATGCCCCAAAGTATTTCATCATAATATAACTTTTTTGACATGTGCAAAATGGTTATGTCCAGCTGTGAGGCATCTGATCTGCTGGAGATATAACAGAAGAGGAGGTCACTCATTTATTTATTCATTCATTCATTCGCTCCACATGTTAATACAATTTTCAAGATGGACCCACATTGTGCCCTGGGACAATTTTGACCATCGAGGTGTCCCACAATCCTTTAATCTTTTAAAATCTCCAACAAAAAAGTTTTATCGGCTACAGACCAGTTCTGTTTTGCCACCGCCATGTTCTGTCCCTCCGGGAAGCAACGTCACCAAATGTTAGTCCCATGTGAGGTGAACATGTCCAGAAAGAATCATTTGTTTACATGGTTAATAGCAGTGTTGTATCCAAAAAGTCATATATGAGTAAAAGCTAAGATATTGTGTTAAAATATGACTTTGTTAAAAGTGAAAGTCACCCTTATGAATAGTACTTGAGTAAAAGTCTGGAAGTATCTGATATTAAATGAACTTAAGTATCAAAAGTACCAGTAAATTATACATATATTCAGATAAATCCAGCGGAGTAAAAGTACAATATTTGCCTCTACTGTAAAATGCAGTGGAAGTATAAAGTAGCAGAAAGTTGAAATACTCAAGTACAATACTTGAGTAAATGTACTTAGTTACTATCATTTGTCTGTTGACACCACCCCTCGCGATCAAAACTCATTCAGATCGGGCCGGATCTGATAGGTCTCTTCTAATTGAATTGGTTACATGAGGCATTTTATTCCTATTCATGGTAGAATATATGAAGTATTACAGTCCATGTAAACGCAGCTAGTGAACCCAACCAACAATTAAAGATGTGACATGGTGAGGAACAGGTGAGGACATCATCTGAGAAAAAAAGAAACAAGGGATTCTGTTCCTCTCATTTTTGTGTCGAGACAGAGGTGAGGGGTTTTGTCAGGTCTGGCAAAAGTTTAGTTAACAGTTTGGTCTTTTGTAGGGCTGTTTAGTAGTTCAAAGGCAACATGTGCGGTCGTGTTAAAAGGTAAAGAAAGTTTAACTGCTGCTCTCTTCTCATTAAATTGCTTTTCTTAGATGTCTGAGAAGCAAAGAAACACTGAATAATTTATTTAAATAATAATTTTCGAGTCGCAGCATCCAAGACTCCTCCATCAGTTATCTCCACTTTGAACTTGAATTACACACACATTAACACTATTATTATACATCCACACTCTTTGCTAATGATAGAAGACTTCATACAGCGTCTGTAGTCCCCGCTGACACCTAATCCAAAGTCACGAGATTCTTTCAAATTAAAGCAAAAATGTTTTTTAGTCTGTGCAAAACAACCTGGAGTCCCTCTGTTTCTCATGGGGTCACCCACAGACAACAAAAATATCAGGAGAGGGAACCAACCGTGAAGCTCTGAGCTATTTGTTATTCTGCTCTCCAGCTGTGTCTGATCTGTTAATTCCAGGAGACCTTTCACTCAGCTGACAATCAGGTACTCTCGGTGGTCGGAGCTGGCCCTCCGTGGAGGCAGGCTCTGCAGGTGGAGTCAGATTGCAGTCCGCATCAATAGTCCCACACAAAGAACCAACCATAACATACACATGACCTCCGAGGTCAAAGAGACACACCCTGGATAAGACGAAAAGCAAGACTCAGCTAGACACCTGACTCGAGGTCAGGCCACTGTAGAGCTTTGTTATTCTCTTTGAAGTCTTTCCACTTCTGTCTGTCTGCAAAAGTAAAATAACTTCATCTCAGGGTTTGTTTTTAACTCAGCTGCATATTTCGTCAAAACGGTAAAAATAGTTGTTAAAAAGGGATCAAAGATGAATGTGTTCAATCATTAAATCCACATTGTGGATTGAAGTGTTTCCCCCGCTCTGTTTTCAGATGTTTGGTTGCGGTGCAGTCGCGCAGCTGGTGCTGAGCAGAGGCTCCCATGGCACGTTCCTCACTGTCAACTTGGCTTTTGGTTTTGCTGCAACCTTGGGCATCCTTGTGAGTGGACAGGTCTCAGGTGAGGATATACTGTACGGTTCAAATCCTTGAAATGAGCTGAAAAATCCCTTTAACCACAATGTAAGATGTATATGTTTTTATTTGTTACTCTTTTTTATTGATTGATTTATTAATTTTGTTCTTATTTTATCTAATTCTTAAGAGCTTTGTAACATTGCGAAGAGGTCATATTATGCTTTTTGGGTTTTTTGCCTTTCCTTTATTGTGTTATGTAGCATTTTTGTGCATGTAAAAGTTCTGCAGAGTTAAAAAGCCCAAAGTCCACACCAAATCTCTCTCATAGAAAACACTGCTCCTGCACTGCCTGAAAGCCTGGTTTGGAGTCGAGCCTTTACTTCCGTAACTTAAGTGTGTCAGTATGTAACAGGCATTATATAACTATAGTCAGTCAGCAGACATACAGTTGCTACTGCTGTAGCGGCGTTATTTTAGATCACACTACCTTTCTCGGCATCGCCCAACTCTTCCTCTGATTGGCTACATCTTGCTGCATCTCTCCCCTAAGATTGGACAGAGACGAGATGTCTCACTCTGTAGCTAAAACGGAGCGTTCAGGACACAGTGTGAAAAGAGATGCTGCAGCGATGCACCATCTGAGAAAAATAATGTGTTTTTTGAAAATTAAAGTGTGTAAACCTATTCTACTAGGACCCCCAAATAAATGTATGAACCCTGAAAATGAGCATAATATGACCTCTTTAATATGGTTAGAAGAAAAAGAAATCATGTTTACAGAAAAAAATACTTGTTTTGCAGTAATTAGTATCATATACTCATACATACAAGAGGAAGAACAACGAGGGAGTAAAGCCAATGTATACAAAACACAAGAGTTCATAAATGGAAGAAATATTTATTATCATGAAGACGATCACACTTCGGTGAGCTCATTTGCATCACTGTCAGTCATTCACAGAGTGTTCCCACAAGACCCAAACTTCCATCAGCATAACAGGGAGTCTTTATTATTGATGGCTTGACAGACATTAAATATCAGCAATAGGCAAATGGCACTTATCTGAAGTGCAGTATTTACCACGCTGATGTGTTTACCAGACAAATGACAGCCAGAGGCAGCAGGGTAAGCAAACAGGAAGCAGCGGACGGAGGAATGCAAAGTTTAAAAGAGACACACACAGACGGAGGGGGCACTTACCCCTTAACTCGAAAACTACGTGGTCTGTAATTGAAAGGAAAGTGAGCGCGTCAATTCCTCCATCCTGGTATCTTCTGTCAAAAGCAGCAGCACTACAAAAGCTTCCGCGGTTCACTCATGCTCACTTCTTCAATGCGTTTATAATGAGCCTGTCCTCCTTCTAATACACATTGCAGCAGAGAGAATAAGCTCTTTTAATTAGATAGCTCCAAACCTGACACGATCAAGGTGTGGATATAGACGAGGCACCCGCATGAGTGTGCCATCAGAGCAGTTTTTTCCCCCCTTCAAGGTTAGAAAAAAGGAGGCTTTTCTGAATCTTTTCATCCCGCCAATTTAATTTGTGTCACAAAGACCTTCCATCCTAACAGGACTTTACCAAGACCGCAATTACTGACTGTACAGTAGGCTTAGAAGTGTGTATTCTCCACTGGAGAAAAGCGGGGGGCTGTACTGTATGCACTAGAGATAAAGCAGCCGGCATGTGTTGTTTGTTTTCTCCAGTTGAGTCACACAGATGCTAATCATAGATACATTAATAAATATGCACCATCATTTCTGCATTATTCTCATCTTCAGGTGGTCATGTGAACCCAGCGGTGACCTTCGCGCTGTGTTTACTTGGTAGAGAGCCTTGGAGGAAGTTCCCGTTGTTCTTTTTCTTCCAGACTCTCGGAGCCTTTCTGGGTGCAGCGATTGTATTTGGCTTGTATTTTGGTACGTGAAACTGAAGAGGAACAATCAGATTAATGAAAATGTTTTAATGTTTAACAAGCACCTCTAACGCTTAGAAAATGACGATGTTTCTCAGTGGGACACTTTTTTTTCAGTTTTGAATATGCTCTTGTTAACAGCTTGGGGGAATAGTCGCTAGAAAAGTGCATTTAAATGAGCATCTATACTTTTTTTGTAGATGTTGATTAATATGCCCACACAGCTGTCTTCTTATATATCTATAAATCTCTTACACAAGTGATTAACTTACACACCAAAACTTCACCTTCTGGGAGTTTGTGTTTGTTCAGAGAGTCGTGGGGGGCTGCAGTCATTGCTTTCTAAAAATTTTACAGGCAAGAAGGCCCAAAGAAGTGGATACAGTTTAGCTAATATGATAAGAACACCTAAATTAAATGGTAATCCATGAAATAGTTGTTGAGTGTGGGCACACCCAGGGCTTAGAGGTTGACTGTGGGCCGCACTGTCCCCGCTTTTCGTTGCATCTCAACACAATAGCCAGAATATCAATGTTTGTTTCAGGGAACCACTGATATGTTGTAACTTTACATTTCTTTAGGTTCAATTTTCAATTTTATGTTGGGACTGACAGACCAACATTGCCATCATGAGAGTCATGCGCTAACTGGATTGATAAAAAAGACTAATTCTCCCACCAGATGCATTGCAGGACTTCAGCCAGGGGGAGCTGGTCGTGGTGGGAGAGAATGCCACAGCCGGGATTTTCGCCACGTATCCATCCAAACATCTCAGCCCGCTTAATGGATTCTTTGATCAGGTAACGCTCACGTGATTTTCTAGATGTTTTGTCACCCGTAGTCGATAAAAATGGTGGCTCCATCTCCATCCAAGTACTATACTAAACAATCATTTTCCATCAGTGGTCATGGTCCGTTGTGTTCGGCAACAGCCTCATTTTCATATGTGTTAGTCAAAAAGAAAATGATCGCACACTCAGATGGATACTTAAGGTCACAGTGAAGCATGTCTGGTGGAGCTGAATAGACAGCAGCATTGACACAAACCAAAAAAAAGAGACGGATGATTGAAGAACGAGGTTGAGTCACATCCATTGTGGACAAAGTGTACTGTCATAGCAGGGTGTAGGACTTGCTCAGAAGTATTATATAGAAATCTGGCAGTTCAGAACAGCCCATTTGCCAATTACATCAGCTCCTCTCATCCTCTTTAACCTTATAAAATCTGATTGTCTAAAATTGGAATCAGTGTGGATGAAGGTGTGAAGAAAAGGGAGCTCGATACGATATGTTCGTGTCAGAAAATCTGATTAATATATGAAAGTAAAATTACACACTGTCGATCAAAAACCTATACACTGCAGGTGTGACGCACGTCATCCTGCTGCTGATGGTTGCACGTATTAATCTTAAAGAGAACTTATTTCTACATCAGGTGTGGGTGACATTTTTTGGATATGAGCCTCAGCCAACAAAGCGTGAAAAATGTAATTTACAGACGACACAGAGGGAGCTTTGGTCCCTGCAATTCGCGTGTATTATTTATCAGTACATATTGCATCTACACTTTCAACAGCATATTAGATCTCAAATTGTGCTCTAGCAAACAGCTGAGGAGACCACAAGTTTGACCAAGCTTCGAGGGTGAAGCCAATTTGAAATCAATTCAGGATCACAGGGCTTCCGGAGACTTGGATTATGCCCGACGAACTGTACAGAGCCATTTTATGTCTTAAGCTTTTCCACTGGCATGAGGGTGGGTAGACGATTGAATTTTCATTTTTGGGTGAACTTATCCTTTAACGACTGAACTATTCACACCAATAATGATAGCATTACTTGCAATCGAGCTCCACTGTTTGTGTGCAATGACAGATGGGTAATCCTGTCACATGCCGACAAACTGTTATTCACTTCCTCCCTACACAGTTCATAGTTCCGTTTGAACTGAACTTTTTCTGCTCCCTATGTTTTGGAATCCTTCTTAACATGGCTGAATACCCTGTGCAGATCACTTGGCAGGGAACTACTAGGGAATGCACCTTCTGTCTGGCAATATGCACCGTTTCATAAACTCCTACTAAACAGCTTCTTTGACTGACTGTTCGGTATATATCTGAGGATGTTCGGAGACTCTTGCTGACACAGAAACAGCACCTCCTCTGTGCTGGTGTCAGCAACACAATGAAACCTGCAGTAGACATGGCTCAACTTTTCAACTCTCTGCAGCTCAGCTACATCAGCAGTGCTCTCCCCGGCCAGCAGGGGTCACTAGCCGGCCAGGGGCTCGCTCCACATGACGCGTCACAGCATGTGGAGTTATATATATCGTATCTACTGTGTGCATATGCTGTGAAAGTGATTGTTCTGAAGTCCAGACCTGCAGTGATGCAATCGTGTGAATTGAGGTCAGCTCAGCTCTCTATGTGGTGCCTCTGCCATCCATTGATGTCAGAATACATCAGCAGACAGCAGAAGACCTGCTCTGTGCTGCTGTCTGATGAAAAAGTTATTTTTCTCCAGGAGTCTTTTGTTTCACAGCTTGTCAATTTTTTCAGAGCGAATTCACGATGAATATCACAACTTCTTAAAGGTGATCTTTAATAATAATAATATCTCACAGGAATCACAAGACCAATTAATTAATGAAAAGAAATGTCAGTGTGATTAACAAAGTTATTTATATCTCATATATATCACGCTGCTGCTGGAACAGTCAAAAGACTGTGTTGTTTCTTAATGACATTAACAAAGGATCACATCAAATTAATGTGAAAAGTATTAATAGATTGTTTACACTGTGCTCTATCTCAGGTTATTGGGACAGCGGCATTGATCATGTGCATCCTGGCCATAATTGATCCAAAGAACAATCCAGTCCTTCAGGGCCTGGAGCCCTTCACTGTTGGCTTCGTGGTGTTGGTCATCGGCCTGTCGATGGGCTTCAACTCCGGCTACGCTGTCAACCCAGCCAGGGACCTCGGACCGCGCCTCTTCACGGCTCTTGCAGGCTGGGGTGGAGAGGTTTTCACGTGAGTACAGCGCTACTGTGGACTAAAACAGTATGTCAGGTTAGCAATAGACAATGACATCATCCATGTGGCTCAGGAGATGTTATTAAGATTGGATACGAGTTAAAGTCTGCAGTCGAAGAGGGACTTTGATAGCTCGAGACACCTGTCAATCAAGCTTTATATAACAAAACACACTTTTTAATGCCAGTAATCTCCTTGGAATATCACATTTCCCACAAAAGCACACATGAGAAGTGTGAAATTAAAGTGAAGGTAATGTTTTATATGCAGGTCCTTGGAATAAGTGTTAGTTAATAGGTAATTAGACTCTTATAAGCCCTCAGAAGCTGATTACTAACATTATGTGTTAATGAGACTGTAGAAGTGTTAAGAATAGCATCATAAACATGTTTATTGTCAGATCATAAAACATTTATGACATTTGTCAGCATCCACTCAGGGCATTACACACATGCTATTTTTTTGTTGTGACGAGTAAACTGATATTCATCTGTAAATCTGGCGGAATGCCCCTTTAAACATTTCAATATTGACATGACTCGCATGCTTCCTGACCCTGATGCATCTACGTAACTTCTCATATGCACTCATATCTTATTCAGGCCTGCTCCAGAAAGTAAATAGAATAAAAAATGTGTAATGACATCATGCGTTACAGTTTTATCAATTGATTCTCTTACAGAGCAAACACCTACTGGTTCTTTGTGCCCATCTGTGCCCCCTTCTTGGGTGCAGTGGTGGGTGTGCTGATGTATCAGCTGATGATTGGATATCATTTAGGAAGAGACGTCCAGGAGAAGCATAAGAAGAAGAAGAAGGAGGAGGAGGAGGAAAGATTCAAACTCTCCAATATTACAACCAACGAGGATGCATGAGCACTTCTGAATTTCTTGAAGCAGTCATGTCGAAGAAGATAACATTCTCGCCTGACAACTATTTCTTTTGCTCTTCAGGGAAACCCTATTGCTTTTCACACATCTCTGTAACTAACATCACTTTTTGGATAAACATTTAAGCCATCGATCAGTATTCATGGGAACATCTTCTTTTATGACACCTCATAACAGACAGGCACAACTTCTAAGGAAAATATGGCACATGTGTTTTCTGAATTCATTTCACTGTACTCCAGTGAGCCCTTTCATTTCAGCTTGAAGCAAAACACTGTTTCTTTCATGCCGCTGTGTCTGACAAAACAAATACATCAGCTCACCAAAAAAAAAAGCCAAACAAAAGAAAGTTT
This sequence comes from Pagrus major, assembly GCF_040436345.1. Lineage (NCBI taxonomy): Eukaryota > Metazoa > Chordata > Actinopteri > Spariformes > Sparidae > Pagrus > Pagrus major. The sequence continues at coordinate 22,720,842 of NC_133226.1, forward strand.
AGGTCGAAGACACACTTGAATGGTGTCTTGTTTATTTCTGTCTAACGTGGAAGAAACCTTCAAACCACCCTTTTCTATTTCACTTTGTAGGAACTGTGTGAAACTGCACCTTTGGCACATCTGACACATCTTATAAACCAATACAACTGTTAAAAATGCAAACAATGGTGTCCTTGGAAAATCAGATATTTGTGTCACATTTTTTAAACTGCTGCAAGTGTTTCCTGATGTTTACCTGATCAAAACAATGATCTACAAAGTATTAAAACATGCCACAGTGTGATCCTGTCCTCGACTTACAATTAGCTTTGGTAATATTCACTCTTTCTCATAAAAGTGAGCTTTATGGGCCCGCTGCTGAGTCAAATCCACATATAGATTCACCACTCAAAGGAAAGATATGTGTTGCAGACAATTACCCTCTTATTGCAAGGTCCATTAAGTATAATGGTTAACAGTGGGTTATATAACATGAATGAAGAGGAATACGTTCAACAAGTGCATATCCACAAACCGGGAGAAATAGCTAACTCGCCAGTTGCCATCCTGCAAAGAGATGGATGAGAAGACTAACACCACACTCATATTGGTCCGTCAAATATGAAGCCAGAAGCCTGTTAGCTTATTTTAGGATTAAGACTTGAACTTCCTTATAACAACTTGTAGTTTTAAGGGATTATGTTACGGTGCGGAAATATTTCTTGTCTGGTAGCAGTCATTTCCTTGTGATCACAGAAAGTTTGCCAGGCAGGAATAAACACATGAGCTAAAGTGCTGGCAGACTGATTTCTTTGCCTGTAAACAGAGTCAGGCTAGCTGTTTCCCCGTCCCTCAAATCTTTATGCTAAGCTAAGCTAACCCTCTTGTAGTAGCAGCTTTCTATTCAGCGTACAGATATGAGAGTTACTTTCTCATTTAACTCAGGAGTAAATTTCCCAAGATGCCACACTATTCCTTAGCAGGGGTGAACAATATTGATATAATTAGATATTTTGAATGTTCAGTTCAGTTCAGTTCAGTTCAGTTCAGTTCCCACTGCATTCACGTTACAACACCACTGCTGCCAAGTGGTTGCCAGTTTGTGCACAAGCAAAACGTTGCTCACAGATATAAGCAAAACAATCATTTTGGACCTGACAAACTTTTTAAAATGACTGATTTACAATCATAATAATGTTTTCAAGGAAAAGAGTTGTTTTTTTCTACAAGCTCTGTGGATGTAGTGTTTTTAAAAATGATTTGTCTACATAAAAATACTAGCATGATGACCTTAAACAAGACCAATCCGCGGTAATATTACTTTGAAAAAAGCATTTTTTTTTTTTTTTTTACATTTGTTTGTTATCAACTGCTTGCTTAGATTTTAGGATTGCCAAGATCATCTAAAACCGTGGCATCATGTGGCCTGGCTTGTCATGATCCGCATTAGAATCTGTCCCTAAAAAGTCGCAAGAAAACCTAATTTGACTTTCAGGAAAGTTCAGGACAACTAAAGTCTCCAAGAAGCTCTAGTCTGCTGTCAGCGCTCATCACATCCTGCCAGAAGTGCCATCTATGGGGCATTTTATGATCCTCTTAGAGCCACAATGTGCCCAGAATGGGAACATTTCTGACCTTGGCACCCCCTCATGGTAGCATCAAAAAGGGCATTGTGACACACAACAATGCATGTAGCTACACTGTTGAAAATGAATGCAGTCCTTGTGTTTCAAACGTCTAATTAAACTATAATTCCAGAACAATTTGCAGAAGGTTATAATCACAAAGGTTTCTACACATGGTCGCCTTCAGACCAATTCATCTTGAATGTTTTAAGCAGAAACCTTCACTCAGGCCGTACAAAACCATTTATTAAAATCCACCACACACTTAATACATGTATTTTCACAAACAAAAAGGTTGGTACATAGTTCGAGAGAAAAACTAAAAATAATCTTCTTTTGCTTGTGAGCAGAAGCCTTAGAGACTCACTTGGATGCAAATAGTGGCATTTGAATGCCCTCCAAGCCCCTTTTGGTTCATAGTGCCTCAGGTGGTTATCGCTGAAATTCGATCATGGTTTGAAAGGGCACTAAGGGCAATGAAGGTCAGGGGTATTTGCTAACACTTCCACTACTGGTACACAACAAAGCACACAGATTACACAAAACAGTGCACACACATCAGAAGTTCATATCATTAAACCAGTGTTTTCCACAAACATACATCAATGCTATCGGAGAAGCAAATGCATATTTGGCATCAAAATATCAGTAATGACATTTTTGGAGTCTGCGAAAGAATATCAATCCGTCAGATCTTACAAAGGCTTAAACTTCAGAGACGAGTGTTTGACATTTGGAGTCCCTCTTTGGCGTGACCTTTGCAGCAGTTCACCAAACATATCTGGTGTCAATCTAAGCGTTTGTCTCTGACATTATAATTCACCCTACTGTTTACATGCAGAGGAGAAGCAGAGAAAACAGCAGGATTTTTTTTGCTTTTGCTTTTATAGATGTCACAATGAAACAAAAGTGAGGTTCAACCATCTTTTCAGTGAAAAAGTTCCATTACAAACGTGACAAGGTCTGTTGATCTGCAAAACGCATAAACCACCGAGTAAATCCCAGTTCGCTCTTCATTTCCTATGCATTGGAGTCAGCCTTCTGTGGATGCTGAGGCAGAAACACAAGGCAGGAATGAAAAATGTTATCTATGACTGGAGAATAAAATCAGCAACATGAACTACAAGAGTAATAGGAGCCCTCGCTATGGTTGACACAGTTGTTTGCTGCAAAACCAACCTGATGCAACACATGCAGGGCAGAGCATTAAGTATAAAAAACATGGGCAGCAGGTTTTCATATGGAATATTGCATGCCATATTCTGCCTAATCTTTATGTCATGTCACACAGGCATCTCAGTGCAGGCGAGGCGATATGAAAGCTTGAGCCACAGCTCCACTGTGTGGTGAAGTAATGACCCTGCAACACTTTAACAACCAAAGCAGTATTTTCAGGAAGTCACACATGAAAACATCTGGTAGATTTGTTTTTTCTCAATTGCATGCACACAAAAACTGAAACTAAGCACACAAATCTGAAAAACCTGAAACGCACGTATCAGAAAACAAAACTCCAGACTGCCAAACTCGAAGCATTCAATCATTTAATTCAAATAGAAATGTTAAATCTCATCATTTAGTACAAAATAAAAAAAAATAACCTTCAAAATGCCATACCCTGATTATCAATTTGCTTCAAACTCAGTTGGCAAAAGAAAAAGCAGGAGTGGCATGGAGAACTGAGAGGAGGAGGCAGAGTGAGAGCAAAAGGAGGAGGAAGTATTATCTAGTATTATCTATAAGAAACAATACAAATTAATTTATAAAGAATGGCAATAGTATTGCCATTCACCACAGTCACAATGGCATATGGCATAAACAACTATTCAAGTGTTCACAGGTGGGTGAGAACACAGATGGAAGGCTGCAGCTTACAATGCATCTATAAATAAGTCTTCATTTCTGCCCTCGCCTTAAAAATCCATACAAAATGAAGGGACAGCTGCAATTACAAAAATAATAGGTTTTATCTCACTTGGTAATATGCAACAAGCCTTGACGGTATCTTAAAGTTTTGATTTTAATCTATTTAAAAACCCGCCCCGCCCAAATTCTGTCCACCTACTGCCACCATTTATTTTCAATTTTATTTTCTATGCCTTTAATGGCATTTATTTATTAAGCCATTTATATATTTCTGTATTTGTTTCCGATTCTGGCAGGCTCAATCCTCCATATGTGTATTGTTTTGGTGGAAATAATGATTTTTGACAAGAGGGGAAATGGTTTTGTGTGCAGATTTTTTTATTTTCAATTTTTCTGTTTACAGTTTTGAGAAAATTGAGCTGTAGCTTCAGGAAATGAGTTTAAACGATTGGGGAAAAACTGTTTTCAACCCAGTCATTGTTACAATGCAACAGCTATTCTGTCAGTCAGCCAAATTCTAGACTATTAAATGACTGACATGAGTAATGACAGTGTTAAGCAATACACCTGTCCTTAACTCTTCACAGCTATTTACCTCTGGGCCAAATTGTATGTCAATCGTTGGTATGAGATTATCACAGCAACTGCTTACATATGTGGATATAGATGACTTTTATTTCCTTGATGCACCACCCTATCATGTTACAGAGGGTGTCGACAGACATACTCCAGACAACAACAATGCAATACATGCACAGTATGTATGCATACTGGCCACAGTTCAACAGAGAATGAGTCAGCTGGGTTTATTTTTTTTTACTGCTGGTTTTCCTTGGTTACAACTATAAATCAATCAAGCACTGGTAGAATAATAACGTTTGGAATTTTGACTTCTCTGACATTGTTTTTGCACAAGGTTTTGTTTGTTAGTTTTGTCAGTTAGGCTTCCTCGATTGATCTAAATCTACAATGAACCGGTCGATGGCCCGGATCCTTAAAGGGTAACTCCAGTTTTGCACATTTAAGTATGTTTACAGGTTTTAAGGGATTACTTCTGCATATGTGAAAAACTAGGATAAAGTATTTTGTGGCTCCAGAGGAAGATGTAATCTGATGAACTGCCTACAGAGCATGTCACTCAGTTGCTGAGTTGCATTGTGGGTAATGTAGGCACCAGGTTTTGAAAAGCAGTCCACTGGTCTATAACACCGATGATAACAAATGATCAAAATCGATACAGCAGAACCAGAGATATGACTTTTACTCCACACATTTTTTTCGAAAGCTGGGGCCTACATTACCCACAATGCAACTTAGCTGCTGAGTGAAATCAGTGGAGGCAATTTATCAGATTACATGCTTGGAGCCTCAAAAGTCCTTTAGCTCCTTAAGATCTACAGATTACATTTTAGTTTCAAAAGGAATACATGTAGACAATTAGTCTTAAAGTTGTGACATGACAAATAAAAAGATTTACAAGCTCTAGAGAAAATTCTGTCTGGAACACTACTCTTTCACATGCTTAACCTTAATGTCTGTCTTACATCCTGTCATTCACTCCTCTCACACATGCTCACTCTTAATTGCTTGTCATAATCCGGGGCTGTCAACTGATTTCAGCTGCTCACATCAGCTGGGCACATCAATAGCAGAGCGAAACACCTTCACTATCATCTTGCCGCTGTCTCCTTATAAATACCATTGTCTCTGACTTTAGTTCATTCATGCTGCTGTTTTGCGTGCCCAGTCTGCGCAGATCCACCTCAGACGCCCTCTCCCCGAGGAGTCTAAGTGCCAAAGACTTCCTGAGACGACTCATAATCACATATCATCTGCTGTAATAAACATTCTCTATACTTCATCCACTAGGCTCTCCTGATTGACATGTGTATGATGATTTTTGAGTAGTTTATGATGCATTTTTTCCATTCGACAAACGATTATCATCAATATGAACAAATGTAAAATAATGAATACAACCAAACTTGAATGTTCATTAAAAACTTTTCATAAAAATAACATTATTAAACATTTAGAAGCTTTTCAAAAGAAAATTGATCAGTTTAAAGTTTGAAGTGTGCATTCAGGTTGGTTTGTATTTGTGAATATTTGATTTTGTGTGAGAATCATGAACAGAATAGATCACCCACAAAGCACCATACAAATTTGTAAATCCGGTTTTTATTTGCGGGTCATGAAACACGCATTCGCCACCATTATTGAGACTCATCTCTCTCTATGGAAATCCCCTGTTATAATGTTAGTGCAGCAGTGTCAACACACAATCACAACAGACCTTTTGTGAGCTTCGGCTGCTCTCTTTGTTTTCATAAACCCTTCACACCGGCTGTACCTTTTGTGCAGCATGCTTGCACGCCAATGTTTGACATGCAGGGCAATCTGTATATCATGATGACAACCAATTTCAACATGACATACCACACACCATTGTGCCATTCCCATACTTTTTACGGTACACCCGATTCTTATCTGATAACAGTCTCAAAATGCTTGAGCGTGGCTTCTTCACAATCGAATACCCAACCCACGTGCATTCCTGCATGTCAAAATCGCAGCTACGTTTTGTTACAACTGTCATCTTGATTGAATAGTGAAACAGCCAAGGCTCAATGAAAAAGTGATTAGATGAGTTTGAGAAGAAGACAGAGGGGCCACACCTGAGACAGAAATGTCTGATATGAAATAAACAGACAGGCCAGCTCTCCTCTTTGTGCAAATGGGACAATTTATGATATGCAGTTAACCTGTTCAGCCCGAGCAGAACCCAATTGGGCTATTTTTTGAGCACCTATGGTAACATATAAGTGGAATATATAGTTTGGTACCACAGATGGTGCCAAAATGTTCCTGCCCGACTGCTCCGTACTGAAACCTCTCTAATTTTGTTCTGATTCACTTTATTAGCGTAAAAGTTGGCAGAGGTAATGTTCAGATGTTTTGGTTTTTGGATTGTTGCTAGAGATTTGGAGCTGCATCATTCATTCTAAAATTGTAATTTTTTTCTTAAAAATCTTTCATTTATGCTGTGTGCCAACTTACTTTACTCCGACCCGGTGACATATATACTTATACTTACACATCTGAACAAATATTTCAAGCGCTCCCTTTATTATGATACCTTGATTATTCAAATAGACCTTGTAGTTGCAGAGATACACTCTGTTTATTATCGGCACAAAACATGAGGCTAGTTCTTAACAGCTTAAGCTTGAGTCTTCATTATGAAGGCTGGAAATAGCAGTTTGAACTTTCTTTACAAGGTGAAACTTACAACACCGGTTCCAAAAAATGTACTCACTTTGTAAGACATAAATAGAACATAATGCGATAATTAGCTCATCATTCTGACATGTACTCAAACAGTGTAAAGATAATGTTTCTTATCTTTGACCTTTGGAAAATTTCTCAGGTAAACAGGGTCATAACAGGTGATGGTATCATGATTATGAAGGAGGAGTTTGAAAGGCTCAGAGGTTAACCACTATGTGAAACACGTGAATATATGAGGGATATTACTACATGGGCAGGAACACTTCATGAAACTGTTCCAAGTTAACGCAGTTTTAGTGACTGCGTTATGTTTTTTATTGACGTTTCCCACAACATCCCAACTTTTTTATAATCAGGCTTGTATTTGTTGCCCTTCAAAGTGCATTTTGGTACAGTTGCACAGAGTTAAGACCATAACAAAGTTTGTTTTCTAAATAAACGCGTTAAACATCTGCTCAGGGACAATTACACAGTTTAACTGAAAGAACTGCAGCTTATCAGAGTTTCAGTGTATGTCAGGTGAAGCAGAAAGACTGCACCAGTGGTAAATGTATCTCAGTTTCATATGGAGTATGATAGCCATCTGAATATGCAATCAGCAATCCAATGCATGAAAGATACAGTACAGTTAATATACATTTGAGCCAATGAACCAGACATATACGGCTATTTCAGTACGTAAGGCAAAGTGCAGGACCACGCATAAACAAACACAAACAAATTTGATTTGGAGTAAAAATACAACTTGACTACAACTGTGACAAATCTGAAATCTTATCTTAAATAATAAAGGCAGATATTGTCCCATTGTGACACATAGTGTCTTCAAACATATATGCACAGTTTGTTCACAGTATTTCCTCACAGGCAAGTGAATAAAAAAAAAATCCAATGGTCCATTTTCTAAGACTGATCTAAACTGTTTTCTCTCCTGTGTTAATGACACAAGAAGGTGAGGTGCATTTTTCTTCCGTCTGTGAAAACAGGTGGGAAATAAAGTTTTGACAGGGACAAAAAAAATTGGTCAGGCTCATCTCAAACTCATTTGTGTTTGTTTTTGTAGTGCTCATTTCAGCCACAGGAGGCTGAAGTGCACCAATACACTAAACTCTCAAGAGGAGTTAAAGCATTCATGTTTTTGGTAATTATTATTTATTTATTTATTTATTTATTTATTTATTTTCTGTACCTGCCAAAACTTTTTCCGTTTTCACAGATGTACTTTTTTTTCAGTTTCAGTTTCCACTGATGGAAAGAAAAAGAAAAAAAATTCTTACCTGGCATGACTTTTTCCCCAACCTGTTTTAGGGATGGAAAAAAATATTAGCAAACGTAATGAGATTAACCTGGCACAACTTTTTTCCCCACCTGTCCCCACCAATTTAGATCAAATATAGAAAATGGATTAAAGTCAAAGATCTCACAATTAGGTACACTTGTATTACTACAGAAAAACAGCCAGGTACACTAGCCTTCCAGAGCAGAAGAGACTTTGTTTGTTTTGTGATGTATGTCCTACTTCATGTTTTATTCCCCATTATATGACTAATTACTGCATTTCTTTGATTAAAAACCCGGAGTCATAGTAAGGGAAGTAGGGAACCTTTTGTGGCAGATTGTATTTAAGTAACTTGAGACTGAAGACATAGGTCTTGGTTTGAAGTTGTTGGCTGGAAGCCATTTTTCATTGTCTTATGTGTCAATGTGGGCTGGGCACTTGTCTGTGTTTGACACAATGAATGAAATAGCTACCTCATTAAATACACAGGCTCCTCCTGCAGTTTGACTTCCACAGAATTTTTAATACAATGGCAACTATTGTTTTCACTAACCTATTTAAAGTCACAGACACATCCTGATATCTGCATATAATCCCCTTATTGTGTGTTGTACCTTCACACAACATTATATTAACATTAAAGTATTTTCACCACCAGAGCGGAGTTGTGCATCACTTTTTTTATTATTTTTTTATTTATTTTTTTATTAATGATGATCATTCAGGCTTGTGGTCATCATACAGTTCTTGGGTATTTTCCCGAAATCTCCAACATTTACATTTTGGATATGTCATATTGATGAAAAGGGGGGATGCATGTCTCAGCAGTAATGCTGTGATGGTGTTGGTTCAACCTTTTAGTGACAGCATAAATTAAAAGATAGAGAAAGCTATAATTTACTGCTATACATGGATGGCATTCATCCACAATTCTCTCTTCTTCACCAACAAGTACGTGAGAATGTTTGGAAAAAGTGCAACTGGCCCATTTTCACTGCACTCGTTTTCACAGGCAACAGGTGCAACTAATCTAATTAGTATGCAGGTACTGTGTAAGTGGTTGTTCATGTATTTAGTTACAACTACACTTTTCCTGATGTGATAAGACAAAATGTCTTCAGGTTACAGCTGAACCTCTATTAAAGTGTAGAGGTTAGGCTTTGATGGATGACAGTTAAACGGTTGCAGTACACAAACTGTATTTTGTCAAACTAAAATAAATGGATTAAATGGTGAATGTTTGAAAAGAGGGCTCTTAAGTTAAAATGCATGTTGCAGTTCGATGTGTCTCACCCTCACCTTTAAATATTCAAATTAAGGTCATATTGATAAGTTTTATGTTGACAAATCTTTTGTTTTTTAAATGAAAAAGGTGCAGAATAAAGGTATCCCTTTTCCTTAAAAACATTATTAAGAGTGTGATGTCATAACTTGACATTTTTTTGATTTTTTTGTTTATCTCTGTGCTTCAAGCAACGTTCGTGAGCCAAAAGTACAATGCCATTCGTAGCACATGGCCATTTTTTTGGAAAAAACGTAAAAATGGCTGAGCTGTGTTAACATTAGCGAGCATTAGAAAAGTTAATGTTAGCTGGCTCATGTTCGCAAAGTAAAGGTTTGCTAGCAAGTATTAGCAACATTTCCATTAGCTATCTAAGGTTAGCATCGCTGAACTCAGTGTCTGACGACCTGGGAATGAGACTCAATAATCAACTATCTCTCAGAGAAAAGAATAATGTTTTCTTTATTCTCTCTCTCTTTGCAACATCTTGTGATTGTGACGTTACCTTAGATTGTTATGCTAGTTTCATGTTTCTTTGGAAAGGAAAACACAGAAATGTAATTCTACAACAGCGCCCTCCATTTTCCTCAGAGTGCCAACTGCCAACACCACAGGACAAAGCATGAGTTTATTCATTCATTCATTCAATCTATAATGGAGATCTGAAAGCAGTTAGAAATGGTGCCAGGCTGCCTGTCTGACTGGATTGCTCAACCTTCAAATCTGGGAGGTTTTATGCCCAGCGGCAGACAGAAGGTTCACAGGGAACCAATCAAAACACAGATGGCGTCATTATTCTTCATTGTGCAATGAATAGTCTATTGGCAGTTCAAATCTTTTTTTTTATACCTGATGATAAATGCACTAATACAATCATAATAAGGCCTACAAGAAATTCTTGTTTAGTCAGTAAACCTGAATGCTCTGATTCCTCTTACTAAATACCAACACACAGAGATGATCTGCCGTGGGATTAATGACTCAGTTAGGAACATATTTTGAGGCCTTTGCAGAAACAACTTTCAGATTTTAACAATAACAAACAGACGGGGTGGTTACCAGATTCATTTTCACAAGACGCACATTAACTACACTTATTAGGCTATTACACAGGAAGGAAATATCAGACATTACGTAATGTTAAAGGGCCTGTTGTCACTCAGGCACCAGGCTTCCTCTGTCAAACTTGTCTAAGAGGTTTTGTCCCAGGCTACATTATCAAGGAAATGTCTGCACATTTATTCTTTGTGCTTTGTTCCCAGCAAAGGTGTGTATTCCTGAAACATGATATCATGCAGTATTCTTCCATCCCTTCACTGTTGCATTCCATCAGCACAGAACCTGTGGTGTTTTCTCAGACAGTGGTAATGGGTGTGTTGCGTTTGATGGATAACCTCAAAATTGTGCATGAGAGAGAAACAACGCATGAATTTGATGACCTCAGACTCGTTGGGGCCGACAAGCAGCGATTTGTCGTATTGCAGATTTTATACGTAACTTATTGTGAAAACACTGCTGCTGTTCAGCTCAGTTCAGATTTATGTAAATATATAGTTTGGGGACAAAATGGAGATTTGTTAGAATTTTAGTGACTTAGATTTTTTTTTTGCATAACAGTGACAGGGAGATTTGTATGCATACTGTAGTGATGTTATGGTGATGAAAGAATCAGGTGAAAAATATGTAGTTCATTTGTAAGTCCTGCATCCCTAATTTCAATTAAAGCTGCAGCATTCATCAATGTGGCCACTACACAGTAGTTATCAAGAAGCTGTTCTGACCAAGCCTTTCTTTGAACTTCATTTTATTTCAGTCCTTTTTAAGTCACCTGATGAATGCAAGTCTAATATTCACTCTCCTTTTATCTCCGCTTTGTCCACCAATTCCTGAGAAAAAAAATATCTGGTGCTCAGAATTCTTCCCCAACCACTTTCTGCTGTTTGGGGGCTTTTTAACACTTTTTTTGCAATAAATATCGAAGTTGATGTGAGCTGACAAAGACTCTTTACCTGAAACAATAAGATAAAAGAGGCTAAAAAGCCCTGCTGAGCTGCAGAGGGGGTGATAATTCTTATTAAGTTCATATGGCTATTATGCTAGCAAAAAAAATCCTGACAGATCCAATAGCAAAAGAGTTAACCGAACGTTCAATATTCAACGCCATTTTAACCATGAGTGTGTCTGCAAACTACTGAGAACGATATCTTACTTACAAACATTCAAATCGAAAGCCAAATTTGTACACTATAGTTAGTGGTTGTCACTGTTATCTTGACACTTCATTGACATGTTTTAGCTTGTTTTCTGGGTGTGGTACTAGTCATTGAGGTGGTGATGGACGTTGTAGAAAGTAAATAAACAAGGTTACGAGCAGACATTGTGATGATTCAGACTGTGTACACAGTACCAGGAAGTTTCAGGATCTTCCCAGTGAGGTGATTTGATTGTGAACGGATGTACTTTTTGTCACTCAGCTATATTAACATGCAGAAGTTTCTGCAAACCACGGACATCTTGCAACGTAACATTTCTTTGTGTTGCACTTTTATGTTTCTTTAGGTTCAATTTTCTTTTTTATGTCGTGGTTATGGTCTGGTTGAGTTTAGGCACAAGAGCCACTTGGTGAAGCGTTGGAAAAGATCATATTTTGGCTTAAGATAACTGCCTTGGTCACCACAAACACGGCTGGAAATTGTCTCGCTGGCCTCCTTGATCAAAAATATCTGGCGGTTTCACACTTTCAAATGTTGAAACACATTCTTGAACTGGCTTGGCAGCCTCTTCGTTAAACTCCCCCTCCCAATATAATACATAGAGACTGAACAAAGAAATTATAGGCTCGGCTATATTAAGCAAACACACAGGCTATATTAATATGGTCATGTTGGTGTGGATGGGTTCACTAGGTCAGTAACGCGGACACAACTGTAGTAATATAATTACTGAAATATTATTAGTAACGAGTTATAATACTCCGTTACTGCTAAAATAAATATATTGCTGTGTAATATTACCCCCAACATAGCTTGTAAGTAAATACATCTTGCTTGACAGCACAAGAACGGATTTGGAGTTCAGAGATGACTCTCTAATTCTCTAAAGCTAATCCAAAGCTTCAGTGTTGTCAGATAATAGACAACGGGCTCTGACATTGCATTTCAACAGGTACGTTCTGTCTTTTACGATCTTGACATTGGGTCACAGCCATTTCTAGCCCCACCCATGGTGCTAAAACCTGTAGATTGATGTGTGGGATTGGCAGCAAGGTGAAATAGAGGTAGTTGTCTCATGCAACTGGAATTTAACTGAGTCAGTGCTAATATTAGCAAAATAATGGAATGCAGCTTTAATATGGGAACGGCTCTTCCTTTAAATGGCACTAAATTTGTTTGTCATGCATCGATGGGAAGGGACCTGTGTCCACTTTATAGCTGTAGTTATTATATTATACGACCAACAGACAAACATATATCCCTATATCCCTATCAGTCACATTTCCTTCAGCCCGTCCTGGTCTGTTTTGAATGACTGTCAACATATTTGCATCAGGTCTCCTGAACCCTCAGACAATTTTCTGGAATCCATTGATCTTTTATCTCCTTAGCTGACTGACTGGCTTAAGATGTAATTAAGTACTGGACCTAAGTATATTTTTGAGGAACTTTTCCTTTTTTGGCTAATATTTTACTTTCTACATTTATTTCATTAATTTAGTTACTGGTTACTTGCAGGTTTATGTTACACCAGAGCCAAAGATGTATATTCTTAGATCAATTTATTTTATTGGCAATTGGATAAAAAAGAAAAAAAAAATGCTGATTCCAATTATATGAAAAATGCTGGGTATAGTTTTCATTAATCAGCCAATATTGCATACATTGTATAAATACATGTAAATATATGTAGGCCTATATTTTAAATCCCATTGTACTTTTGATACTTAATGATAATATTGATGACATTTTGTAGAAAATCCTTCTACATCTACAGATCTTGTAGAAAAGGTGTAGAAAAGAAATTATTATGATTGTTAATCAGTAATTTTAATATTTAGTTGGATCCAAAATTATTGTTTTGTTTATGAATTCTGACGATTGTACCGGCCTCTTCCAAGGTTTGTGAGCCAATAGTATAACGCCGTTGGTATCACATGGTGTGCGATCAACGGTCTTGGTAGTTGCCAGTTTGTGGGAAAAAAACGTAAGAATGGCTGAGTTTTCACTTCTGAGACAGAAAAAAGAAATATCTTGTCACAGTTTTTATCACATATAATTCCAGACTACCACAGACATCTCTCTTCCAATATTCATGCAAGGCTTCTACATTCAAACTGTTGCAACTTTAATACAATGGACGCCACATCACTTTCTGTGTTTTGACAGGTTTGGTGCCACACCCTGTGAATTCTTGATACACAAAGACTGGGAGGTTTTGTCGCAGACAGATGTCATGGTCCAATGAAAACACGCTACCGTCTCCAAGAGTTATTTCTGATGAGAGAAAGCACAACCATCACTCAACAAAAAGCCTCTGTGGTATTCGTTCTCTGTTGATTTGGTGGCACCTCACCCTTCTTCAGCTTGCTTTAGCCACAAAAATTCCTACAAACAGTGTTACAAGCTTCCGTCAGTTTCAAATGAATAATTTTTGGGATACTTGTTTGTTTGTTTGTTTGGGTGTTGTCCCCAATGAGAAGCTATGTCACATCCCAATAAAAAAGCCCATCCTTTCTGCAACATTGACATGCAACAGGTTCACTATTAATAGACTTTGAACAAACAGTGTCCAAAACACATTTTCTTCTCTCTAATCTTAAACATGCACTTAAAGATTTTTTTAAAAAATGGCACATCACACACTTCAGATAAACCAAATTGAACAATGCACCACCTCACATGATCCCTGTCACGTGATCTCATGGGGAAACAGACATAAACAAAATGGTGATTAACATGGTGCAGCAACTTGCTGTAGTAACATGTTGCTGCGAGAATAAAATAAAAGCAGCAGGTTAAATGAGTCTGGATGAGTAGGAAGACAAGGTCAACACAGGTTTTATATACTTCAGCAAGAACTTGAGGTGAGATTTTTAGTTTTTCTGTCAACAGTAGTATGCTACAATAAGTAACGTTAGCCTCAAGGGCTAGAATGCTAATAGCCATGCCTCTCTTTTTGGTTGTTGTGGTCCAGCTCAGAATGTAATCATCGAGACATTACCGGATAACCTGTGCCGAACATTGGTACTGATCAAGGAACCGGACCTGATTGTCGGGAGGAGCGAACATGGATTAAATCAGCCCAAAACTCTTCCCAGCTTGACAAGTCTTCTCCAACATGCGCAGCCTGCCCTTAACTGCCGCTCATTGACTGCAGTTCACTTACACAACGTTACGTTACAAAAACTAACTCTTCCTTACTTACGTGGATTCAACGTGCACAATTGGACACCCTACGGGAATGCCCCCACAGCACACACCAACCAATCAGCCCCTTTTGAACGGGCGCCGCACTGGTAGAAACTAAACAGAAGACTACTGTGTGACAGTAGGACAAAGCTGTCAACACGAATTAAAACACGCACCATTAAACATGACTGACAAAATGTTTGGAAATCGGTCCTGGTGTTCAGCATTTCGTGGAGTCCTTTGAAAGATGGATTTAAAGGTAAACAATTAGGCCAAAAAGAAGCCCTGGTGGAATGTCTCCCAACCACTCAATTAGACAGCCATCAAATTAAACACCAACCTCATACACTTCAATTTAATTGCAGCATTCCAAAATTTGATTCCTCCTCTCAGAGAGTGGCATGATTGACACCGAAACAACACGCAAGACTGTTGACATGATAATGCAATATGATATTGCACAGTAAGTTACAGTAAGTGCCTTTCTTTTTCTGTTATTCCTACATAAGCACCGAATGATGAAATGATTAAATGATGAATAGCGACTCTTGACTTTTACGGCCTCTCTTCTGTCTCTATTGATCGTAACCCCAAAAATATTCCAACTTGACTTGTTTTGAAAAATACTCGCCCGTTTCTTGGATATCATGAACACAGATTTCCACTGGTTCCCTCATTATTCTGCCAATTTGTGATGAGTACTCCAATAAACCGTTTTTCAACACATGCTGAGGAGCAGGTCAAACTGGTCTGACGGTGGAACGCTCAGCAGGAAGACGCTGGAGTAAACACCCCCTCTGTCAGTTGCCCACATTGTCACACAGATACTAACGACAGGTGTGTGACTGACGCGGCGAGACATTGTTAACTGGCTGCACTGATTTTACCTCTCACTTTACAACACTGACAGGAACACTGACCTGTGCGCTGCTTGCTCTGTGATCATCACGGCAATGAGATAATACCATCGACACTTACTCTCTAAATGGAAACACAGGTGAGGAACAACAGAGTTTATTGATTTAATCTAATCTATGATTCTATTTAATAAAACACGTGTTTTTTCCTCTTTGAACTATCGTCCTGTAAGTCCTCCCTTTGTTTTATTTTGAAAATAATTATCATAATTAAATTAATGTATTCATGCGTTTAAAAAGCTTCAATCCAATGATAGTAACATGATAACAGTAAATGAACAATAGTTAATGATAAATACTAGAAAACTAATGAAGTATTCTTACCTAAAACGTGAACAATTAGCTTTGATTCTTAATTAAATCGATTTTTAAACAGATATTCCATATGCTAGTTTACTGACATGTTTGTCTAATTGATGACGATGGAAACTGGGGAATGAAAGGGTGCATTGATGCTATTTTTGAGTGTCATATCAATGGTATGCTGTCCGTATGTATGAAAGAGGGCTGACTCCACTGAGGCAAGTACAAACATGTGATATAAGGTCACGAGTGTTTAACAACCATCAATCAAGATGATGTTAACTCCAAACAGTGAGGCATTGTCACCGGAGTATCTCAGGTTTAACTGGTGTGTTTGGTCAATATGTTTGGTCATTGAAACGTCATTTCCCCTGTTAATTGTGTCCCCAGGCACACATGGATATGGCACTCGTAGAGACCCGAGAGGAGAGAACCAAAAGGCCGATAGAGGAGATGAAAGAAGAAGAGAAAGAGTTCCTTAAAGATCTCTACGTGTTCATGAAGAAGAGAGATACACCCATAGAGAGGATCCCAAATCTGGGCTTCAAACAAAGTACATATAATTATTATTATTTTATTACATTTTGTGTAAGCAAGCTGTTTTATGCATCAAAACAGACCTCTGTTATTTCAACATTTTTTTATGCTGCAATCATATGGTATAATGAATATTATTTATCCGCCTGCTAATATATACAGGCATACATTTGTATCTTTTCTTTAATCATAGTCATTTTAATAAGCTGCAGCTGACAGATAATCTATCAAACATTTAAATATATTTTTGGTAACACTTTCTAACAATAATAATCATTAATAAATGGTACATTTATAGTTAATTAAACTTTTGTTTATAGTTATTTCACTGTTAACAAATAATAAAATGCTTTAACCATTTATTAAGCAACTGTAAAGAGTTAAACTTAAGTTGCAAGTTTTAAGGTAATCTGAAAAATGTTAAAGATGAACTGCACAGCATTTGTTAACCATTTATAAAGTATTGTAAACGCCAGCTGCAACTTCACAATTAAAACAAATTGTTTATGAATTAATGTCATTGTTTTCAAACAGTGAAGGAACTATAACTTAAAGTTTAATTAACTATATATTTTTTTATAAGTGATGGTCATTAGAAAGTGTTAGTATAAATGTCAAATATTTACTAGTCAGAAAATTATTTACTGTTTTTCTTTGTTGCATCTCATTATAAATTGAATATATTTGGGTGTCAGACAAAAAACAAAACAATTTGAAGACTTCCTAAAACCACTATTTTCTCTTACAGGAGAAACTGTAAATCAATGAATTGAAATATAATCTATAGATTAACAGCTCTACATTCTAATATTAAAGTGTATTTGATTATGTATATTTTCTCTATTTTTCAGTTGACCTCTTTGTGATGTTCGAGACTGTCCGAGACTTGGGAGGCTACCACCAGGTAACTAAATATTTCCAATTTACCAATATTGTTATTATAAGTTGTAATGACTGGCTTTAAACTCTTTTTATATTAATAATGGCCAATCTTGAATATAGAGACTTGCATTGCAAACTAACTTAGGCTATAAATGCTGCATGCACTGGCTCATAATTGCCACGATACAAACCAACACAAAACAAGATAAAATTAAATTAAATTAAATGCAATATACTGCTCTCTTCCAGGTGACTGCTCAGCAGCTGTGGAAGCAAGTGTACAACATGCTCGGAGGAAACCCTCGCAGCACGAGCGCAGCCACCTGCACCCGCAGACACTATGAGAAGTGAGTTAAACAATGCGTTTCAGGTTGAGTTGAGCTGTGTTCCCATTATGATCTTATCTGATTGATGTGTTATTCCTCCAGGCTGCTTCTGCCGTACGAATGCCACGTGAAAGGCATATCGTTAAACAAATTGCCTCTCCATCAGCCGAAGCATCTCCATTTTGCCAACTTCAACAAAGACAATGACGATGGCCAGAGACCAGCCAAACGCCAACTGTTATCAATACCTCTGCCACAGGTTGGTGTTATTGTAAGACATAAGATAAGGAAGACATAGCAAAGATCCTTAACTGCTGAGCACTTCTTTTGTCTGTAGAGGCACAGGCAAAAATACAAACTCACACTTATGTGATTATGATTCAATACAAATATGTTAACTGTTGTGTTATAAATGCATATCAAATGCAATGATACTGTAAAGTATGATACATGATTACATATATTACATATTTTTATGAATAATCTGGTTCTGATACAACAAAAACTACCTTCAGATCCTGATCATCATGTATTCCCACTTAGTTAAATATTTTCCTTTTATAGTGTGTTGAACAAAATATGCTTTTTTGCTTTGTTGTTGAGTTTTATGAGAAGATCAATACCACTCTTAAGTCTTCAGGTAAATATGTAGTTAAAGCAAGCAGCTGGTTAGCTTAGCATAGCATAAAGACACAACAGTGTTTGAGAGGTAACAAAAGTTCACTATTAAATTATTAATTAATTGTTTGATCTGTAGAGAAAATGTCAGTTGTAAAAAAGACAATTCAGTTTCCTGGAGTCTCCACTGGTTGCGCTTACCCGTCCTAAAACCACAGCTTGCAGTATTTAATAGTATTTCTTTATTTGTATTAATTGGACAAAATGTAACTTGTTAAGGAGTGAACTGGAGAGCAGAATGTGTTACCCTGGGACCGGACACAGCCAGTCATTTAAATAATTAATTATTTCCAAAAGTTTTGAAATCGGTCTTAAATACCGGAATTTGCCCTTTAACATTGCCAGTCTTTATGCTAAGCTAAGCGTCATATTCAGTGTGCAGATGTGAGAGTGGTATCAATTGTCTCATCTTACTCTTGGCAAGAAGAAAAATAAGCATATTCCCTTAAATGTCAAACTGTTCTTTCAACCTCTGACGAAGACTTTTCTTTCCAACAGAACCTTCATCCCCCCCAGTCAGACCAAAGTGGGAGTACCTTTCAGCTGCCGCTCCAATACACTCACTACTATCACCCGAGCCACATGGTTCTGCCTCCCCAGCTCCCTGTCACCTCCACAGTGCTGACCCAGCGGAGCCCCCCGCCCCCCCAGTTTCCTTTCAATCCACGCTGTTTAAACCCAGAGAGCGTTAACGAGCCACTGGAGCACCTGCGCTTCCTGGCAGAACGGTACAAGACCTCATCTGGCTTGGCTGAGCCTCTGAACCTGAGCGTCAAAGCATCAAGACAGGAAACCAAAAGCAACCCCGCCTCATCGTTCTCCCCACCGTCATCCAGCAAGAACCCAAAGTTTCTGAACAAACCCTCCCCTCTGTACACTCCTCGTTGCCCGCAGGTGGTGAGGGATGAAAGACGCGAGACGCCAGATGTTGAGGCAGGTTTAGGAGATACACCTGCACATCCTGGGAAGGCTAGGGAGGCGTACGTCATTGAAGTCAAAGCTATCACAGCTTCAAGAAGCCCCGCATGTGACTCTGCTCTGAAACGAAGAGCAGATGAAGGACAAATAGACCTTACAATGGAGCAAAACGACGAAAGAGAGGGGAGTCCAGAAGCAAGAGGGATCAATCTCAGTCAAATACTGCCCAGCATCCCACGAGGGAATGGTGGCGAGATGGAAATTGAGATGCCGCTGTCTGTGTTTCAGAACTGGCTCAGGCAGTACAGGTCCTCAGCCATGATGGCGGGGGGTAAGCAGCTACCGACCCTTCCTATTCTGGAAGAACAGTCTGGACAAACGAATTGCTCCAACACGGATGTCCTCCCAACCAACCTGACATTTCAGATGAGTCCTCAAAACTGGAGCTCAGACGCTCAGGATCTAAGGATTAGGCCAAGGAATTTGCCAAGCCCAACAACAACCACCAGGGCAACCGGTAATCACCACAACCACATGAGCCCAAATTCTTTTGCCAACTACAAGGTCCTGCCTTCAGGTGGCATTCTGAAAAATGCAGCCAGCCGGGATGTCTTTCCGTTTGATCGGCAGGGTGTGTTTAAGCCGTACACCTCCAAACCCACAAATTGCTGGGATTCATATGAAAAAGAGACCCAGGCTCCCCCCATCCAAGTGAACGTTGACTCTAATCCCCTCTCAGTTCTTCAAAACTTTGCAGCCGCTGAATCCTACAATGAAGACCTCATTCAGGCAGGGAAAGAGAGGTCGGAGATGTTTCCCTCAACTGTGCTAATGATGAACTCTGGCTCCACTCCTCTGCTGCACCTCACCACTGAAGAGGTGTTGAAGCTGAAGAAAATCATCTCGAGCTCGTCGTGAAGATCAGATCAGACACCGACACTCCAACACCACATTGAAGCTGTATCACTTTACCATGCTTTATCAAATGCTGTATCTTATTGAAGTTTGTATATAATGAAGGCTACTACAAGGAACTTTCATTTTTGTTGATTCTGGCGGCCCCTGTGGACAGAAGATTTGTTTTAGTGCCCTACCACTAGACTACAGAGCAGCTTCTTTCCTCAGGGTCTCAATTGAACCTCAGCAGTCCGCCATAAAAAACATGTTTTTATTAAGTCAAATCTATAGCCAATCTTCTTGCCTTGTTTGCTTATGTAAAAGGAATCAGTATTAAAATTCGACTGTGTCATAACCAGTTAAAAGTTCCTTGTAGTACGTTTGAATATATTTTAAAAGGTGTCAAAAATCATAATTTGAACAGTAATCCATTCATATCAGTAGCAAAGATTGATTTAACGAGATTGTGCTGTTTACTTTTTTTTAAAGCCTTTTCTGTACAGTAATGATATATAATACATTTAATCTAATTATAATGTAAATATAAATAAATTCAAATAACTGAAATGGAAGTCTGATGACTCATTTGTTGATCAGGTGATCCTGCTCCTCACAGGGTTGCCAAACATGAAGTCAGGTATTCAGCTATGGAAAAGGACTGGCTTGCCATCAGGTGAATCTTGGACTTTCTGGGGAGGAAATCGATCCTTGAGACTGACCGAGCGGGCGGCTGCGGAAATATGAGAGACAGTAATAACAGGATAACATGATTAGATGGTGTGGCTCTTACATTTTCATGCCTTCCACAGAAAAGGGAAGGAAAACTGCACAGCTGATTACCTGTCCAGGACACCACAAGTGTGAGACTATTGCTAAATGTTGCATAGGTTGGTTGATTGATTTCAATTAACTGTGGATCGTCTCGTAGGAGGGGCTTCCAGTATATAGCAAGGGAGGGAAGAGTGCATCATGGGCCATGAGGGTCAGCAAGTGCTAAAAACCTGTAGATAGGGGTTTTGAAGCATTCTTACTTCCCTTTTCTTCACATTTTTTTGCAATTTTTTCAACAATTTACATCTCCACAACTGCACCTTGCACTTGACTGGTGACCACGGTAAATCAAAGCCCATGCCCCCTTTCTTCCTCTACTGGTCCAGATCTTACACCGTCTGCACTTCACAATCGGTGAATCCATTCAAACAATGAATTAATTTTGATCAACAACCATTATTGTGTTTTTATGCCTTTTCATGAATGAAAAACTAGGGTGTGCGAAGGTAGCGTCCTTAAACTACACTCAGGATGAGGTGTGGTAATTATTGTCAGAACTTTTGCGTAGTTGTATGATGCTGTGCACACCCCCGCATTCATTTAAATTTACAGTATACGAATCAGTTGAGTCAAAAGAGGCTGCGTCAACTGCACCGTCATACGCTTTGTTTTTATTTGTTTGTCATACCAGTAGGCCTTCGGGGTGACATGCACAGTCTACTATTATGTTATTGTTATCGCTATATTATTAAACATGTGGAATCTTTTAGGTGTGACAACAACAATGAAACAGACTGACACTCCCATCAGTGTAACTTCAGTCATTGATAATTGCATACAAATCATTATTTATATCACAAAGGTCCAAAGAGAACTATTATCGTTCATTGTCAAAAGGATGTAACTCAATTGAATAGGGCTTTAAACCATGAATAGAGTCAAACATATTTCATGGGTTCGTTTTGTTTACTTGATTTACCTGTTCATGTACCTGTTTACGTGTTCGTTATCACATAAAATGCATCACTGATGCTGCGTAAAAGGGGGTGAGATATCCAGTATGGACATGTTTAAAGGAAGTATTTTCCTGTTGCTTCTCGGAAGGTTATTGCTTAACTCAGAGGCCTCTTCGTGTGTGTGTGTGTGTGTAGTCAGTTTTTCACGTTTGGTTATCACAAACAAGACAGACTTTTGTTTTGAGTTACCCTATAACTAAAGCATTGTAGTTCCACAAGTCTCTGAGAAGAATTTACTTCAGTGCATGCCTTTATTTATGTCTACCTTCAGGGCTTTAACAATATGATGCTTGCAGGACGCTCATATTGTCTTGCAAAGCTGGAATAGTCAGACAGTGACGATCAGTTGGAATTCATGCTGGCGAAACATTGAGGCCCCAGCCGTCTTCAATGTGTCATGGGACACCTGAATTACTGGCTCAGTAAGCTGAGCATCTCTGTAGCACTTGATATGTACTTCTGCATGGAGTTTTGAGTAATTATGAATAAATAAGACACAAGGAAAATGACACAATATAATATTTAAAAAGTGTTTTTGGTGCTAAAAGTGTAGCATATTGAAATTGATTTCATTCATTTGATTTATGTCATTAGTCTACACAGAGTTCCCCTGATAACTGGATCAAAGCAGCGTGTTGCTATTGGACCACTGGAGAAAGAAGTAGTCCAGTTCTTTACTTTGGTAATACCACACTGGAAAAATACACAATTATAAGCGATGGTCCTGCATTTAAAAATGACCATTAAGTGAAAGTATGTAAGTATAATAAGGAAAATGTATAAATAGTAGCACTAGGCTATCTTTTACTTGTGCATTCATGTAAAGGCAGGATTTTACTGCTGTAGCAGCTCACTCACCAAAGATAATGATTATTTCCATCAGACTAAATTGATTATTTTGTAAAAAAAAAAAAAAAAAAAAGGCAGAAAAATAGTGAGAATACTTCAAGTTAATTTAAATAATTAACATAATTAAAAAGCAAATCTTCACATTTGTGAAAACTAGAGCCATGAAATGTTTTTGCATGAAAAATGACAATAATCAAAATAGTTACCAATTCGTTTTCAGGGGTATCGGCTAATTGACTAAATGATTTGTGTGCAAAAATCCTAACTGTAAAGTAACTAAAATTGTCAACCAAAGCACAATATTTCCCACTAGAAGGTGAAATGAAAAAGAGGCATGATTAGAAAAGACTGGAGTAAAGTACAAGTACGTAAAATTTGCACTTAAAGGTCCCAGTTTGTGGAAAGTGTTGTTGTTGAGGAGATGGTTCTGGACCCTGGGTCAGTGAGAGATCATAGTCTTTTGATTATACACGATTAACCAATCAGTCAAGTGTGCTCCAATAAGTCTCGTTTTCAACAGAGATTTCTATTTTTTTACCGAGACTCAGGGAGTATGAACCAGAAGATTATGTTTTTATTCCACTAGGTTGTTTTAGAGAGCATTGTTAGGAATGGGATTGAAAAAACATTGAGTCAAAATATGAATAGTCTGTTCTCGGGCAAGCACAGAGGCTGTTATCCCTTTGCGTATTCTCTATGCCGAGTATGAGCTCTTGCCCTCTGGCAGAAGATATAGCACACCCCGGTATACACTTGCTGCTTGAGGCTGCAGGGACTGTGCAATAGCATATCATGTTCTTATCAACACAGTAGTATGTGCAACATGTGTAGTATGTGCAACATGTGTAGTATGTGCAACATGTGCAGTGTCTGTAATTTGGGTTAGCACATGCTGTTCTGTTTATATTTTTTTGTTATGATCTCCACTGTGGAGTTACAGTGTATGTGCATGGGGACAATAGAGTATATTATATTGTATTGTATCCTCTCGTATCGTATGACATCATGTTGTATTGTATCGTAACATATCCTTACATATAATATTGTTTCGTATCGTTTTTCTTTACCTCAGAATGATCCTTTTATATCTAAAAAGGAGTTGGCTCCTCATCCATGGATTCTGCCATGTCACTCCGAAACAGGGTTTAAAAGCCTGCAACTCCCATCCAGTCAGTCAGAACTGAAGAAGCCTCTTGGATGAGAGGTGACACGTCTTCAAGAAGACCTGGATGACTCAGAACCTTCATCAACATTAAGTTTGAATGGTTTCCAGGCAGCCCAGTTGCCAGGCAATAAAATGTTGGCAGTCAATATTTTTGCAAACCACAACAGTTTTTTTTATTATTTATTTTTTTTAATCTAAACCTAACCAGATCAAAAGCACAGTGTTGTCACAGAATAAAACAGAAAACTGAACCCTAAAGAAACGTAGAAGTTGCAACATAATGAAATGCAAAGTTTTAACATATCCTCTGTTTGCAGAAACGTTCATTGCCATGATTTATTCTGGTGACAGGTTTATTCCAGGAAGTTTTTCAACAATTTCAGGTGCTGTCAACACATGCAAACAAACATTCATTCCTAACACACTGCATGCTGTTATTGGCGAGGAGGAGAACACACCCACTGACACTCAAGAATGTCCTTAACACAGTAAAATAATAGGGGCAGAGGGCAGTGACAGACACCACAACACACTTTGGGCTGGGTCTATAGTCTATAAATTGTTTTGTTGGAACTCATTTTACCTTTAAATAAGGCTGTCTGCTGGGACTGTTTGCTTTATGACTCAGCAGACTCTCTCTTTAAATACAAGACGGCCAAACTACTTTTGCGGTTTCAGCCTAAAAGTATGAAAGTTCAACTCACAGGACTGAACAGAATTAATCGTAATTGACAATTTAAGCATTGTGGCAGTACTGGCTGTAAATTCCTTACAGGCCAGCCCAACCTACATAAAAATATAAACAAGAAACATGCAAAACTAGGGGAATGCCCAATGTCCACTACTTGGACAATAAACAATAAACAAATGCCTCTTCCTGCTATAATAAATAAATGTGCTCCTACATGCCCCAGGGAAATAAAATGGTAAACTGAAGGTGTAAAGGGGCTTGGGTTTTAAGGGGTTCCCCAAATAAACAAAGTTCCCTCAAGAAAGATGTGGGCAGCCAAGAAAACAAAATGGGGCCTAAATAGACCAGAGTTTCTGGCTGACAGTCTAAGGGGGAACAAGGTTCTCGGTAATTAAGGGAGCGATTCAGAATGTTCAAAAACATGAAATACTGTACTTGTATATTGTAAATAAAGATCGTTTTGTTTCTTTTTGTTTTTTTGGTAATTTTTATTATACTGAAATTCAAATGAACAACAGTTTAGTGGCATAAGAGCCAGTGATGGGTTGGGACTTCAGGCTTACACTGTTCATTCTTCATTACTGTTTTTTGTTTAACTAATACTTCTAGTTGGGTAAACAGTTCAGATTCAGGGAGGAGAGGTAGAAGATTGTGTAGAAGGATGTGTCCCCTGTAGATTTCCAAATAGCACCATTTATCATGTCCATGTCCGTTGTCTTCACCAGGTGTAGTAATCACAAATGGATAGAATAAGAGCAGGTCTTTACGCCTCCGGTGCAGCTGTGGCAGGGTCATCAATACCTGTAAGAAAAGGGAGAAAGCAATACTATACAGGAATTTTCTTAAAAACAATGAACAGAGTCAAACATAAATAATCGCTTTCAATCATGACCCACTAGAAGTGTGTGGCGGTGTCAGTATCTGCCTGTTTTTTCATACGGTATTTTGTTTAGTATTTTGGTGTTTTCAGGACGTTACTAGGCATCTGGAAAAAGGAAGCTGATTATCAAAACACAGATGGGTCGGTGACTCACCAACACAAAGCATGTTTAAAGAGATTTTAAAAATATACTTATTTACAGCAACCAACAAATTCTGCAAAGATAGCATCAATTAAGCCTTACTTTATCTGGTCCCATCTATTTCTGTGTCGTTATAATTAACTCCAAGGCAGGTATATCAAAAAGGAAAATAGTCGTTATGTGACTCACACACACACAATACAGCCTGTCGCCACTCACAGCAGACACAACACCTTCTGACAGTTAGAGATTCATGCATGTATCGGTTTAAAACCACAGCTCAAGCTGTGAGTTTGCCAATTTCTTATCTTGCAATGATTGGTATGAGGATGAGGTAGCTTGACTTACCAGAACACAAACAAAGCATTTTTTCTAGATTAAATCACATGGACACAAGTGCACCACGATACTAGTAAACTGCATTCCTCTCCTGGCAGGAGGAAATACTTTTTATTTTTTACCCCCGCCAAGGAGGTTATGTTTTCACCAGTGTCCGTTGGTTGGTTGGTTGGTTTGGCAGGATTGTCAGGATTAAACAAAAACTACGGAACAAGTTTCCATGAAACATGGATGGAGGATGTGTCCCAGCCCAGAACAGTCCCCATTAACTTTGGGTACGAAAGTACTATTGTTACTTTTTTTTAAAATTCTAAGTCCCCTTGAACCTGTGTTCTTTGTGCTTTTACGTGTTTCCTGTAAAAACGATGGCACTTGTCGATGATACTGACTGGCATTTATATTAGCCAATAGTATTTACACGCCCTGGCATGCTGGTGGGTAGATGGCGTGATATTATTGATTGAAATTGGTTGGTTCAAGCTTACGTAGGTGTGCATGTGACATTTTGCTTTAAAGGATGAAGACATGACCGGATTTAAATATGAAGATACAAACAATTTTTTTTTTTTTCAAAAGTTTTGACTTATATAATCACATATTTATTGCCTGCTTGACTGTGGATGCTCTTACATGCTTAAAAGGGCATTTTTCATTTCAGCTCTACTTCAACATTGTTTCTCTTTTCATCAAACTGTTACAGATTATGGGTGGTTCAAATATTAAAAAGATACAGGGCTATAGAGTTTGACATTGGATTTGTCTTGATTGTATTAAAGGGGACTGTTATATTCATTTTTGGAATTTATACTTGGTAATCAAATGTGTATATAACAAATCAGTGTCTGGATTACACATCATTTTATTTCACAGTATCATATATTTCAAATGCAGCAGCCATGTGGGATGATCAGGCTGCTTGTTCTCTCCAACAACTTAAAGGAAAAGTTCATCCAAAAAAAATAAAATCTAGTCATTGTCCACTCACCACCGTGTCCATGGAAAGTCGGGTTAAGCTCCAGAAATGTTTTGTGGACTATAAAACTTCACCCGGCATTTCATCGATGTGGTTGTGACTAGATTATGATTTTTTTTTCATTTTTGTGTGAATTTATCCTTTAATTATAAATCTAAAAATGTATCCACAGCTTGTGGCAAGTCATTTTCTTCGATTCACAGACAATGAGAGAGATTGCATTCTGTGGGAGGGCGTCTAACTCGCACCTCACTGGTGTCCGACTAGTTTCTGTGTGCAATGTGGTCACATACACAGTTCAGAGAGAGGTCTGACTCATTACTAGTACACCAAAAAAGAACATTCACATATGAAGCATTCACAGTTGCACAATGCCAGCATTGTAGAAACAGCAGCCAGTTAGCTTGTTACCTCACATATATAAACTACCTGTCTCCGGTACAACCTGTTCTTTGAGACATCGCTGGCCTTTCTCTGGAAACCAACCATGACACCCCTGAACAATATGTGTAGCATTTGACACTCAGGTGCATTATGTGCAGACTTAAACCTGTAACTTTGACTGTTTGCTGTTTTAAGAAGTCAAATTATCTGGAAAACATCCAGTGTTTGATGACGTGGCCCACATTGTATAAGAGGACCATTATGTGCTCGACTCAAAGGAGGTATTTATCTTGCTTAGCTGTGATGTCAAGTCATGTCACTGCTGACCTCAATGGCTACATGGAAGAACAGTTTGGGACCTGTGCCGCTGCTTATTATTCTTTTGTTTTTACTCATTAAAAATAGATAAACTGGACAAACGGACCGAGCTTGGACCTTATTATGTAATTACAACTTGCTGATAAAGCCTGAGTCACAGAGCTCTACAAAAAACAAACCTCCCACGGTAACTCCACTGCAATTGTGACGTGATATCACTGAGCAGTTATCACCTCATACTTCGGCATTCAAGATGTGAAATCTCAAGAATCTGTCGCATATTACCCAGAAGTCATGACTCCCATTTCTATCACCTTCGTTGACAGAAAATATACACTGAAAAAAGATCTAAAGTATGTGAGCAGGAATTTGCTCACTCAAAGCTTTTTGTCTGTCCCGGAGGGTTACAATTCTGACAGTTTTATTGTAAAGTTGCCAGCTTCCTATTTAATGTTGTCCTGCCTCCAGTTACAAAGCAATCACTGTTAGACTACCTAAACAAACAAGTGATTATGTGTGTCACGGTGAGCCGAGAAGTTGGGACGCTGTTCAAAACAGACGTAAAATAACAGAGGAGCAAGTTATCCATGCTATTGGCACTAACACAAGCCCATACCGTCACTGAGCCTGGCTTTTCTACTTTGTGCCAGTAACTGCGTCTGAGTGGCCTTTTTCCTCTTTAGCCCACAGTACACCATATTCACAATTTCCGAAAACAGTTTGGAAAGTGGGCTCTTTGCACCACAGGAAATGTTTTCACTTTGCGCCAGTCTATCTCAGGTGAGCTCAGCCAAGAGAAGTTGGTGTGTTTCTCGGTATTGTTGATATATGGCTTTCACTTTGCGTGGCAGACAACGGTTTTCCAATGTGTTCCCAAGCCCATGTAATACCATCATTTATACAGTCATGTCTGTCTGAGGGATTGGATTTTACAGACATTATGGCGATGTTGGTTTTTATGGTTTTGAGTCTTAGGTGCAGAGATGTACCTGGATCCTTTTTTCCTACGCAGTTTATCACAAAATGGTGAACTACGCCTCGTCCTCACAAACAATTGTGTAGTTCAAGGGCACCCTGTTCATGATACTATTAACTGTTTACCTTTTGTTGCCCCTGTCCCATCTCGTTTGAAAGAATATATGAATAATTTACAAAAATCAATAGAGTTTATTCGTTAAAACACTGGTGGTGGTGGTGGTGGAGGAGGGAATGTCTGCTGCTGCCTACCTTTCCTTGTAGTAGGAAGAGAGCAAAGTGCGGATTTCAACAGATAAATCTGGAACCACGAGACCATCTCTGGGTGAGGATGGTGTTACTGAAAAAGAAGAGGAGGACAAAAGACAAAACAGGAGGAGGAGTCACTTTATTTACCAAGAGAACCAACTCTGGAGCAAATATTCTAGGCATCTCCTTTCATGACAGGAAACATGTGTTTGTTGATAACTGACTGATGAAGGGGAATTTGGAGAGATAAGATTTTGACATCTCTTCCTTAAAATCTTTTTTTCCTTGTCTGACTCGAGGACTGGAATGTTCTATAAAAAAAGAGACATTTTGACGTCCGAGCGACACACCCACATTTTAGGTGTTGGCCTATTTGTTTCCCCTGCTATAGTGCATATTTTCCGATCCGCATGACTGATGTGTTTTTGTCAGCAGGTGTTGGAGATAATGCCCCTATTCACGTCAACAGTCTGGCCTGTTGTTCCAGGACATTTTTGGGCAGCATTATTTATCTTTCTTACATCCTGCTATTTACTCAAACCCGTTCGTCAACTTTTAGGCAAGGCGTCACTCCAGCCCTCCACAGAAAGAAACAAGGAGGCATTACATTACATTTATGCACCTCTCATTATATTGTCAGAATTCTTGGCATGGTTGGTCAGATGTCTAAATGTGAGTAGGTCATTAAAATCTGATCCATTCACTGCAAGTTTTAGCTCCTGAACTACAAATTGTTTTAAACATTTTTGCATGCTATACACTTTCAGGCTTTGGCAGGTTTTTGCAGTCATTGCTTTCCTTTATTTCCTGCATGAAATGTAAATCAATTAGCAGACTCATGAAATTTGCATCAGTCACAGTGAAGATTAAAGGAAAAGTTCATGCAAAAAATTAGAATTAAGTCATCCTCTTCTCATACCCACGATGATGGAAACATTTCTGGAGCTTCACAGCAAGGCAGAATTGCATTATTCTCCGAAACAACTGACGTACATGGGGAGTACTTTCAAAACATAAAAACCAATCATCCGTCATAATCCTCAGAAGCCCTGACATATCAGATTGTTTTGAAAAGACATTACTTACCGTACACCCTTTAATAAGCCTTAATCTTCACTGTAGCTGCCAAGTTAACAGCATTAGCGCACAGCGTTTAACGTGGGTGCACAAGCTCAACCGCACAGCTGATAATAATACACCAGATTATGTATGGAGCCTTATGATGTATGAAATCTTTATAAGATTTTTTTTTATTTTTTTTTATTTTTACATTTTAAAATAGCTTCCCTAGCTACTTCAGTTGTTTAGGAGGATACTGCAAAGCTGTTTTGCTGTGAAGCTTCAAAAATGATTTGTGGACTACTCGACCACTGGACAACTCTCAGCTTTCATCAGTGTGATAACAGACACGAATTAAAGCAGATTTTTTTACCGTGGTGACGGATTACACAACTCTAGCAAGATTCAAGTCTGCCAATAGTTTGAAACGCAGGACAGAAATAAAGGGAAGGGCCCAGAATGACACAGAAGCATGTTTTTTGCAAAACGATGAGCTGTGCATGTAAACGGGGAAAACCATTGATAAGATCCATAAAGGCTTCCTCTGTTACATTACCTATTTCATGGTAAAGCGATCCCTGCTTCACTGTAATGGCTTTCCTGGAGTTCAGCATGTCAATCTTCATGAGCTGATCACAACACTGCTTCCACTGGCCTGCAACAAATAGTATCAGCAGTGATTTACAAAGCACATGAATGGCAGAGCTTTTGTCAGCAATTAATATGCTTCCAGCTTTTGTCTCTGTGCACATAAACTGTCAAATTGTTTACAGTAGTTTGAGCTGGCAGATACTCAGGAGCTATGTGTGTCAGCCTAAATCTTTGTCTGTGCATTCAGTAAAGAGATGATGTCATACCTGTATCACATACCAGACTACTCAAGTCACAGGTGGTAGTATAATATCCTTCTTTGTGTGTTCTGTATTTAAATATAAATCAAGAGGCCCTAATTATCAGAATAATCATTCGTGTTTATGCTGTGTTGTTGTCTTCCAAACACATATGTGCTCCTGCAGCCTTAAACCACTCATGCACCCTTTTTTTGTGGGGGTTCCCCAGGGATCAATTTTGGGACCCCTCTTGTTCACTATGTATTTGCAACCCCCTGGTGAAAATCTGACACAGACATGCTATTGATTTTCCAGCCCAGTCACCAGCATATTATGTTGCAAACCACAGTCGCATCCAAGGTTGACATTTGTACCAGACGTGGCATATCATGTTCATATTATATGCTTATTAGTCACCTGTAGGAGGTGGAGGGTGAGGTGGTGGCGTTATTACAAGCCAGCAAGGCTGCCAAACGGGCAACCAGAGTTTAAGTCACAGCACAGGATATTTTTAAGGACCCCAGGAGACATTTCCAGCCATTTTAGTGGCGACAAAACCAGGTGTTTTTTAAGGAGGCCTGAAGATGCTTCCAGCGATTTCTGACGCAGCCAAAACCATTGCATCTCAATCCGTGAGCGTGGTGACCAAAACAGGCATTTTAAGCCAAACCATGATGTTTTGGTTCAGGTAACCAAGTGGTTTTTGTGCCTAAACCTAACCAGAGCATAAGCACAGCGTTTCTGTCAAAGGAAAAATAGAAAATTCAACAAAAAGACGGAAAGAAAGTCCAGTTTTTAACTTTTTTGTGGTTTTGCAGAAACATACTTGGCTAACATTCATTCGGGCGATTGGGTTGAATTTTCATTGCAACGCAGATGACACCCAGTTAAAGCCTGGCCTGAATGGATCATTTATTATCATTAGGCAGGAAAAACTCTTCATTTAAATCTCTTCTTAAAACTCACCTTGACTGTATGGCTTTTTTCTTAACTGATGCCTTTTATTTTATGTCTTGTCTTTAAGTGTTGGGCTTTATTGCATTTAGTATTGTTTTATTGTAAAGCATGTTGTGCCTTTGTTTTGCTATAGCAATGCTTTAAAAATAGGGTTTGCTGCTATTATTAAACCTGCCTGAGAAACAACTTGTAAAACTTTTGTTTTACAAGGCTGTGAGCAGGCAGTCATGCAAACATTGTCAAGGATGACAACAGACCAAAGCGAAGCTAACACCTTAATGGCGCCTTTAATTAAGTTATTCAAATTCCGACAGACAGGACCAAGGACAGAAAGGACCAACATTTTCTCACACATCATCTGTAACGCCTGAGGAAGGTTGCAATACTGAAACAATTCAGTAAATCTAGAGTTTTGCACCATTTTTCCCATGTTTCCTGTTTGTTTGTGGTTTGCCCCGAGGGAATACAGATATTCTCCTCCTAAGCCAGATGGTACATGCAAAGACCATTAAAAACAGTAAACAAGTGAACACACCCTTGTCCTCCCCAAGGAGTGGCTCACCACGTTCACTTTTTCACACCCGCTCTGTCTGATGACTGGAAATGATGACATGTAGTGCAATTGTTCAAGCAAACACGAAGATTTATTGCACATCTCAATTGTGCACAAGGACTTGTGGTGGTGAGTTGCTAGTGAAATTAACCAGAGGTGAACGGTATTGCAGACAGGCTGCAGAAGCAGACTAAAGGGCACACCCATGACGCTCTGACTGATTAAAGGCAAAGCATCAGCATGAATCTGTCTTCTCTCTCTTCCCACCACTTACTTAAAGCAACATTAAGCAGCTTTAACAGCTTTAAAATCATCTTGATGGCACAGTGTCTTGTAATAGGGTGAATGATGTCTCTGTCTCATCCACTCCGCCCCCTATCACTTGTTTTGATAAAAGATAAAACACAGGCAATAAGTTACTTGTATTCTCTCTAAGGAAGCGCTTGAAATTTTTCACATGGAGGAGATGACAAACTACACTCCAAAACAATAATAATGCCTAAGTATTGTACCGTGACTTTAAAGGGGCAATATGTAAGAATCGGCCACATCTTGAATTCAGGAGATAGTGCCGCTAAATTTAGCTGCTGTTAGCATAGTTAGCCATGCAGCCAGTGGCCTGGACTGGGAGCTCAGAGTGGTATTTTGAGAAAGGATGGGCCATGGCTAGCTGGTTAGCATGCTAACCTCAGTAGACTTTTCTGATTTTTGAATTTCTTTCACCCAAAAATTTTACATTTTGCACTTTTATGTATTTTGATTACATGTAAAGCCTTATTTCTACAACATTGTTTTTCCTGAACACGTGCCTATATTTGATTTTCTTTTCTTTTTTTCCTTTCTTTTTTTCTTTTGTATGGCTGCTGAGTTTTTTCTGATTTACGGAGCAAAAAAAAAGAGATAACCAAAATTCCCCTCTGTAAAAACCTTTGACTCTAATATGTCAACAAAATGAAACAAGAGTTTTGAACCTGGCTTTCTCCAATGTTCAGATTTACGGTTTGTCATTTTTGGCTAGCTGGTGCATTGATAATTAGCTAATGCCTCCTCTGTATATTTAAACATAAAATCTCAGAAAATGTTTAATACAAAAAATCATTTAGGGAAGTTTTGTGTTGATATCTATTATTCACCTGTAGTGTCTTCTGTTAAGGCTACTGTTGAGAATGCATTCCAGGAGTTAATGAAGCAGTTAATTCACAGCAGGTGTAGTGCCAGAGCTTCAACAAACACAACTGGCATTCATGGGAGAGAAGCCAGACAGTGTCAGTGACTTGCAGAACAGCAAGACATCACGCTAGGCATAATTTGCCAACATGTCAAGCTACTTGTTACAACACCATTGTGGCTGTACTGGCAGTAAATACTTATACCAAAAGCCAGCCCAACATTCATACAAATATAAACTAAAATCATGTAAATCTAAAGGGGACACGCAATGTCAGCTACTTGGACAATAAACCAGTAAACACATGCCTCTTCAGGGTATAATCAACAAATGCCTCTTCAGGTTATAATCAACAAATGCCTCTTCAGGTTATAATCAACAAATGCCTCTTCAGGGTATAATCAAACTGGAATGTGCTCCTACAAGCCCCGGTGAAATAAAATGTCAAAACTGACGGTGTGTAGGGGCTTGGGGTTTCAAGTGGTTCAAGAATAAACACAGTTTCCTCACGAGAATGACGCGGGGCAGCCGAGAAAACACGATAGGGCGTAGACCAGAGCTTCTGGCTGGCAATTTACGAGGTTCTCAGTGAGTCAGGGACAGATTCAGAATGAGTGTTTTGAGCCGTAGTAACTTTCCTACTTTTTCACAAAATCCGCTGCTCCGCTAAATTTGGTGGAAGTTATAATTATTATTACTTATAATTTAAAAGTTTATTCAAATACTTCTTGCTGTGCGAGTATCTACGGCGCCACATCTTCTAATGATGGTGCTTAGGGGCCACTTATTTTTGAACTACTGTGCGAATTAGGAAATTAGTCGTGCATGAATAATTGGGTGTGACTCAAAGTGGTTCGGCAAAAAATTATGCTCTGGAATGACACTGTTGTAAGACAAGGATGTAAAAATGTTCCAACGGCATCATCAAGGCACAACACCCCAGGACGACACGACATATCACGAGTTGTTATTAAGCTTATCCCTGGTGCCCGAATAAAAGTCGTCACACTCCAACACAATGGAAACTTTTGTTTGTCAATATCACACAAATACAGTATGTCCCAAATGTTAGATTATTACATTTTTTTGAATTGACAAAAAACATCAGGGGCCTCATTTATTTAAAAAAAAAACATTCGATTTGTACTTGAACTTAGACTTCAGATCATTTCTGACAGTGTGCTTATATTCCACTTTTCTCCAGCAGATTCTAAGAATCCCATTTCTATTTTACACACATATAATCTATTAATCTCATATCAACATAAATTATGATTGTTTTTCTAATGTCAGCACAAATAAGGTTATAATCAGTAATAGTCATGGACCAAAATCAAACTTTTTGGACAACAAGATCACAGCCATGATAGATGAGATTGAGCCAGGCAACACATATTATTTGGTTGACTGAACACATGCACCTTTGGTGTCTAAAATTAATGATTGAAGGTCTAATTCTTCACACATTTAACTGATATTTCCTCTCAGAATGTTCATAAAGCTCACGTAAACCTCACCAAACTGCAATACCCCTACAAAGCCAGCAGGGAAATCCCTTAAATCAAGTCTAGACTTGAGATTAAAGATAAAATAATTTCCAATTCAAAATAAGGTTTTAAAAATAAATACTCATGCGTACTTTTCTTTCACTTTTTGAAGATTAAAACCTGATCACGAGTGATAAATGAGGCCCCGGGTCTAATTTTTGGTATTATTCAAAATGATCAGGAGAAGATGGAATTACTGAGATAGCACCAAGTGTAGGAAAAACTCTGAACTTCAAGAAATTGCCAAAAAAGAAAAGAAATTATGAAAAGTGACCAACCAACTCATTGTTGCTGTTGTCTAGTTCATATTGCTGTTGCCTGATAATGTTTTTGTATTTTGACAGGAACAGATGTTGCATCTACACACACACACACATATATGTATATATATACATATATATACATATATCTTGCTGAGAGTTAGACAAGAAGATCGATACCACATTCCTGTTTGTATGCTGAATGTAAGGCTGCAGCCAAGAGCCAATTTAGCTTAGCAAACTACACGTCTCTGACTATCTGACACAAACTGAGCATTATTGGCTTCACAAAAGTAATTCTTACTGCAGGGCTCAGAGGATATCTTCAAAATGTATTGGCAGATTTCAGGTTGACATTTGGTGGAGTATCAGAAGTAAGAACAGAGTCTGTAGAGGTTGTTTTGACTGTGAACCTTCTTAATTGAACCCTGCATGTGTATTTTGATGCAGATCTGAGACTGTGTACTCGTCAGTCTGCCAAAACTATTAAAATCAATAGTGACACTAGAGCAATTACTTTTTTCCTTTGACAACACCTTAAATTTACACCTGCTAATTATGTTTTATACAGGAAGGGCATACCTCAGACTGCAAAATTATGGTGTCATTAAATTATAATAGTAGCTTGTGTTCAAGGCTTAGGTTACATAACCACATTTGTTCACTGTGGCCTTACTCATGTTATGGACATGCTGCCAGAGGGCCTCGGTCCAGCGCGGCGTGTCTTCGGGTGTGTGCGTGGTTAGCGTGTAGGTTACATCCTCTCCTTGACGCTGTGTACTGATGTATATACTCCGGCACTGGACTGGATCTCTCTCTGACATACAGACAAGGGTATCCTGACAGGAAGACACACATATATAATCATTTCCACATCTGATTATTCAGATAATCAGGTTGGATTTTTGCTTTACTGAGTACCACGGGAGTGTTTTCCAAGACACATCCATACAGCGAAGACATTACGGGTAGTCATGATGCTACTGAGATATTAATAGCTGACATGTATATTGACTAAGTCCACCCATTTTAACTGCAGTTTGACGGGAGCTGAGAGTAAATCTGGGAAGAATATTCAGTCGGAGTGTGTTTGAATTCAACTTTTTTAACTCGTCTGTGATCAGGCATATTAATTCTGAGATAAAATGAGATTAAAAAAACAAACAAACGAACAAACAAGTTCTGCAAAACAAATCAGAATTCATTTCGGGGATTTTCTCAAATATTATATCATTTTACCTCTTTGAGCCTTTTACAATTTAAACGACACAATCTAAGAAATTTAGAGGTTTAAAAAAACTCAAAACTCTGAAACGTTCAAGTGGCTATAAGTGAATAGAAGTAATAGTAGTAAAAACTTCAGTAAATGTACTTAGTTACTTCAACATTATTTGGATTTTGTTGTTTGTAATAAGGTGTTAGTCTAAAAAAAAATGATCAGCTGTCTTTATATTTCTAGTATGATGGTCAAACAATTTCTTAAAAGCAACCAGGGAATATTTAGAATGTACTTTTTTGATTATAGGTATTATATATCGAACAGAGTTTGAAAGCAACACTTAACAACCTATTTCATAGAGTGGGTATGGTTTGGTAGGTATCATACTTACCATCTTTAAATGTTGGTTTTTATGCGTCTCATGATGCCACAAACCGAAACCTGTTGGTCCGATCATAAAGTTGTTCTGTACACTACAAGCGTTTTGACTTTGACTTCTCCGTGCACCTTTAAAGTTTGTGAAGTTGGGCCAGAAGCCAGTCCTCTGCTTGAGTTTGACAGAAACTGATCTTGTTTATTTCAGATGCTCACCATGTTTCCACCTCTAGGACAATATTTATAAATTCACCAGTGCACTCTGGTGGCCTTGGCATGTTATTGTAATCAACGTGGACGAAACCTTAAATGAATCCATCTATTTATTTGTGACTCTGCTCATTTAGAACCAACCTTTCTGATGTGGATTACAAGTAATGGCTTGTCCTCAGACTCCAGGTCTTCTTCACTCTGATAGCAGAGTAGACTTTGCCCCCTGAGGACACCGTAGACGTTTTTCCAGCAATTAAGGTCCTCTCCGAGCTGAATGAGAGCAGGGAGTGAAGTCATTCAGTGGATGATAATGTGATACACTACTAAAAAAATCACAAAGCGGGATAATATATGACGATATTGTCACCTTAACCTTGAGTTGGCCACTTATGACTGGCAGAATCATGCACAGAGGCTGAGCAACCAGGCGGCAGCACATGTTGCCGTACAGAGGCAACCAGAAGGGACTATCCTCTGGGGAAAACAAAGGGATTAGGGATTAGAGGAGAGGAGAAGAGACAAGAAGAAGAGAGGAGATGATTTATAACTCACCCGTTGCTGCCAGTGACAAATCATGAGTCTTGAAAGCTTCCTGGACGTGTTCGATTCTCAGCGTCGTGTGAGCCAGCAGGTTAAACTTGGGCCCCCTTCAGACAGAAAAAAAGTGGCAGAAATCAATCTTCATTTTTCTGACTGTTGAACATTTTCTGAACTTCCTTCAGTGTGTGTTTGAGGGAGAATTGTCATCCTTACAGCGAAGACCGATGAGGGGATGAAGGCGGTGACACACCTCCAGGTCCTTCATCTCCTCCACTGGATCCACAAACAGTTGCAGACTCAAACGCAGCACGGATCTTACTCCCCGAGGAGCATCCCAGAGAGCCCCCCAGCAGGCTCCCTCTCCTGGGTCCTAGAGCCCCCTGTGAGAAACTGTCCACCGCACAGCTGCTGTACAGCTCGACACGGAGCTGAAACTCTGGACCCACGTCGTTGCTGCTTGCACACAGACACTCAAGTCAAGTGACGTATAAATTATCGGCCACACATTATTTTAGAGTACACTAACAAGATGTGATAAGCTGTACTTTTTGTCAAACTAGGCATAAAACTAGAAGTAATATCTGCTTTATTAGACAGTTAACAAAGAAAGTTATACCCTGAGTAGGGTATAACTTTGTTTATATTATTGTCTAATGAATAACATATTATTTCTAGCATTATTATTTCTAGTTTTTTGCAGCCAAATTATATTTTAAAGTGGGACTGGGCCACAACTAAACCTCTAAAGAACTGCGACAACACAGGTGACTTACAAGATGATAGTGTCCTCAAAACAGATGTCAGTTAAAGTCCTGTCTACCATCACCAGATCAGTGTCATGGATCTCTGTGCCACACTGAAGCAGGCAGAACACGGCGCAGCGATGCAGCTCTGCAAGTGAAAAGAAAAGAGTGAATAAAAGGTTAGTCAGGTACAAGAAAGTGTGGGCTATAATTTCAGTCTTATGAAAGAACCAGGCAGAAAGACGAGGTTAAGGTTTCCATGCAATCAAACTCTTTGTTTTTTTCATTGTTTTCTTTCAATTTTCAGTCAAGACTTCAACATTAGTGCACTCAGTTGCCTTGATCGCACCATTCAGACTTACCTCCTTTGTTTTTGAAGTACTCTGAGTCTTTCCACATCAGCGGGATTCGCAGGTCTGCAGAGTGCATATTTTAAGAAAGTTAGAAATATAAAAGACAGGCTCAAGTATTGTGATGAGATATTTTGTTCACGCTCACCTGAGAGGGCTACTTTTCCCAAACATGGCGCTATATCTTCAGATGGCCTGCAGTAGCAGAAATAGAAAATCTAAAGTAAAGCATGTAAAGGGGATGGACAAAATAACAAGAACACCTAGGAATACAGCTTAACAACAGCACAAATTAATAGCCTCAGGAATAACAACATAGAGTTGAATCGACAAATCTCACAAAATCTACAAAAATGAGTATTTTATGTTGCAAAAATAAGGGCCTCTATGTCCACCACCATACCTGTACATTTATCATGCACACATGTTATCTTAAAGCACAAGCATATCCAGTATAAACACAATAAATCAGGTAAATCTACAAATCTACAAAAAAAACACTCAGAGGGTTGCAAAAGCTAGCTTTGCCGCCCTCTAGTGGCCGGAACGAGGCATGACAATGTCCACCAACAACCTGATTCCACTGTGCAGTACAACTGTAACCATCTCCACTCATAAGAGATCTATATTCTGTCTATTTTCACACAGTATATCCCTGCACTCCATCTGACCTTCGTCCCACTCTCCCTAGGATTTGTGCTTTCCTCATCCTCTGTAGCTGGCTGAGCAAGGCCAGGATGCGGGCACTGCAGGTCAGCAGGCTCTTGGAGGCCTCCAGGGCCTGCTCTCTCCTGGAGCAAGCTGCCAGTAACTTACTGGCCCCCTCCCGCATTCGCACCTCCCTCTCGATCTGCTTCAGCACCTCTTCTTCCTGTACGAGATGAGTGAAATAAAGAACATTCTTTCAATCAGAACTATCGATATTTATATTCTTGTGACTGCCATGGTTACAGGTGTATAGCCTGTGATGTATATTGCAAAAAGGTAGGTACACACAATTTTTTTTTGTTTGAAGTCATTAAAGTCTTCCTTTCATATCGAACACAGTGGGAACTGTCTCTGGCAGTCACATTTTCAGCGATCCTGCTGCTATAATGGACAAAATAAGGCGTGCTCACAATGCTCCTGAAGGTGAGTCCAACCACGTTGCCGTGTATGTGCATGTGTGGTAACTGTCTCTACTTTTGGTGACACACAAATGAAGCACTTCAAGCACAGACAGAGAGCAGCAGGCAGGCAAGTAGGGAAACTTAAGTGTCAGATACTCCTAATGGAGTTAATGTAGGGCCATTATGAATCTCCCACAGAACCTGATATAGAGAGGGCAGAGAAGAACACCAGGAGCTTGTGGGAAGTGCGAGAAAAAGTACGCCAAGAAGTAAAATGTAAAAGAGCTGGCACTGCATACCGGTGACTAGTAGCCCACTTTGAGCACTGGTTCCCAGAAAATGTATCCTCAAGGTTGATCCTCTGACATTTCCTCCAATGCCACCATGCGGTTTTGATTGAAATGTTTTAACAACTATTGGATTGATCGCCATGTTCCCCTCAGGATTGATTTCAACCTCATCATAATAACATGCAAATCTGAGATGGTGAGCGTGGTAAACATTACACCCGCTGAACTTTGCCATGTCAACATTTCACTATAGGCATGTTGTGCAGTCTAATGGAGCCACCAGCAGGCTGGAGACTCTCAGTCTTGCGATCTGATGCATTATAATGTGAGGGTGTTTGTGTAATTACAATTTACAGGTAATGTTGATGATGTATGATGATAAACTACATGTCAGGCAGCAGTCACTATGATCAGCCTTGTAACTTTCCAACACTCTGCTGATCCTTCAGGCAACAGTCTTCAAACACCCTGACCCAGACCTGTTATGTAAGAGCCCAGAACCCCTGAGGTGTTCACATTAATCCCTGGACATATTCCAGCTTTCAGAGCCTTACGCTGATTGTAGGTGAGTTGGTTAAATCCCAAAGCAAAGACAAGGTGCATGTTGTTGCAGGAGACAATGTTTGTCTTTGTCAGGAACAACAGATTTTGTATATATATTTATAATTGCATATGATTTCTTCATTGATAATCCACTCAGTAGCATTTTTCCTAATGCTGTAATTATAGACAAATATCTGATTAATTCATCATTTCATCAACGTTATAATCAATGTTATGATTATTAGGATCTTGATGTCTTTTTACAATACGAATGAACTGTTATGATTTTGGGATTTTACTATGTTTTTTTACAAGACATACACTTGAATATGTGGTGGTCCTCTGAATGGAGCGTCTGCGAGTTAATACAATAACATTCACATAACAACACATTTTGAATTGTTTCATAATGGACACAGTTACTCAGTGTTAATGCCACATTCTTGGGGCGCAGTCTTTTGAGGTTTACCGTTCATTAACACACCTTATAAGTAAGGTGAAGTACAGCTTTAAGGATCACAAGTTGCATAACTGAATGTTTTCTGAGCCTAAGCTGTGATGAAATGTTGTGTTTTTTGTTCTGGATTGATCCCACATCATTACATAAGCTGCAGTTCACTGAGCTGGTTGAGCAAAAAATCTTAAATAGTTCATTTGTGCCATTATATAATATCTTTAAATATAGTGCACATTGAAAATTGATGATGATGCGGATCGATTGTTATGAATTATATAGGTTTTTCACAGGATCTCAGTAAATGGATTCAAAGGGCATCCATGAGCAAACTGTTATGTTAAAGTGCAAATTACTCAAAATGTTTTTTTTTTTGTTACATGTAAGATTATTGTTACTCAATTACTTTTAAATAAAACGTGATTTAATGAAAACAAAAGAACATAATCATTCATTCATTTCTCTGCTGGATTACAAGAAAATATTCAGAAATGCAAAAATAATACAAAAAAAATCATCTTGGATCACTAACCTGGGTGTTTTCATTCATGTTCCTTCCCTCGGAGGTCTGCTCCGTTCTCTGCGCACTCAGCTGTACTGTGAGCGGACCGACTAATCTCACAGCTGACTGAATGGACCTGCAGACAGAGCAGTTCGTTACTCAACAGAGAGATCAAAACGGTCTTAAGCCTCACTACAAGAGGTTGCTGCAGGAAGGATTAGTGGAGTCTTTTATTCCGTCAGCTCTGTCACATGCAATACTGAAGGCTTTTATATACTGTGAATATTAACAGTTTATTTAAAAGGCTAAGAAGTGTGATAAAGTAAAGGTAGTTAGTCTGGAATAGTAACTGTAAAAAACATAAAGTAATGAGGATTACTGGTCAATTGAAATGAATTTACTTTTCACAATAACATACAGTACAACAGTTTTTTTTAAGCTTACATGAGTCTGTTCCCAAAAGTAAAGTACATTGATTGCTTCAAAATCATTTGAGTTCATAAGCAGGTGAATAGAGATGACCCATTATGATGACCCTGTCCGTTCCTATACAATCCAACCCTGTAACAGACTGGACCCTTGAGACGTTTACACAGAGGTGATCATTTCAGCATTTGTTATCTGTAATTTTCCTTCTGTGGTGCATACCGGGGACTTAAAGACAGGATTTTTCTATGGCTCAGTGGTGACTGTCATGTGCTGTTCATCGAGGCCAGACAGCCGAACATTTCGAAAATACATCTTACTGTA
This sequence comes from Pagrus major, assembly GCF_040436345.1. NCBI lineage: Eukaryota > Metazoa > Chordata > Actinopteri > Spariformes > Sparidae > Pagrus > Pagrus major. Next base: position 22,763,241 of record NC_133226.1, read on the forward strand.
GCAAAAGGGGGATTTAATGTCACCAATGTGCGTCAGCATCCTAAATTACATGTCATTCTTCATGGCTTGAGGTGAACATTTTTTCTAGCAGAATGTTCATTCATAATACACCATCAGTCTGTCTCTCATGTATTGCCACATTTGAGTCACAGAGCCAAGAATCGACTTTTTCTTGCTTGCTTAGTATAACACAATAAGCACAAGACCCCATTGTTTTGTATAAAACAATATGAAATAATGTGATGTAACAATCAACAGACAAATTTAAGTGCTAATTGTTAAACTTCTAAATCCTGTTTCAATCCAGTTTCATATCATTCAGCACAGACTTCTGTCATTTCAGGCTACGTTTTTTTAGATTAGGAGGAAAAACGATTTAGGCATGAAAGGCACAAACTGGGCATATATATAAAAATATATATTTTTTTTTAAAGATGCAAATATTTATGTTGTATATGAGGATGTTCAAGGTTGAAAAAGTTTAAGAAACCAGACTGTACATTTAAAGAGGCACTATGTAGTTTTGGAGAAGAAATTAAAACTCAGAATTTTAATATTCTCAATATTAATGAACTAATAATTAAAACTCAGAAATATTTATTTTTTCCATAACTGAATAAAACAGCTCTTTGCCAGAGGAAAATACGGTCCTGTTTGAAGCCAGAAAGGTGGCAGGGCCCGCCAAATATAAAGCAAAACAGGAAACAGGTTTATTTAGTTTGTTTAGGCATTAAAAAAAAGATTTAAAAAAAAAAAAATATTTTCCCCAAAACTACATAGTGCACCTTTAATGCAGCCTGAAATTAGATTTAAGAGAGGTGAACACAATTATTTCATCACGTTACAGATAAGCAGCCGATACAAGCCACAGACAGACAGGTGATGTTCAATATACAGTTTCATAATTAAAATATACTGTTTCATCAGAAAGCAGTCAACCCACCTCAACATTAAAAAACACATAAACAAAAACAAACAAGCAGTTGACATTTACAAAGATTGAAGACCAAGTGTTGGTGGAATTTCATGTTTTATTTTTAATGAACTAATGAAACATTTAAGGTAGATAACACATGATGTGTTTTCAAGTATCAAACATAATCTGAATGCTGTGTATCTGTACAAGGACCACTTTGAACGTTTGTCTCATCTACACTATATACAGTAAAAACAAAACGTCAGGAAAAGTCTGTCTAACTCTGCAAGTCTACTGAATGAAATGAAAAGCCAATTTTAAGAATCTTTCCTGTCAAATACAAAGCAAAATTTGTTTCAGAATAGAACAAATGATAAAAAAAAAAAATGCACATAAATACACAGAAGAGGCATTAAAAAAAGGTAGGTACATTTCTACATGCTGCTGTACATGATGGCAAGTAATCTGTTTTTTCTTGCTGAGACCAATGTTTGGTCGGAACAGAAATGGGGAAATACTGTTTCATTTTGTACAAATTGTACATGTTAACAGGTAGTTAATAACCAATTAAGTGAATCTGAGGCTCGAAACAATGAATAATTGGGAAGAAACTGCCACCTCCTTATGTCAAACTAGTGATTTATCCGTGTTTTGCTTGTTAGTGAGTACAATTCAATGCTTCTTATCTGAAATAACGGCCATTCAAAAAGGCATTTCAGTCAATTGAAACTACTGTACATGTTCAAAGTGCTTGTGAAAGTGAAAATGCATTTATCAGTATAGTAAATTTTGCTTCAGTATGTTACAACCGACAGCAGAACTAAACAACAAAAAACAAGACAATATTTAAGTTATAAATTAACGTTACAGACATAACTTAACACAATAAAAATGTTTAAAAAGGCAAGCCTGCAGGTCCGTCCTCTCCTCTCCTCTCACTCAGCCTCCCTATGGCTTTCATCCCTCCTCCACATCGGTGAAAATGTCACACAAGAAGTATTGAGACACGCTAGTGGGCTCATCCTCCATCAAGCTGCTCTCCACATTGTCACTTTGCTGGGAAGCTGAAACCTATGACAAAGAAGAACAAAGGATAAGCTGTTATGGACTCGTGGATGTGGAAAATAGCCACCAAATGAATATGATTCATCCACCTTGTACCCTCCTCACCTCAGCTGCACCCGGAGAGGTGCTAGGAGTCTGGTCTGAGTGTAATCGGCTGTGCTCAGAAGTCTGCCTAACATCCACCACTGCTTGTGTTAAGAGAGCGGAGTTAGTATTCTCTGGCAGCTGTGTTTGACTGGTTGTGGGTGCAACATCATGTGGCGTTGAGGCTACAGGTGCTAGTTTAGATCTTTTTCCTGCTGTGCGTGGAGTTTTGACCTGAGGCCTCTTGGAAGCGGCTTTGCCACTCGGAGGTTCGCTTGAAGGGGCAGTGTTGTCTTGGGGTTTTCTGCCAGTATGAGAAAATAGAAATTAAAATTTAATCATGTGATAGATAAACAAGACATTTGGAGAAATCAATCTGATTTATTTCATTGTACCCTCACCTATTCTGACTTCTAATACTTCTTGTCTGTGTAGTTTCTGCTCCTGTTCTGCTATCCTCAAGGTCCTTCCCACATGCCAGTGTATTCTTTTCAATATCTAGATGGTCATCACCATCAAGGATTTTTGGCTGGACGGAAGGCCCAGGAAGTTCTGAGTCCTGGGTGGACTCTTCTTCCTTAGCAGGGAGTGTCTTGCTGGCTTGTTTCTGTCTTGGTGTCTTGGGCTTAACCTGCACTTTGGCTGGTTCAAAGAGAAACAGAGACACGATGAAAAATATGTCTTTAATTAGCTGAGAGTGCATTTGATGAGTAGATATTGATCTATTGAATACCTGTTCTTCCAGTGCCCTTTAGTCTCTGTTTTGTTGGGGGAGGTTCAGTCTCATCATTATTCTCTTCAGTGTCTGGTAATTTGGATGGCTGGACTCTAGCAGTGCTCTCTGCTCCATGAACACAAACAATTCACATTTATCATTCCAAATATGACATTAATCATTAGTTTGAATGAATCACAGAAAAATGCATTCACTCTACCATTTGGATCCACTGGCTTCTCCAAACTTGAACTCTTCTGTGGAGGACAAAAAGAAAATGTGTGACAAAATACTGACATTTTATCACACTGCAGCTCCAAGTGGCTCCTTAAAACTTCACTTACCGTATGTGCAGCATCATCTTTTACATTGAGTCCTGTCTCACCACTCTCCTCTGTGGACACAGTCACAGCGACATCAGACAGAGGCCTATTTCCAGCGACTGCCAAACTTTCTCCAGGAACACTGCAGGTGGGCGAGGACAGTTGTAGAATCAGACACCAAACAAAAGGAGCTCCACGCCTGCATGGCCAGCTGATAAGAGACAAGCACCAACCTCTGTTGCTGCACTGATGTATCTGTGACAGGAAGATAAGGGTCCAACACATCCCCCGACGAACAGACTGGGATCTCAGTCAAAGAGAGGATGAAAAAGGGTTCCTCTGGATCTGAAGGCAACTGCTGCGAAAGCACTGAGAGTGAGAGTTAGAGAGGTTTGAGACAAAACCGTGGTGTATACAATGTAAATAATTCAACTGATCAGACTTACTGTCTGGAAATATTGTGAGACTTGGCTGCCTTTGGGTCCCTCCTGTAGCGGATGTTGATGCATCCTGGGAGCGTGAGGAGAATCAGAGAGATACATTTGAGGATTAATCCTTACATGTGGTGAAGCTTTTCGACCAAGATAACACCACACTCTTGTGGACACAGAAGTTGTTCTCAGCCCTGTCAGAAAAACTCAAGTACGCCTTCATCATCTTTACCTGAAATGTTCAAGTTTGCATTTGTATGACATCAATATAAATGGTCGTGTCACAATGTAAAACATTACTGCGCTCTGTTTTTTGCAGGTTCTTACACATCTGTTCAAGGCCAATATTAACAAGCTTAACAGGAATTTCAACACAAAAAGACAGTACATTTATACTTATTTAATTTAATGATCCTCTTGCACACATATAAATAATATCTTACCTGATTATAATTGTCAGGTACTTGTGTCAAACAGCCTGGAGAAGACCCAGCATCGTTTGGAGGGAAATTTTGGTGACTATCTTGTTCAATAGCTCCCTCTACTGGTTCCTGACTGTGAGGTTGGAGTTCAGACACAGGCTTGTGGGAGAGAGAAGCATCCACAGCTTCTGAGCAGGTACCAGAATCTGTGAAGAAAGAAGAACCATTAGTCAAGCTGGAAGGTACTGCAGGGACATATATGGCAGTAATACTGAATATCTGCTAAGCATTCTTTAAAGTTAGTAACCTTTAATTTTAAAAAAGTGTCAAACCTGCTTCTAGTTGTTTTGCATTCCGGACTTGTTGGGGTCGTGGAGGTTGGCTTTTGCTTCCCAGGTTGGGTTTGGGTTTAACAAGGCGGCCTCTACGAGTCTGAGGATCTTTTCTTGAAGACTTAGAAGAGCTGACTGGCTTTGACTCATTATCATCAGTGCTTTAAGGGGAAAACACACTAAATTAGAACAGAAACTAATAATTCTTTGATAATAAACTCATTAAATAAGACATGACAACAATATTTACATTTATTTTCATCTTACCTCTGGGCATCTTTTTTATTTTCGGTCATTTCAGGATATTGATGGACTGCGTGTTGACTTTGTGCCTCAGACTCCTTCTCTGAATGTGGCTGCCGAGTGCTTTCTTCCGGATCTGGTATGGACTGTGTATTAGCAGGTTTAATTTCTGCCTCTGTAGAACGATTTTCTGAAGACTGGACATCTGAAATTGCAGTTGGATCATCTGTTGGTTGGGTATCGGTCTCTGTAGCCCGAAGTGTTATATCCTGTTTGCTGTCCAATTGACAAGCAGGTCCACTCACCACCTTGTCCGGTGGGGATTCCTTTTCAATTGTGGATTTTTCACTGCTCTTATTACCAAGAGCTGAGTCTGTCAACACAGCGCAGGAAGATGCTGCCATCATGATACCATCAGAGGACGTTCCTTTAAAATTTGTGCCATGTACTGACTTCTCTGACTCTGCAGGTCCTGATTTTGTTGAGCTGAGAAGTTCTAAGGAACAATGTGCTGATGTCAAGTGCTTGCTGTCCTTCTCTGTGAGTTTGTTAATTACCAAAGGCTGTTGTTCTGAGGTTACAACCGAAATTTTCATATGATGCGGTTCTGAAGGTTTACTATCTTTTGCCTGTGTAGTTGTGGTTCTTTTAATTTGGCTTGGTCTTTCAGGAGGGGTGGTACTGCAAGTTGGCTGCGCTCCTGTCTCTACTATTGTGTTATCAGAGGATTCAGATGTTGAAGTTGGGCCGGAGGGTTTCTCAACTGGCTGCATGTGTACGACAGGGTCCTTTGTGGTTTGAGGTTTCGAACGCTCAGCTCTTGATGTCTGTGGCAAGTTGGGTTTGGGTTTGACTCTCTGGAATCGACTCTTTCTGGCCTGGTCAGTCGATGTGTCTTCGCTCTTTTCTTTTTCACTAGAAGGTAACTCTTTTACAGGTGTAACGCAAAGATCAGGATGGTCGCTGCTCTCTTGGACAGGTGCTGCCTCAATGTTTGGTTCATGCCTAACTTGTGATTCAAGGATTGCAGAGTTTAATGTCAGTAGATTACTGCAACTAGTCTCGCTTTTACCAACCTGAGACATCAGTTTTTCTTCCGTGGGCTCAGATGTTGGCTTTGTGTGTCTGGTGTCCCGTGCCCTACTGGGTTCCAACTGGGCTTCAGAGTCGTGGTTTTCTGAAGCTCTCTGATCTGTTGTTGCAGAGACCGATTCTACCTGAGCAACATCTGTCTTTTTCTCATCAATTGCAGACAGTGCCTCTGTGGGTGTAAGAGATGTTGGGTCTGCTTCAACATTTGCTACTGTTTTTTCATGGAATTTGGGCGATGGAGTTGGGTTGGATCCTTTTTCTACAGTGTCTTTTGTGGTTTGAGGTTTAGAGTGTAAAGTTGTCGATGTCTGTGCTAGGTTGGGTTTGGGTTTGAATCTCTGGAATCGACTCTTCCTGGCCTGGTAAGTCGATGCGTCTTCATTCCCTTCTTTCTGACTGTCAGGTAGATCTTTTACAGGTGTAACACATGGAGCAGGATGGTCGCCGCTCTCTGAAGCAGGAGCAGTGCTCTTACTTGGTTTTTCAGGAGAGGTGGTACATGTTGGTTCTGCTTCAACCTCTATTGTTTTTTCATGGAATTCATGGTTTGAAGTTGGGCTGGAATCTTTCTTTACAGTGTCTTTTGTGGTTTGAGGCTTAGATTGTACAGTTCTTGAGGTCTTTGCAAGGTTGGGTTTGGGTTTTACTCTCTGGAATCGACTCTTCTTGGTCTGGCAAGCTGATGCGTCTTCACTCTCTTCTTTCTGACTAACAGGTGAATCTTCTACAGGTGTGACACATGGAGCAGGATGGGCACTCCTCTGCTGGACTGGAGCTGAATCTATGTTTATCCCTTTTGATTCAGGGACTGCTGTGTCGGATGTCACCAGATTACTGATACTGTTCTTTGCTGCACCTGATTTTTCTTGACCAGCAGACTTCTCCTGACTGCCTGATGGCTCTTCTGTAAGTTTGACTTCAATACAAGAGATTTCATCTAATTTTTGACCGGAGTCTGCTATTTTAGGAATTTCTTCAGCAGCTGATAGAGTCTCAGTGGCTTGAGAAACACTGGGAGCAACTATGTGGCTCTCTTCATCTATCCTCCCTGTATTTGTTTCTGGTTGGGATTTTGACTTTGCAGTCCTTGAGGCTTGGCCAAGGTTAGGTTTTGGTTTCACCTTGGACAAGCGTCCTATTCTAGTTTGTGGAGAATTTTTCTTTGACTTCTCTGGACTTGGCTCTATTTGAGGGGTAGGGTCCAGATCAGAACCAGTCCTCTGATCACTGCTTTCAGAAATGGGCATGTCACCACTATCTGTTGTGCTGTTTTGTAGCTCTTCAAGGGCAACAGTTTCTGATGTTTCTGTAACTTCTTGACCAGAAGTTGCAGCCATAAAAGAAGTGGCACTGTTTTCCTCTTGTGCAGCAGGCTGTGATGCAATCTCTTCTTCTAGGTTTTGGATGGTGTCATCCACACTTACTGACGTCTCTGCATTAAAAGACAATGGCACATTTTAAATTTAGTGTAATTTAATCTAAAACAAATACAATCCACTTCCAAAATAAGGAATGTTGTGGGTTCTGTGTCTCTTACCCGTTGTGTGATCTTGTATGGCTGTTAGATTCTGTGCTGACTGAGAGAGGTGAGCCATGTTGCCGATGGTCAGCAGAGTCTGAGCAGCCTCATTGTAGCTCTCGTCCTCAGACACTAAAACAAAAAAAGACCCCCAAAACTCAATACTATGAATCTATATATATCCAAATATAATGTTTTCCAGTGGGAGATACTCAGAATAACCCTTCAACATACCTTCTGTGTGTTCTGAAGAAAGAAAATCTATAACATCCTGCAAGGGAACCAAAGATATTGTCAGTCCCCTTTCCTTAGACACAGGGAGGTTGCCACGTGTTCATCCAGCTCAATATCAAGACTGCTTGCATCATTGTTCAAACTTGGAACTTCTTTCTTTTCCTCAGTTTAAGTGTACAAAAACTACACATGGAAATTATGCTATGTCACAATATGACTGTCTGATCCAACCACAAACTAAATGCATGAACTAAAATGAAAAGGAGGTGACACTGGAAGAAAATTAGGTTGCATTTTATCAATGTTGGTCCTGCTGTAGATAAAGGTATGCAGACAGATCTCATCAGATTTTTCAAAGTTAAATCTCAGAAATGATATTAAAGTGAGACGTGTTACTGGGGATAATTACTCAATTTCACTGGTACTACATTTTAGGCATGGGAAACTTACAACCAGCAGGTCCAATTGATGTTCACACGGTTCAGCTGTGCCTGTCTCATTTTGTGCCAGCTCGAAAGAGGAATCAGGGCACAAAGCATCTTGGGAGATGCCCAACACATCAGGCATATTGGCCAAGATATCAAGCTATGTGTGGGATGGGGGGGAAGTCAGAGTGAAGGGGTTGAATTATGGAATGTAAAACCATGCACAAAAAAAAGCAATGAAAACAAAAACAACAAAATGTTTTTATGTCAAAATAAAATTAATGAATGGCATGTATCTGTGCAAGACATGATGGGAAATGGGTTGTCATACCTCCTCCATAGTCTCTTCCACTTCTGCAATCACAGGTTGTGGGGAACGCAGGCTGGCAGGCACAAACGCAACGGCAGTGCTGTCCTTACTACATGAAGGGTGCTGCTCCTCCTCCTCTTTTTCCTCCCACTGCTGTTCATTCTCCTCATCACTGGATTCTGACTGAGAAGCCCTGAGGGTGACTAGTTTGGGCTTTTTAGACTCTTGGGTTAATTGTGGCTTTGATGATCTTCCCCTTTTGGCCGTGCATTTGAGTTTAGGCTTGGCAGCAGAAGCAGTGGACCCAGCTGGGAAGGCAGGAGTGGTTTCAGATGTAGAGGAGTGTGGCTCATCTTTGGCTGGGTAAGTCAAGGGCTTGGTGGGTTTGGGCACTCTCCCATATCTACAAAACACAATCACACACTGATGAACAACTTCTATCTTACAATATCGAGAAAAAAACCTTTTCTGTGGGAATTGGGAATGTTTCTACAACGTTAAAATGGGAGTCATAAAATATGTAAAAAAACATGATATATTGTACCTGGTAGGTCTTGGAGGTTGAACAGAAGCATCCTCTTCTTCAGAAGAAATGTCATCATCGGCTGACTTCCTCTTATTGGCTTGCCTTATAGGTGATGCATCTTTATTTACCTAAAAGGGTAGCATGACATTTGGTAAAGCAAAGTATCAGTATGTAGAAAGATCCGGTGAGGCTCTGAAACTGAAATAATAACCTGCTCTTTGTCGCTCGCACTCTCATCCCCTTTATCTGATGCATCTTTGGCCTTCGTGGAGGGTGCTGGAGACTTTTTACCCCACTTCCGGCCCAAAGGCAGCAGTGGTTTTGGGGCTCTGCCTCGTGAGAGTTTAGCTGGCTTGATTGCGGTGTCCTTAGCTTCATTCTCAGTTTTTTCAGACCTGAATATTAGGACCAAACAGAATTTTAAAGCCAACTGAAGATCCATTAAACATACTTCTTTTTTTTTTTTATTAAATTTTTTTTAAATTTCACAATAATTCAGCACAAAAGACAACAAAAATATCTATCCTGATACAGTATCAGTGACAGAGTGACTGTACAGTTTTTGTTCCCACATCCCTACCCGCCCCGTATTTCCCCACCCCCCCCCAAAAAGGGAGGGAAAAAACAACCAAACATACTTTTAAACAATGAAATTTTAAAAAAAAAATTTAAGTTTCATTACATGTCTGAAATTTTGCGATCCTCAGGAAGTGCTGCTTCAGTTTCTTCAGGTATGTAGGCTTCGTCTGAGAATATTAAATAAAACAAAATTAAGCTGCATGCAACACACAGAGAATCTGTGATGACTCCAAAGACATAAAAATCATTAAATAAGTGAATGATCCTGTACCTTGATCACTGCTTTTTTCACCCTTTTTGTTTTTCTTGTCATCTGGTTCCTCAGTCGAGCCCTCCTCTTTAGTCTTTCGTTTGCGTTTCCTCTTGGGCTTAGAAACGGGGGTTCCTCCCTCGTTCTCTTTCTCTCCCTCTCCCTCCAAATCAGGCATTTCATTCTCCTCTTCCTCATCTTCCTCCTCCACATCACTCAGCTTCCTTGCTGCTTTTGTGCCTGTAGAGGATATTAGAACGCACAAGGATTGCTGAATAAAGCCAAACTCAGTAGGGACAGCTATCAAATTTGTACCCCAAAATACAGTTAAAGTTATGAGACAATAGTACACAACTCACTGAGTATTGGACATGATAAAAAGCCTGCAGAGACAGTTACCCTTTGCCTTTTTCTTATTTTTCTTCGGAGCGTTCTTCTCAGCGAGTGACTTGAGTTTTTTCCTGTTTTTCTGAACTTCCAGAATCTTCTCTAGCAGCTTAGAAAAATACTCTATGTCCAGTTTGCGCCTCTCTCCTGCAAAACAATCGCCAGTAAATGCTGCATCAAAATACATTCAATGTTATATTCAACCAACTAAAAACACTGTGCAACTTAATACTTACTGAAGGCTTTGTCAATCCTCCAAGCATTCTCTCGCTCTTCTTTTTTGAATTTGTTCTGAAAGTTTAAATCAATGCCAAGTAACACAAACATGTTATTGAGTTTTCAGCGAGGCAGTCTGTTGCTTCTTCCTATTATATTCAATAAATGTGTGTATATCTGTAGTCAACACCAACCTTTATCTCTGATCGAGCTCTGTGAGGAAACAGTTGACAAATCATGGAGAAGTCTGTCCCCACCATGCTAATTGCCAGGAAGAACATGTCTGTCTCTGATGGAAAACATGAAACAATCATGACATGAAAAAACAACATCAACAAGGAATCCGAGCAAGATGTATGCTATTCAGGTATTATAATATCAGACCAACCCTCATTGGACCAGGGTTTCGAATAGGTCCCTTTCCTGAAGCTTGAGTAAGTTGTAGTGGAGCCACGCTCAAAGATAGGGTCACGATCCTGAATTGTGTTTGGTCCTTTGGCTCGCTGGACCTCCACTGTCAAACTGAAACACACATTAAGAGGATGTATTAAGGCAACACATTGTTTCCATAATCTTCAATATCATAATAATGTAGCAATGTTTCTATTAAAAGAAGAAAAATCACATCTCTGGAGAATGTTATAGATGCATTTAAAGACACTGTTATAGCCTATAGGAGTGTACTGACCTCTCTTCATCAATGATCAGAGAACCATCCTCGGCCACTTTCACCTGAGGGACCATGAGAGCGTCATCCTGCTCTTCCTCTGCTGCTGCTTCCTCTGCTGCTGCCTCCGCCTCCTCCTCTTCCTCCTCCTCCCTTGGGCTTGCAATTTTAGGGGGAACTTCAGGCTCCTGCGCTTTCTCTGGTAACCTGCAGGGATTACATTGTAAACATCAGGCAGAGCAAACAGGGATGACATACTGTGGCTGATGATAGAGATATTGATTAGAAATGTAGTACACTATCCAAATTATTCCATTGTTTAGACTGGCTTATAAACACATCAAATTGTTTTCAATGCTGTGAAAGTAGGGATACAAATAAGGACAAGAGTTGATTGGATAAACTTACTCTTCTCGTTCTGGAGAAGGTGGGACCACAGTCTCATTTTCTGGAGCTTCTAAACTAGATCTAGAAAAATAACATATTATAGTCAGTTCCACAAAACAACCTTCTTGTCAAATAAGTTGCAGGATAAATCAATAAAAACCTTATCTTTAGAGGTAAAGATTAAATGTTACACAAGCTTGACAAAGTTGCAGAGGAGACACTTACGACATGGGGTTAGACATCGGTAGATAACGGA